>NC_091289.1:11631515-11944456 GCF_032444005.1 Ranitomeya imitator | reverse complement strand
CCCTATATCCACGGCAATGGTAGCTGATATTAGTCGTGCAAATATTTTAGCATATGTGAAAGGCAATATTCTGCCTCCAACCAAGACTGAAATGGGTGATAACAGAAAATAAGAGCTTGAAAGCAGATAACAGACTTCAGGTTACTGTTCCTTTAAGACACACTGACTTTATCTGCCCGCCATAGTTTGGGGCATATTAACACTTCAATGCTTCAGACAACATGTATTCATCCGTAACCTTTATGGGAAACCATGAAATAAATGTAATCTCGCAAAATAAAAGTCACGAAAACTCGGCAGGAGGGGGGAGGAGGGAGGCGAAGCTGTCAATTTATCACAATTATACAATGAGCTGAAGAATGAGGCCGAGCATGGACATAATCTGAGCTCATAATCTCCCGGCATTGTGTGCAAATGGCGCAGGCTCCTCGCTAATGTACGGCTACTGTTCTCCAGGAGAAACCACCAACTGATCCTCACCAGTGCACCCAGTTTATTGCTATGGATTAGGTAACTGGTGGTCTGATGGAGGAGAAAGGCGCGGACATAATTCCCAGCACAGTGCGGAATAGTGGGCAACCAGTGGCATTCGGATCCTGGTGCACTCATTTGGGGGCAAAGTTCCCAGGAGGCATATACGCAGCAGATTTCTATCCAGGCTTTCAGATCCGTATTACAGGAGCAACAATGTGGAAGACATTTCCGGAAACGTTGCCCACACGTCAGGAGTGTACATAGAAATCATGGGGCCCTATGGCATAAGTTCTATTTGCCACCATATATTGCTCCGTACAGTAGTATGGATACAACGCAGTGCTCCACACAGTATTATAGGTACCGCAAAGTCCTCATACAGTACTATGGCCACCACATAGTCCTCCAAGCAGAATTATGGGCACTGCATAGTCTTCCATACAGTACTATGGGCCCCACATACTCTAATATAGAATACAATTCAGGTTAGCATCCTCAATAATCAGAACCTCCCACTCCCGTCTCCAAGACTTTACACGTGCTGCGCCGATTCTTTGGAATGCACTACCTAGGATAATACGATTAATCCCCAATCCCCACAGTTTTAAGCGTGCCCTAAAAACTCATTTGTTCAGACTGGCCTACCGCCTCAATGCATTAACCTAACGATCCCTGTGTGGCCTATATTAAAAAAAAAAAAAAAAAATTAATTAACTGGTTCATGCAGCTTTACATGAACACCCAAGCCTTACACTATGGCTGGTCCGAATAACTATAGCAATTGTTACCATCCACCTCTCGTGTCTCCCCTTTTCCTCATAGTTTGTAAGCTTACGAGCAGGGCCCTCACTCCTCCTGGTATCTGTTTTGAACTGTATTTCTGTTATGCTGTAATGTCTATTGTATGTACAAGTCCCCTCTATAATTTGTAAAGCGCTGCGGAATATGTTGGCGCTATATAAATAAAAATTATTATTATTATTATTATTATTATTAATACAATGGGAACCATATATTTCTCCATTCAGTATAATGGGCCTCATATAATGCTCCATACAGTTTAATGGGCCCTGTATATTACTCCATGCAGTATAATGGGCCCCATAGATTACTTCATACAGTTTTATGGGGCATGCATAGTCCTCTATACAGTATAATGGGCCATGTATATTACTTCATGCAGTATAATGAGCACCGAATATTGCTCCATACAGTTTTATGGGGCCCGCATAGTCCTCTCTACAGTATAATGGGCCCTGTGTATTACTTCATGCAGTATAATGAGCACCGAATATTGCTCCATACAGTTTTATGGGGCCCGCATAGTCCTCTATACAGTACAATGGGCCCTGTATATTACTTCATGCAGGATAATGAGCACCGAATATTGCTCCATACAGTTTTATGGGGCCCGCATAGTCCTCTATACAGTATAATGGGCCATGTATATTACTTCATGCAGTATAATGAGCCCCGAATATTGCTCCATACAGTTTTATGGGGCCCGCATAGTCCTCTATACAGTATAATGGGCCATGTATATTACTTCATGCAGTATAATGAGCACCGAATATTGCTCCATACAGTTTTATGGGGCCCGCATAGTCCTCTATACAGTATAATGGGCCCTGTGTATTACTTCATGCAGTATAATGAGCACCGAATATTGCTCCATACAGTTTTATGGGGCACGCATAGTCCTCTATACAGTATAATGGGCCCTGTGTATTACTTCATGCAGTATAATGAGCACCGAATATTGCTCCATACAGTTTTATGGGGCACGCATAGTCCTCTATACAGTATAATGGGCCCTGTGTATTACTTCATGCAGTATAATGAGCACCGAATATTGCTCCATACAGTTTTATGGGGCCCGCATAGTCCTCTATACAGTACAATGGGCCCTGTATATTACTTCATGCAGTATAATGAGCACCGAATATTGCTCCATACAGTTTTATGGGGCACGCATAGTCCTCTATACAGTATAATGGGCCCTGTATATTACTTCATGCAGTATAATGAGCACCGAATATTGCTCCATACAGTTTTATGGGGCCCGCATAGTCCTCTATACAGTACAATGGGCCCTGTATATTACTTCATGCAGTATAATGAGCACCGAATATTGCTTCATACAGTTTTATGGGGCACGCATAGTCCTCTATACAGTATAATGGGCCCTGTGTATTACTTCATGCAGTATAATGAGCACCGAATATTGCTCCATACAGTTTTATGGGGCACGCATAGTCCTCTATACAGTTTCATGGGCCCTGTATATTACTCCATGAAGTATAATGAGCCCCATATATTGCTCCATACAGTATAATGGGCCCCATAGATTACTCCATACAGTTTTATGGGGCCCGCTTAGTCCTTCATACAGTATAATGGGCCCTATATAATGCTCTATACAGTATAATGGTCCATATATAGCGCTCCAAACATAAAAAATAAATAAACAAGTACTCCCCTCTCCCCCACTTCTCCGGTCTTTGCAGTCTTCTGACACGCTGTACTGCTCGGCATGATGAGGCGGCTGGCGCCAGCGCTGGCACTGGGCTCCATAGCGGTACGCCACTGCCACGCACTGCAGAGAAAATCCTCAGCGCTTTGGATTCATCACCATGTATTTCAAAATCCCAAATCTGAAAATTTGCAAATCCAAAAAGCGTTATAATTTTTCATTGTAGTTTTGATGCTGTAAGAGGTCAGCAATGTAAAGTCATGGAAATTCACCCTTAAAGGGGGTTTTCACCTTTATTTACATTTTGTTTTTGCATTTCAACTTCTTTGAAATGTTGCTCCACTTTTACGAGCTCTTTTTTCCCTGCACATCCAACTTTAATGCAGTCTATGGTCATAAATCAACTGAGAGGTGCTCAAAAAAAAAAAAAAAAGGTACATACTCTCCCATGGGACAGTCAGAAAGAGCTCACTGATGGATCCTCAGTTAACTCGTCCTGCAGCTCGTAATGCACAGTGCAACAGAAGAAATTACAATATTTTTTTATTTTTATTTGTATTAACGTAAGGAAAAAAAAAATGTTCTTCAAAGGTGGGTAACCCTTTTAAGACTGGAGAAACATTGCAGCAATTCTAATTAGAGAAGCAACCCAACCCCCAAAAAATTGAGTGCACTCACATGTGACTTGCATTAAAGTCTATGGCAAGTGAGTTGACCAGCAACAGAAAGTCGGACATGTTTGGAAACCTTTGTGAACCTGTGTTGTCGCAGATTGCAGCTCACAATGCGACACCATGGAAATCACTAGACGCAATGTGATTCCAAGACCTCGATGCTGCTGTGCAGTCCCAGCCTAAGGCTATGTGCACACGTTGCAGATTTGACTGTGGAATTTTCTGTGCAGATTCTGCATCTCTTGGAGGAAAACGCAGGTCAGAATCTGCGCCTTTTTTTGGTCTGTGCACACGTTGCAGATTTTTGTGCGGATTTCTTCCTTTCTTGACCCCTGCAGATTTCTATTATGGAATGGGTGCAGAAACGCAGCAGATCTGCACAAAAGAATTGACATGGTCCTTTTTTGAATGCTGCATTTTCCGTGCAGATTTTTCCGTACCATCAGCACAGGATTTTTTTTTTTTTGCCATTGATTTACATTGTACTGTAAATCACTTGCGGGTCTGCAGCGTTTCTGCGCGGAAAAAAAAGCTGCAGATCTGCAGGAAATCTGCAACGTGTGCACATAGCCTAATAAGAGAACAGGGACCTCCAAGTTCTGGCTCTCAACGTGTTGCATGCTGGGAGTTGTAGTTTGCAGCTGAATGCACACCGCGCACTTACAATGGCTTATTCTGGTAGCGATGTAACCTGGCTGCCTTTCCACTCCCGTATAGCAGAGGGCCTGGACAATATGGCGCCCTCTGCTACACTATGTAGTGAAATCTGATGCAACTGAGCACGTGAATGACATGCGATATATGCAGGGTGGGCCACATAAACCGGCCCGGTTCCCCTCCGTATATACAGGGTGGGCCACATAAACCTGCCCCGTTCCCCTCCGTATATACAGGGTGGACCACATAAACCGGCCCGGTTCCCCTCCGTATATACAGGGTGGGCCACATAAACCGGCCCGGTTCCCCTCCGTATATACAGGGTGGGCCACATAAACCTGCCCCGTTCCCCTTCGTATATACAGGGTGGGCCACATAAACCTGCCCCGTTCCCCTCCGTATATACAGGGTGGGCCACATAAACCGGCCCCGTTCCTCCCCCATATAGACAGGGTGGGCCACATAAACCGGCCCGGTTCCCCTCCGTATATACAGGGTGGGCCACATAAACCGGCCCGGTTCCCCTCCGTATATACAGGGTGGGCCACATAAACCTGCCCCGTTCCCCTCCGTATAGACAGGGTGGGCCACATAAACCGGCCCGGTTCCCCTCCGTATATACAGGGTGGGCCACATAAACCTGCCCCGATCCCCTCCGTATATACAGGGTGGGCCACATAAACCGGCCCGGTCCCCTCCGTATATGCAGGGGGGGGGGCCACATAAACCGGCCCCGTTCCCCCCCGTATATGCAGGGTGGGCCACATAAACCGGCCCCGTTCCCCCCCGTATATGCAGGGTGGGCCACATAAACCGGCCCCGTTCCTCCCCCATATATACAGGGTGGGCCACATAAACCGGCTCCGTTCCCCTCCGTATATACAGGGTGGGCCACATAAACCGGCCCCGTTCCCCCCCGTATTTGCAGGGTAGGCCACATAAACCGGCCCCGTTCCTCCCCCATATATACAGGGTGGGCCACATAAACCGGCTCCGTTCCCCTCCGTATATACAGGGTGGGCCACATAAACCGGCCCGGTCCCCTCCGTATATGCAGGGTGGGCCACATAAACCGGCCCCGTTCCCCCCGTATATGCAGGGTGGGCCACATAAACCGGCTCCGTTCCCCTCCGTATATGCAGGGTGGGCCACATAAACCGGCCCGGTCCCTTCCGTATATGCAGGGTGGGCCACATAAACCGGCCCCGTTCCCCCCCGTATATGCAGGGTAGGCCACATAAACCGGCCCCGTTCCTCCCCCATATATACAGGGTGGGCCACATAAACCGGCTCCGTTCCCCTCCGTATATACAGGGTGGGCCACATAAACCGGCCCCGTTCCCCCCCGTATTTGCAGGGTAGGCCACATAAACCGGCCCCGTTCCTCCCCCATATATACAGGGTGGGCCACATAAACCGGCCCCGTTCCCCTCCGTATATACAGGGTGGGCCACATAAACCGGCCCGGTCCCCTCCGTATATGCAGGGTGGGCCACATAAACCGGCCCCGTTCCCCCCGTATATGCAGGGTGGGCCACATAAACCGGCTCCGTTCCCTTCCGTATATGCAGGGTGGGCCACATAAACCGGCCCGGTCCTTTCCGTATATGCAGGGTGGGCCACATAAACCGGCCCCGTTCCCCCCCCGTATATGCAGGGTAGGCCACATAAACCGGCCCGGTCCCTTCCGTATATGCAGGGTGGGCCACATAAACCGGCTCCGTTCCCCTCCGTATATGCAGGGTGGGCCACATAAACCGGCCCGGTCCCCTCCGTATATACAGGGTGGGCCACATAAACCGGCCCCGTTCCCCCCGTATATGCAGGGTGGGCCACATAAACCGGCCCGGTCCCTTCCGTATATGCAGGGTGGGCCACATAAACCGGCCCGGTCCCTTCCGTATATGCAGGGTGGGCCACATAAACCGGCCCCGTTCCCCCCGTATATGCAGGGTGGACCACATAAACCGGCCCGGTCCCTTCCGTATATACAGGGTGGGCCACATAAACCGGCCCCGTTCCCCCCGTATATGCAGGGTGGGCCACATAAACCGGCCCGGTCCCTTCCGTATATGCAGGGTGGAGTGGACCACATAAACCGGCCCGGTCCCTTCCGTATATGCAGGGTGGGCCACATAAACCGGCCCGGTCCCTTCCGTATATGCAGGGGGGCCCACATAAACTGGCCCCGTTTCCCCCGTATATGCAGGGTGGGCCACATAAACTGGCCCCGTTCCCCCCGTATATGCAGGGTGGACCACATAAACCGGCCCGGTCCCCTCCGTATATACAGGGTGGACCACATAAACCGGCCCCGTTCCCCCCGTATATGCAGGGTGGGCCACATAAACCGGCCCGGTCCCTTCCGTATATGCAGGGTTGACCACATAAACCGGCCCCGTTCCCCCCGTATATGCAGGGTGGACCACATAAACCGGCCCGGTCCCCTCCGTATATACAGGGTGGACCACATAAACCGGCCCCGTTCCCCCCGTATATGCAGGGTGGACCACATAAACCGGCCCGGTCCCCTCCGTATATACAGGGTGGACCACATAAACCGGCCCCGTTCCCCCCGTATATGCAGGGTGGACCACATAAACCGGCCCGGTCCCCTCCGTATATACAGGGTGGACCACATAAACCGGCCCCGTTCCCCCCGTATATGCAGGGTGGGCCACATAAACCGGCCCGGTCCCTTCCGTATATGCAGGGTGGACCACATAAACTGGCCCCGTTCCCCCCGTATATGCAGGGTGGGCCACATAAACTGGCCCCGTTCCCCCCGTATATGCAGGGTGGGCCACATAAACCGGCCCCGTTCCCCCCGTATATGCAGGGTGGGCCACATAAACCGGCCCCGTTTCCCCCGTATATGCAGGGTGGGCCACATAAACTGGCCCCGTTCCCCCCGTATATGCAGGGTGGGCCACATAAACCGGCCCGGTCCCTTCCGTATATGCAGGGTGGGCCACATAAACCGGCCCCGTTCCCCCCGTATATGCAGGGTGGGCCACATAAACTGGCCCCGTTCCCCCCGTATATGCAGGGTGGGCCACATAAATCGGCCCCGTTCCCCCCGTATATGCAGGGTGGGCCACATAAACCGGCCCCGGTCCCCTCCGTATATACAGGGTGGACCACATAAACCGGCCCCGTTCCCCCCGTATATGCAGGGTGGACCACATAAACCGGCCCGGTCCCCTCCGTATATACAGGGTGGACCACATAAACCGGCCCCGTTCCCCCCGTATATGCAGGGTGGGCCACATAAACCGGCCCGGTCCCCTCCGTATATACAGGGTGGGCCACATAAACCGGCCCCGTTCCCCCCGTATATGCAGGGTGGGCCACATAAACCGGCCCGGTCCCTTCCGTATATGCAGGGTGGGCCACATAAACCGGCCCGGTCCCTTCCGTATATGCAGGGTGGGCCACATAAACCGGCCCCGTTCCCCCCGTATATGCAGGGTGGACCACATAAACCGGCCCGGTCCCTTCCGTATATACAGGGTGGGCCACATAAACCGGCCCCGTTCCCCCCGTATATGCAGGGTGGGCCACATAAACCGGCCCGGTCCCTTCCGTATATGCAGGGTGGAGTGGACCACATAAACCGGCCCGGTCCCTTCCGTATATGCAGGGTGGGCCACATAAACCGGCCCGGTCCCTTCCGTATATGCAGGGTGGGCCACATAAACTGGCCCCGTTCCCCCCGTATATGCAGGGTGGGCCACATAAACTGGCCCCGTTCCCCCCGTATATGCAGGGTGGACCACATAAACCGGCCCGGTCCCCTCCGTATATACAGGGTGGACCACATAAACCGGCCCCGTTCCCCCCGTATATGCAGGGTGGGCCACATAAACCGGCCCGGTCCCTTCCGTATATGCAGGGTGGACCACATAAACCGGCCCCGTTCCCCCCGTATATGCAGGGTGGACCACATAAACCGGCCCGGTCCCCTCCGTATATACAGGGTGGACCACATAAACCGGCCCCGTTCCCCCCGTATATGCAGGGTGGACCACATAAACCGGCCCGGTCCCCTCCGTATATACAGGGTGGACCACATAAACCGGCCCCGTTCCCCCCGTATATGCAGGGTGGACCACATAAACCGTCCCGGTCCCCTCCGTATATACAGGGTGGACCACATAAACCGGCCCCGTTCCCCCCGTATATGCAGGGTGGGCCACATAAACCGGCCCGGTCCCTTCCGTATATGCAGGGTGGACCACATAAACTGGCCCCGTTCCCCCCGTATATGCAGGGTGGGCCACATAAACTGGCCCCGTTCCCCCCGTATATGCAGGGTGGGCCACATAAACCGGCCCGTTCCCCCCGTATATGCAGGGTGGGCCACATAAACCGGCCCCGTTCCCCCCGTATATGCAGGGTGGGCCACATAAACTGGCCCCGTTCCCCCCGTATATGCAGGGTGGGCCACATAAACCGGCCCGGTCCCTTCCGTATATGCAGGGTGGGCCACATAAACCGGCCCCGTTCCCCCCGTATATGCAGGGTGGGCCACATAAACTGGCCCCGTTCCCCCCGTATATGCAGGGTGGGCCACATAAACCGGCCCCGTTCCCCCCGTATATGCAGGGTGGGCCACATAAACCGGCCCCGGTCCCCTCCGTATATACAGGGTGGACCACATAAACCGGCCCCGTTCCCCCCGTATATGCAGGGTGGACCACATAAACCGGCCCGGTCCCCTCCGTATATACAGGGTGGACCACATAAACCGGCCCCGTTCCCCCCGTATATGCAGGGTGGGCCACATAAACCGGCCCGGTCCCCTCCGTATATACAGGGTGGACCACATAAACCGGCCCCGTTCCCCCCGTATATGCAGGGTGGACCACATAAACCGGCCCGGTCCCCTCCGTATATACAGGGTGGACCACATAAACCGGCCCCGTTCCCCCCGTATATGCAGGGTGGACCACATAAACCGGCCCGGTCCCCTCCGTATATACAGGGTGGGCCACATAAACCGGCCCCGTTCCCCCCGTATATGCAGGGTGGGCCACATAAACTGGCCCCGTTCCCCCCGTATATGCAGGGTGGGCCACATAAACCGGCCCCGTTCCCCCCGTATATGCAGGGTGGGCCACATAAACCGGCCCGGTCCCTTCCGTATATGCAGGGTGGGCCACATAAACCGGCCCCGTTCCCCCCGTATATGCAGGGTGGGCCACATAAACCGGCCCCGTTCCCCCCGTATATGCAGGGTAGGCCACATAAACCGGCCCCGTTCCCCCCGTATATGCAGGGTGGGCCACATAAACCGGCCCCGGTCCCCTGTGCGGTCTACACAGGAGCCTCATTCATCAGAGCTGCCTGACAGGAGAGCGGCCTGCGCTGCCCATAGCAACCAGAGGTCAGCTTTCATTTTATCAGAGCAACCAAGCAGAGCTCAGCTTTCTTTTCACCCAATCAGAGCTCAGCTCCTATTTCACCAGAGTAACAAATCAGAGCTCAGCTTTCATTTTACCTCAGAAATGACTGTGGCCGTCGTCTTCTTCCTGAGCTCGGCCGTGATGTGTGCCTACAACATGGCTGAGGGGATGATGGTGGTGGCCGGACATAATTCCTAGTAGGTACGTCAGTAGCCACAATTCTGTTTTTCACCGCCGTATTTTCTTCCCTTGTGTGAGTTTGTACTGATTTATCTCTAGTCACATCCAAAGCTGCACTAAAAACACAGCTGGTCGCCCTTGGAAACAGACTAGTTCTTAGGCGCCATTATCGCGATTTCAGTATTTACCGCTTTACCTTTACATAGTTTTTTTTTTTACTTATTTCTATGCCTAGTATGCAAATAATATGCAAATCAGACAATTAAAAAGTAACACTAACCTGAGGCTCGTTTACACTTTACTGCGGATGTGTCGCCACAATTGAGAGAAGCGTGCGCCATTTATTGCTCACAAGTGCGGGTCACTAAGTGCAACATGTCAGCAAGAAGTCACCACCGGCCGCAGCGGGGGGCATAAAGGAAGCTCCGCCCACATGACTCCACCTCCTGCCTCAAAAAAGTTGATCCATCCCTCACACATTCACTATGGCCGCCACACTGGCTTTCCTTATGAACAATATTCATCAAACCATCTCCGCTTGACAACTATGGCTGATACGCTCTCCATATTACACAATGGACCTGCGATATGAACTGTGGCCTCCACACTGCCCATATCTTCAGTGCCCATCCCCACGCTGCCCGCTCTCCATACAGTGCCCTCTATTAACACCATACAACCTCCATAATGTGCCCTCACGCAGTCCCTCATACACTGCTCCCCCCATACTGTGTCCTCATGCTGTCCCTCGTATACTGCTTCCCCATTCTGTCACACCGTCCTTTCTTTTGTATACTGCTCCCCCATTCTGTCCTCACACCATCCTTACTTTTGTATACTGCTCCTTCATTCTGTGTACTCACACCGTCCTTTTGTATACTGCTCCCTCATTCTGTCTCCTCAGACCATTCTTACTTTTGTATACTGCTCCCCATTCTGTGTCCTCACACCGTCCTTACTTTTGTATACTGTTCCCCCATTCTGTGTCCTCACACCGTCCTTACTTTTGTATACTGTTCCCCCATTCTGTGTCCTCACACCATCCTTACTTTTGTATACTCCTCCCCCATTCTGTGTCCTCACACCGTCTTTACTTTTGTATACTGTTCCCCCATTCTGTGTCCTCACACCGTCTTTACTTTTGTATACTGTTCCCCCATTGTGTCCTCACACCGTTCTTACTTTTGTATACTCCTCCCCCATTCTGTGTCCTCACACCGTTCTTACTTTTGTATACTGTTCCCCCATTCTGTGTCCTCACACCATCCTTACTTTTGTATACTGTTCCCCCATTCTGTGTCCTCACACCATCCTTACTTTTGTATACTCCTCCCCCATTCTGTGTCCTCACACCGTCCTTACTTTTGTATACTGCTCCCCCATTCTGTTCCTCACACCGTCCTTACTTTTGTATACTCCTCCCCCATTCTGTGTCCTCACACCATCCTTACTTTTGTATACTATTCCCCCATTCTGTGTCCTCACACCGTCCTTACTTTTGAATACTGCCTTCCATACTGTGCCCTTACTTTGTATACCGAGCCACTGCCCCTATTCCCCCTCCCACAGTAAAAGGTCCTCGCATCTTCAGCTCCACTATGGAGCACTTACCTTCTCCCTCATCTTCACCTCCTTTGTGGTGCCCTATCACACACAGCCTGAAGCCTCATGCACCTTTTATCTCACACACCCTGCACCCCCATATCTCAAAGTCTGTACCCCCATGCACCACTCTATCTGCACCCCTTTTATTCCACTATCTCATGCACCCTCTTGCACACACCATGCACAACTCTGTCACAGTCTGGACCCCTCTTTGTCCCACAGCCTGTAGCCCAACACATCCCTTTGTCAGTCTGCACCCCTATAGGCTACAGAGCCTGCATCTCTCTATGGCTATGTGCCCACAATCAGGGATGAGCAGCCTATTTTCGCTGCCTCCAATCACGCAGTTAAATCCGCATGTTCTTAGGGCATGTGCAGACGATCAGGAATTGGAGGCACTTTGGACTCAGCAAATGTCCGCTGCATACAAAGTACTGCCGCCTATTGAACGCAGGCGATTCCGCATGTGTTCACTAAAGCGCAGATTCACCGTGTCCAATAAATTCTATGAGTGAAATTTTGCCATACGATAAATAGACATGCTGCGGTCTGGAGAGACGCGCCGCATATCCATCTCTGTGGGTGAACCGTGAGCATCTGTGCACACATAGTGGGTATGCGATTTATATAAATCCCATCCACTATGCTGTAATATCTGGATGCTGCACAAGTACTCACCTTCCAACCTGCAGCATTACTGATTGTCTACACATACCTCTATGCGGATTTAACGTATCTAATGACTGGCTATGGGGGAAATCGCCTCCGCTGACGAAACTGACATGCTGTGGCTCGTAAACCAGCAATACAGGTGAATGTATGCAGTGTTAAATAGAAGCACAGTGGGCAGGAGATGTCTATAAATCCCATCCACTGTGCTTGTAAAGTAGAATGCAGCGCTTTGGACGCAGTGCAAATCAGCTGCTATTCCTGACCGTGTGCACGCAGCCATAGACCCTGCACTCCACGTATACCTGTTTCCCCATCTTCTCCTGCAGATTTCAGCCGGCAAATCACAGGGGAACAATTTGAAAAAAAATTTCTGTTGAGTCACAACTTTGTCATGCCTATTTCTTATATATTTCATTTTTTGTTCATATTTGTACTATTTAATAAAAAAAAAAAAATACTTTTTAGGTACAGTAGTTTATATAGTTTTGAGAAGACAAAAATCCTATAGTTCAAAAACTTGACATGATAGAGAAAAACTGAGATCATTTCTGGATTCAGCATCCAAAAATTAATTAAGAACAGTTGTCTGACCTAACTCTTAAAAAATTGTGTTCCCCAGTGTTTCTGTGGCTCCTCCCTCTAGTCACATGATTGTGACGTCATCGCAGGTCCTGTACCACATACCATTCGGAATCCGATTTATTTTTTCCGCTTAGGCAGGGAGCTGATTAGTGCTCCATTCTCTGCCCCTCCTGCGCGCTCGCATTTAGAATTCTCCCGTAACAAAAACGCCGGTAGAAGGGGGGTTAAAAAAATATTTTTTTTCCCTTCAGGATGTCATCGCCCCTAGCAATATGCCGCCCTAGGTACCCGCCCTACAGTGGCTAATACTGCCCGTGAACGATCAGGAAACGTGACAATCGTTATTTTTCTCTTGGTTATTGTGGAGATCAGACTGAACTAAAGGAATCCATCTTGTCTTCTTCCTGAGAAATCTCGCTTACAACAAGATACATTTCTGCTGACTTGACATTTCCTTTTATGGAAGTAATCATGTGTGCATTCCTTCTTTCAATAGCAGCCTTTCATTCACCTTCCAGATGATGTAACTTTCTACTGATAAAGACTGGTATAGATTGTTTATGTAAGAGATAGTGAAATATGAGCGCTTGTGCGCATGTCTGTAAAAGAATAATTCTTTTCTATATAAAGGGAGGGCAAAGCCCAGAGAGAGAGATGTGCTCCTGGGCTTCCCCTGTACATGATCACACAATACCTTGTTTGCGTGTCATTTACTCAGGATCCCTACCTCTAGTAAGCCAGGGACTGAGAAGGACTTAACATTTCTTTGGCGCACCGAACAGGGACCCGAGATGAGAGTATTTGCTCGAGATTCACCTGCAGATACGGACAATGGAGATCTGGGATAATGGACGGCAAATGAACTGAAAAACCTGGCCAGGTAAGAGACATTATTAGTTCTCTTTTTATCTGCCTTGTATTATCCGAAAGATCTCTATGAGCCGTGTCACGCTGGGTTAGTCTAGTAGTGAGTAGATACCTATAAAACTCGGGTTACTATATTGTATAGATTTATGAGTCCTGTCCCTGGCAGTGTGTGAACAGTGTGAAGGTTGTGGTATGTTGTGAAAGAAGAGCAAAAGTGCGTAGAAAAATAAGCCGAAATAGTTGGGGTATAAGCCTTATACACGGAAGTCAGCCTAACTGGGTCATGTGGTTGCGTCCTTTCGGGGAGACCTCCGCCCATGCTTGACTCTCATTTAAGTGCTTAACCTCCTTCATTTCTGGATAAGGTTTGATAGAATGAGCCCAGGACGCGGGTCCATGAGCCTGGGACAAGTATGCTAACTGACACAGAAAGTTTTGTGATCTGTATGGTGTTGCTGGGTCTGTTTGCGTGCATAATAGCACTTAAGTACATTCTGCACATTAGAAAGAATGGAGCAGATCAGCCCTTCAATATTTTAGCTCCCTAGGAGAGAAGGCAACGAGACATCACCTAGGATAAGTGATTGTCCAAACGTCACCTGGGGTAGAAATAGCTAATATTGAAAAAAAAAAGAAAAATGGGAAATAAACAGACAAAAACCGTCTTAGGACAAGTGGAAGCAGCAGATATCATACAGGAAAGATGTGGGAAGACAGTCAGAAGTCAGATTAGAAGGGTAAGAGAAAAATTGGGAATTTCAGAAGCACTTATGTTCAGTACAGAATGGGAAAAACTGAGTAAAGAACGAGGTGGAATTATCAAAGACAATGGGTGGGAAGAAATCATACACTGTATGATAGAGGTCTCAAAAACAGCTAAAGAGGAGAATTGGAAGTATGATCCAGACACTTCCAAATGGATTATGGGGAAGGGAAAAAGTTGTGACATAATCCCACCACCTTACCTAGATCCAAAAGCCAAATCATTTGTACCATCTGGAGGAGCAGAAGGAGGAAAACAATTTCCAGCCTTGTATCCCAATCTTGGTGGGGTAGGAGGATGGGTATGTTCACACTGTGGACAACAAAATCCAGATTGGAGAAATGATTGCCTAGTCTGTGGTACACCTAGACATGGCGCTGTACTTGCCCCTGTTAGGGTAGTACCAAGACCCTTTAGGGAACCTGGTGCTGACGGGGTAATGGGAACTAGATATCACCAGACCCGACAGTATTTTCCTTGGTCCCCTGCTGAAGGTATGTCCCTCCTGCATAATGCGCCTGATCCCACTCAATATCCCATCCGATTTGCATAATACATACAACAAATCATGCAGACTCATGCTGGGGTCTGGGCGGACGGGGAAGAATTATGTAGAATGAAAATGTCCCCCGGACTTTTTCAGGAATTATTGACACACCTACAGCCCAATAGACCAGTGGCAGAAGGGGGTGCCTTACAGACAGAAGCATCAGGTACCCAGTTCACAGAGGCATTAATAATTTTCATGAGAGAAAAACAGAGGGAAAGGGGATCTACGGGTGTGATTATGCAGAAATTTGGGCAAAGTATTGAAGAATATAGTCAAGAATTAGAAAATAGCTTTAGGGATGAAGGATTGGATTTGACTGATGCTTCAGTAAGGAGACTTTTTACAAAACAATTAATAGAGGGGCTAGATCCGAAAATCAGAGAAAAATTTAAATCCTCTACTCCAGATTGGAGAACAATTGAACAACCAAATATTGTGAAACAACGATGTTTAGGAATAGTCATGGATATGAGAGAGAATCGTAAGCCTGTTAGAATAGCACAAGCTAATACAGGAGGAAGAGTGAGACACAACTTTCCTTGCCACTACTGTAAAAAGCCAGGTCATTTCCAAAGAGAGTGCAGGAAGAAGTTGGCAGATATAAAGTCAGGCAAATTTGTTCCCAGAAATAACCCTCCCCAAACGGACAACCAGCAGAAATCTACCATCATAGATGGTCCCATACCAGATTCAGATTGACTCGATGTGTTACAAACTTCCCTACCAGCTAGAAGACCTATGATACAGGTGAATGTGGGGGGGAGAGAGATTCCATTTTTGATAGATACAGGTGCAACTTCCTCAATTTTGAATCAAGATTTTCTTCCGAATCCGGAAGATATTTCAGAACAAACAACTTTTGCTGAGGGTTATGATGGGGTAATTCGAACACTGCCATATACTGTGCCCCTAGAGGTCTCATTAGGACCTAAATGTTTTGCATCCAGATTTTTGTATGCCAGAGGTGCCCCAACATGTTTGTTAGGAACTGATGTCCTAAAGAAATTAGAAGCTAACATCAATTTTAGGGAAGATGGCACAGTTATACTGACTATCCCTGATGATGCAGAAACATTAGAACAATATGTTAGAATTCAGGCTTTTGAGGATTATGCTGAAGAAAAAGAGTACACCACAGATCTAGACCTCTCAATGGTCCCAGAAACACTGTGGGCACAGGGTGACACCGATGTGGGACTATTGCATATCTCTCCTGTAAAACTATCTGTGCAACCAGGAACTGTTCTCCCACAGCTCAGACAATACCCTGTGAGTGCCCAGCAGGAACTAGCGATTACAAAACAGATAGAGGGATATAAAGAGAAAGGAGTTTTGGTAGAGATACAATCACCTGCTAACACTCCTCTGTATCCAGTCAAAAAGAGAACTCTTGATAAGAGTTCTATGCCCAAATATCGTATGGTACATGATTTAAGAGAAATAAACAAAGTTCTAGATCCAATCACCCCAGTTGTACCCAATCCTCATACGTTACTATCACAGATACCAGCCAGTTCTCAAGTATTTACTGTAATAGATCTTTCAAATGCATTTTTCTCGGTTCCTTTACACCAAGATAGTTGGCATTTGTTTGCATTTACATTTAAGGGCAAACAGTTGGCGTGGACACGCCTTCCACAGGGAATGATACACTCCCCTACTCTTTATTCAAATGCCCTACAAACAGTCCTTCAGAGGTTTGAACCCGAACCACAGGTAGTAATTTTGCAGTATGTGGATGACCTACTACTTTGCTGCCCAGATCTAGAAACTGCAGAAAGGTCCACTGTGAGTTTACTATGTTTTTTAGAAAAAGAAGGGTGTAAAGTGAATAGACAAAAGCTACAAGTTTGTCAGACCAAAGTGGTCTTTCTAGGTCATTGCATTTCTCAAGGTAAAAAGCATCTTACACCACAAAGAACTGAAGCAATAAGACAGATGAATGAGCCTAGAAATCATAAACAGCTACGAGCATTTTTAGGAATAGTGTCTCATTGTAGAAAATGGATTATACATGCCAGTCAACTAATGCAACCACTGTATGACTGTGTAAAAAGTGAACCTTATTTGTTGACAAAAGAAGGTCAGATTTCGTTCCAACAATTAAAAGATGCCCTTGTTTCAGCTCCAGCGTTAGGGCTACCAGACTACACCAAACCGTTTCAGCTTATGGCTGCAGAAGTTGATTCCCATGCTACAGGAGTTCTTACCCAGAAGCATGCAGGGAAACAAAGACCAATTGCATATCTTTCAGCAAGGTTAGATCCCGTAGCTAGAGCAGCGCCAACCTGTGTACGTGTAGTTGTTGCTGTCTCACTATTGTTGGACAAAGCATCAGAAATTGTCCTAGAGTATCCACTCACAGTTCAAACTACACATGATGTTTATGGGATATTAAACCAGGTCCAACCAAAACACATTTCCATGGCCAGACATTTGCGGCTACAGTGTTCTTTGTTGCTCCCCTCTACTATCACATTTGCTAGGCTTCAGACTCTCAATATAGCTACACTGCTACCTCTCGAGTCTGAAGGGGGGAATAAGGACACTGATCCACACGCAAATTTTTTCCCTACAGACACACATGATTGTACAGAGCTCATTTTACAAGAAACGGTAGGCTTACCCAATGTATCCGAAACACCACTTCAAAATCCAGATTTAGAACTGTTTATAGATGGTAGTAGGTTTGCAGATGACACAGGTAACTTCCATACAGGGTATGCAGTTGTGTCAGAATCTGAAACTCTCAAAGCAGAACCACTTCCACCGAAACAGTCTGCACAAGAAGCAGAACTAACAGCATTGATTGAAGCTCTTAAAATAGCTGAGAACCAGACAGCTAATATATACACTGATTCTAGGTATGCACATGGTATTGTGTTTGATTTTGGAGTAATCTGGAGAGCTAGAGGTTACATGACAGCGTCAGGACAACCTGTAAAACATGCTTCTCTGATCAAACAGATCTTAGAGGCTGCACAAGAAACAAAAGAAGTAGCAGTAATCAAGGTAGCTGCACATGTGAGACTCGACACTAGGGAATCTAGGGGAAATGATAGGGCTGATAAAGCAGCCAAAGCAGCAGCTGTCAAACCCTTACAACAGGTTCATACTGTAAACCCCACAGAAAATACTGAAGATAGACTGAGACAAGCACAGGAAGATGCAGGAGAAGAGGAGAGGGACAGGTGGAAAAAGGAAGGGGCAGAAGAACAAGCGGGAATTTGGAAGAAAGATGGACTAATATGTCTACCTAGAGCCTGGTATCCGATTGTAGTTGGTGGACTGCACCACCCTACTCATGTGTCTGCAAATGCAATGACACTACTGGCAAAGCAAGTCTGGTTGGCTCCAGGTTTTGGCAACTATGCAAGAGACTATTGTGCTGCATGCGCTATATGCCTGGCACATAATCCCGGACAGACAACAAAGACCCCTATGAAGCACCACGTCCGACCTCTCTACCCGTTTCAGCGATTACAAATAGACTTTATCCAGCTGCCAAAAAGTAATGGGTATGAGTATGTGTTGGTATGTGTGGACATGTTCTCGGGGTGGCCAGAGGCCTATCCAGTTCGGAAGGCTTCAGCTAAAAACACTGCTGTAAAGCTAGTTGCCGAACTGATACCCCGTTACGGTCTCCCTGAAGTGATCGAGTCAGATAGGGGTACTCATTTCACTGGAGAAATATTTCAAAATGTACTGAAAATGTTGGGTGTTGAAAGTCAGTTACACACTCCGTACCATCCTCAAAGTTCTGGTAAGGTAGAACGCATGAATGGAACTTTAAAATTAAAAATACAGAAAGCCATGGCTGAAACAGGAAAGCCTTGGACAGAATGCCTTCCACTGGCCCTTTACTCAATACGCAATACCCCAAGGGGTAAGACTAAACTGTCTCCATATGAAATTTTGTTTGGCAGGACTGCCAATTTAGGATGTTATTTTCCACAGAAACTTGTGTTAAATATTGAGTCATTGACTTCTTATGTGCAAAATCTTCAGAAACAATTAACTAAGGTGCATGCACAAGTTTTTGCTTCCCTTCCAGATCCTGACAACACAGAAGGAAGTCACAAGTTGGAACCAGGTGATCAAGTCTATGTAAAAAGACACACCAGAAAGGCTCTAGAACCAAGGTTTGACGGACCCTTCCAAGTCCTGTTGACAACACCTACATCAGTCAAGCTTGAAGGAAAGGCATCATGGATACATGCAAGCCATTGCAAGAAAAGCAGTATAAACTCATGATATTGATGTTAATAATGATAAACCTCAACGGAGGCGTGGGATAGACTGAATTCTCTAGCCCCTTTGAACAATAGATTCGTACAACATCATAGAAAATTAGTGCATGACTTGTTAAACAATACACAAACCCTGACAGATTGTTGGATCTGTACCCATTCGCCGGTATCAGCCACAAGTATACCTTTTCTAGCAGTTCCCGTATTAGCAGAAGAAATATTCGCTTGGCCTAATTGTTCAGACAACCTGACCAACAACCAAATTGGTAATGCTAGGCTGTGGAATACTACAATCGCCATACCAATTGTGGGATGGGTAGAATTTCCTTGGTGGCAGGGTAATCTCTCAGGGAGTAACACACATCTACAATATTTAGCATTTAGGGGAGGAAAATGGGTACCTAGAAATAAGACTGGATTAACTAATTTAGGACAGGTCCCCACAGAAAATCTACAGCTTAGTTTCAGTACAACCGTCCCCCCCTCTGATGCTTTCAAACCTGTAGTATTGGAAAGATACATACATAATAGAAAATGGAAACATTCTAAATTGTTCCCCCAAGGTGATGCAAACAGTTGTACAAGTAAGCTGGGGAACCTGGTTTGTAATAAATCCGATGAGTATATCAAAGGAATGCCTGTATGTGAGAATCCCGCAGCCGGGTACTGTAGCCCCTTGGGACAAAAACCCTCTTGGTGTATGCTTCAGAATGTATCTAGATTTGTGGACTTGGCTCACAGATTGGTATTGCAGCACTCAGCTCTATGGGATCTGCCTGAAGGTACATTTTGGATATGCGGAGAAAGAGCATATAAATGGCTTCCCGTAGGTATAAAGGGTACTTGTACATTAGGACGCCTAACCCCGGCTACATTCATAATTTCAAATAAACAAGTGAATATGCAAGCCGTGCCCAAGCACACACTGTATAAAAGAGCTGCAGATAACTCACCACGTCCCTCGGGGAGGCCACATATAGTACAAATGGGAATTCCTAACAAAATTGCTAGTACCATTTTTATTTATCCTATGTTAACACAGATGTGGGATAAATTAGTTAGAGCCACGGATTATCTAGATGATCAGATCTGGGATATATTGGATATACTAAACACTAGTATAGCTGTACAGAATCAGCTTATAATAGTCACTAACCAACATACCCTGGTATTGGATTACCTAACTGCCTCACAAGGGGGTATGTGTCAAATCATCGGACCCACCTGCTGTCATTATATAGACCCGAATAGTACTATGAGTATGACATTTAAATTAAAGGACGTACAACGACTCAGAGATCAGTATGACAAAGACAATGACCAGAATAAGGATAGCTGGTGGTCAGATACCTTTTCTTTTCTTAACCCAGCCAACTGGTTCAGAGGAATCGGTGGGTGGGTTGCTGGGATTATGCAGAGCATAATACATATAGTTATGATTATTGTAGTCATATACGTACTATTCAAGATTGTGCTCAAGAGTATCTCAGTATGCACAGATAAACTTTGTGTAATAGATGCAAGAGTATAAAGTTTTTTTTTCCTTCTTCTCTTATGTTATCCTTTGCTAATACTGATTATTGCGCTTATTTTGCTATCCCTTTGTAATATCTGTACTTATTGCAAAACAAAGAAAAGGTTGCGAGAGTTAAACGGAAGAATTAATACTAGATTTGATTCTCTTATCGAATACAAGCATGTACATGTGTAATACCAAATAAAGGCTTTGTCTTTGGCCCTGTGGTAATAAAATAAATAAAAGAAAATGTCAAAGGGGGGAATTGTGGAGATCAGACTGAACTAAAGGAATCCATCTTGTCTTCTTCCTGAGAAATCTCGCTTACAACAAGATACATTTCTGCTGACTTGACATTTCCTTTTATGGAAGTAATCATGTGTGCATTCCTTCTTTCAATAGCAGCCTTTCATTCACCTTCCAGATGATGTAACTTTCTACTGATAAAGACTGGTATAGATTGTTTATGTAAGAGATAGTGAAATATGAGCGCTTGTGCGCATGTCTGTAAAAGAATAATTCTTTTCTATATAAAGGGAGGGCAAAGCCCAGAGAGAGAGATGTGCTCCTGGGCTTCCCCTGTACATGATCACACAATACCTTGTTTGCGTGTCATTTACTCAGGATCCCTACCTCTAGTAAGCCAGGGACTGAGAAGGACTTAACAGTTATTATTATTAAAAGCTGAAGTTTCAAAACGATTTTGCCAGACCAAGGCAGTGACAACTTCCTTCGCACGCACTCGTGTGAGCAATTGTGGCTCCTCATATGATTACTGACCCCCACCTTCAAAATCACGCACGGCTAGTGATGAGGGTTTCACATGAACATATGAAGTAATAATAATAATATTCTTTATTTTTATATAGCGCTAACATATTCTGCAGCGCTTTACGGGTTGCACACATTATCATCGCTGTCCCCATTGGGGCTCACAATCTAAATTCCCTATCAGTATGTCTTTGGAATGTGAGAGGAAACCAGAGTACCTGGAGAAAACCCACGCAAGCACGGAGACAACATACAAACTCTTTGCAGATGTTGTCCTTAGTGGGACTTGAACCCAGGACTCCAGCGCTGCAATACTAACCACTGAGCCACCGTGCTGCCCCTGAAGTACCAAAATGGACTGCCATTGCCTCAATATCCGGCACTGCCGCCGAAGATGCAGATCGGAGCATTCAGCTGCATAGAAATACATGCAGCCACACACTCTGGTCCGCAGTGCCGGATATTGAGCCGCGAGTTTCTCGCATTGCAGTTGCAAGTGTGACACCGGCCTAACTCTGCCAGTCTTAGGGTATGTGTCCACTTTCAGGATGGCAGGCGGTATCGTCGGAGCGGCTTTGCCGCTCTGCGGTAAGCCCCACCCCCTTCTGGGACACGATGATACCGGATGTGTTCATAGCACACATCCGGCATCATCGCACCCATCGCATAGGACCCTGTGCTATATCTTGCGGCGACGCAGCGTCGCCGCAAGATATACGGACATGCTGCGATCTGAAAAGACGCGCAGCATGTCCGGAGTCGCAGGGCCGCACGCAGACACGCAGCGTTTCCTGCACGTGGAAACATACCCTAAAGGTGCATGTGCAGAGGACAACAAGAACCTCATAAGGCACATGCGCAAAGGAAGCCACAAATATCTTTAGATGCATCCACAGAGGAAGCCAAGAATATCATCCGTTGCATGCGCACAAGAAGCCATCGACATTGTCAGGTGCTTAAACAGAAGAAGTTAAGAATCTTGACATGCACATGTGTAGGAGAAATCAAGAACCTCGACTGAAGATGTAGGAAGCCAATTATCTCACCTGTCGCATGCACAGAGGAACTTAAGAATCCTGTCAGGTGCATGCAGCAGAGTAAGGGTATGTGCACACGTCAGGTTTTTTTCCTGACAAAATCCGGAGAATTCTGGCAGAAAATCGTGGTTTTTTTCCGCGCGGATTTTTCGCGGTTTTTGCGCGGTTTTTTTGCGGAATGTTTGCGTTTTTTTTTTTTTTCCTGAAAGTCATTTTGGCTTAGAAATCCGCAAAAAATCCGCAAAAAGAATGAGCATGTCCATTTTTTTTGCGGAATGCGTTTTTTTTTGCGGTAAAAAACGCATCCATCTGAACAAAAAATCCGGAATGCATTCTAAATGATAGGATGCATATTTTTAGCGTTTTTGATGCGGAATTATAGCGTTTTTATAGCGAAATTCCGCAAAAAAACCGCTAAAAATTCGGACGTGTGCACATACCCTATGGCTGCGTGTCCACGTTCAGGATGGCCGGCGGTATCGTCGGAGCGGCTTTGCCGCTCTGCGGTAAGCCCCGCCCCCTTCTGGGGCGCGATGTAGCCGGATGTATTCACAGCACACATCCGGCATCATCGCACCCATCGCATAGGGCCCTGTGCTATATCTTGCGGCGACGCAGCGTCGCCGCAAGATATACGGACATGCTGCAATCTGAAAAGACGCGCAGCATGTCCGGAGTCGCAGGGCCGCCGCGTGCGTGTTACCACGCATAGTGGAGACGGGATTTCATTAAATCCCCTCCACTATGCTGTAACATCTGGACGCTGCGTGTCTGACGCTGCGGCTCTATGCAGCGTCAGACACGCAGCGTTTCCTGCACGTGGAAACATACCCTAAGGCTGCCGTCACACTATCAGTATTTGGTCAGTATTTTACATCAGTATTTGTAAGCCAAGACCAGGAGTGGAACAAGTAGAGGAAAAGTATAATAGAAACATATGCACCACTTCTGCATTTATCACCCACTCCTGGTTTTGGCTTGCAAATACTGGTGTAAAATACTGACCAAATACTGCTAGTGTGACGGCAGCCTAAGCCAAAAATCTCACCAGGATGCCAAGAAGATCATTTGTTGCAAGTTCAGAGAAAGCCAAGAATCTCATCATGCACATGCATAGAGGTAGACTATAATCTTATATGGTACATGTGCGAAGGAAGCCAAGTATCTCGTCTGGCTCATGCGCAGAGGAAGCCAAGAATCTTAAAGGGAACCTGTCACCCCGAAAATCGGGGGTGAGGTAATCCCACCGGCATCAGGGGCTTATCTGCAGCATTCTATAATGCTGTAGATAAGCCCCCGATGTTACCTGAAAAAGGAGAAAAAGACGTTAGATTATACTCACCCAGGGGCGGTCCCGCTGCTGGTCTGGTCAGATGGGCGTCTCCGGTCCGCTGCGTCGCCTCCTATCTTCATTACAAGACGTCCTCTTCTGATCTTCAGCCACGGCTCCGGCGCAGGCGTACTTTGCTCTGCCCTGATGAGGGCAGAGGATAGTACAGCAGTGCGCAGGCGCCGGAAAGGTCAGAGGCTCGGCGCCTGCGCACTGCAGTACTTTGTCTGCCCTCAACAGGGCAGAGCAAAGTACGCCTGCGCCGGAGCCGTGGCCGAAGATCAGAAGAGGACGTCATGGAAAGAAGATAGGAGGCGCCGCAGCGGACCGGAGACGCCCATCTGACCAGACCAGCAGCGGGACCGCCCCTGGGTGAGTATAATCTAACGTCTTTTTCTCCTTTTTCAGGTAACATCGGGGGCTTATCTACAGCATTACAGAATGCTGCAGATAAGCCCCTGATGCCGGTGGGATTACCTCACCCGCGATTTTCGGGGTGACAGGTTCCCTTTAAGGCTATGTGCCCACGTTGCAGAATCTAAGTAGAATTTTCCTCATCAAAACTGGACTCCCTTGCCAGAAAATCCGCTCGTGTTATTTTTGCGTTTTTATCGCGTATTTGTCGCTTTTTTCTTGCATTTTTCTAATGTTTTTTCCATGCGTCCCAATACAATTATATAGCGGCAAAACATGTGCATGGGCACAACAATGCGGAACTCCATTAAAAATAATGCGATGCGCTTCCGCAGCAGAAAAACACTTAAAAAATGCAATGTGGGCACATAGCCTAACAGGCGCATGCACAGAGGGAGACAAAAGTGTCATCATGCACATGTGCAGAGGAAGCCAAGAATCTCATCAAGAACATGTGTTCAGGAAGTGAAAAACCTCGACTGAAACATACGTAAAGGAAGCTAAGTATAGCTTGCATGCGCAGAGGTACTCATGATTTTTCTCAAGCGCATCTAGCAGAGGAAGCCAAACATTTCACCAAGGAAGTGAAGAATCTCATCTGGCACATGTGTAGGGAAAGCCAAGAATCTTGTATGGCTCATGCGCAAAGGAAACCAAGGATCTCATCTGGTACATGCACTGAGGAAGTCAAGAATATCTTTAGGTACACGGGCAGAGGAAGCCAAGATCCTAATTAGACGCATGCTCAGAGGAATACAAGAATCCCATTAGGCACATACACAGAGTATTAGCCAAAAATCTTGTCAGGCACATGTGATGGGGAAACCAAGAATCTCATCTAACGTATGCACAGAGGTTGCAAAGTACTTCATGTCGCATATGCAAAGGAGCCTAAGAATATTGCCATGGAGCAGACTAAGCCAAAACTCTCACCAATGAAGCCAAGAATCTCATTTGGTGTATGCTCAGAGGAAGTCAATAACCTTGTCCGGCACATGTATAGAGGAAGCCTTGGTCCACTGTAGTATCCATCTCTTAGTATACTTGACACCACATATTTTTTTATGATCTCCACGCTAGCTAGTGCCATATAGCTCTGCCTTTTCCCCCCATTTGTATTGCATTCCTCTTTTCCGGTTTGAGCAATTTACAGGATGTCAATAGAAATTAGAACATTGCAGATATGGACAACACCGGACCAGAGCGGAAATTGGAAGAAAATGAATATCACCAACACTAAAAGATGGATGTTCCAGATGAGATTCTTGACTTCCTTGGCACATGCTCCCAAGGAAAAGCTGTGCTTGATCTGCAGTAAGGAGGAGTGACAAGCCTCAGTAAGTTGTTTTCAAGGAATAGAAAAGCCAGTGCTAGACATGCAAGAAACTTTTGACTGAGAGAGCAGGAATCTGGCGCAGCCAAGAATTGCATTTCGTAAACTTAAGGGTATAAGATGGTGGCACGAAGTAGAGAAAATGTGAGGAAAAAAGTTTTGAAATTCTCCTTAAAGGGAACCTGTCTCCCCCAAAATCGAAGGTGAGCTAAGCCCACCAGCATCAGGGGCTTATCTACAGCATTCTGTAATCCTGTAGATAAGCCCCCGATGCATCCTAAAAAATGAGAAAAAGAGGTTAGATTATACTCACCCAGGGGCGGTCCCGGTCCGGTTCTGGTCCGATGGGTGTCGCGGTCTGGTCTGGGGCCTCCTATCTTCTTATGATGACGTCCTCTTCTTGTATTCACACTCCGGTGCAGGCGTACTTTGTCTGCCCTGTTGAGGGCAGAGCAAAGTACTGCAGTGTGCAGGCGCCAGGAAAGGTCAGAGAGGCCCAGCACCTGCGCACTGCAGTACTTTACCCTCAACAGGGAAGTCAAAGTACGCCTGCGCCGGAGCCGCAGCGTGAAGACAAGAAGAGGACATCATCGTAAGAAGATGGGAGGCCCCGAACCGGACCGCGTCACCCATCGTGCCTGGAAGGCCCCTGGGTGAGTATAATCTAACCTCTTTTTATCATCTTTCAGGATACATTGGGGACTTATCTACAGCATTACAGAATGCATTACAGAATACTGTAGATAAGCCCCTGATGCTGGTGGGCTTAGCTCACCTTCGATTTTGGGGGGTGACAAATTATAAAATTCTGAGTGCCAGTAGCCACCACTAGAGGGAGATAATGCATATTGTTTATTCAGACTGTAAACTCCTGAGCTCCACCTAGTGGTAGCTGCAGACAGAATGAGCATTCACATAGAATAGCTGATGCCTTCTAGATGGGTGAGTGTCAAACTGTTAAACACTACCCCTCCCTCCCCACCACACACACACTTCAAAACCTCCACACAGACATATAAGCAGTTCCCAGATCTCCAGAACGGGGCACTTTTGTCCCATTGAGAATGAATAGACTGGCAGTTAAGCATGCACACCCCCTCGGTGGGTTTCTCAGTGGTCGGACCACCGTAGACCTAGAAGTTCTAACATAGACTGTGAATAGGAGATAACATCTTGTAACCAGAATACCCCTTTATCTCTTTGTCTATAAATTGGAGTTTCTTCCCAAAAAAGATAAATGATGAGATTAATGAATTAAGTTTTGTACAAACTAATAAAAAGGCAAAATTAGCTGTAGGGCACCAGTGGATACAATGGCGCCTTTAGCTTACTTTTGCTAGTGGCTGCACAGGTAAACTGAGGACGAGGCAATACATCAATGCTGGATTTATACAATTTCATGGAATAAGCGCGAGTTAAATGAAGTGACCTTCAACAGTTAATTGAAGCCGACGCGCCTATTCCCCTCTACCGATCCTCTCAATACTCCGATCGCTGATGTCTTACTACCGACTATGTTACTCTCACTACTATTTGCAAATATTAATTAATAGCTAGTAAGAAGCGAGGACTCGTACAGTCGTTGATAGATTGAAACCTACCTACGTAAAAGGGAAAATGAAAACAGAAAAAACAAATAAGCGTCCTGCAGAAATGCCACCAGAGAAGATGGTAAAATTAATTCTAAATTTGATATTTTAATTTTATTCAAAATAAATATGAAAGCAGTGGCGGATAATGAGAACATTTCAAGGTTATGTTGAAAGCCATATATTTACCAGCTGCAATTAGCTGGATTTTAACTTGAAAACATTCGCCTCTGGCCCCATTTTGCTAAATAAACAGAAGCTGCATTACGGCTGACTTTGCAGATTTCTATTACAGTAAGCATCGCCATTTAGATATAATTAACCTTTTCAGGGCTGTTTGAGCTCACGACTCGCTGCCAAAATTTGGGCATTTTATCAAACTGAAGAGTTTAGAGGGTATGTCCACCTTAGAGCCCCATAGTACTGTTTGCATATAGATGTAATCCACATAGACAACTGATTCACATTATAATATATGGAACCTCGATGCAACTCAGCATCAGTAATGTAATGTATATACACAGTGACTGCCTCAGCAGAATATTGAGTGCAGCTCTGGTGTATTATACAGGATGTAAATCAGCATCAGTAATGTAGTGTATGCACACAGTGACTGCACCAGCAGAATAATGAGTGCAACTCTGGAGTATAATACAGGATGTAACTCAGGATCAGTAATGTAATGTATGTACACAGTGACTGCACCAGCAGAATAGTGAGTGCAGCTCTGGAGTATAATACAGGAGGTAACTCAGGATCAGTAATGTAATGTATGTACACAGTGACTGCACCAGCAGAATAGTGAGCGCAGCTCTGGGGTATAATACAGGATGTAACTCAGGATCAGTAATGTAATGTATGCACACAGTGACTGCACCAGCAGAATAATGAGTGCAACTCTGGGGTATAATACAGGATGTAACTCAGGATCAGTAATGTAATGTATGTACACAGTGACTGCACCAGCAGAATAGTGAGTGCAGCTCTGGGGTATAATACAGGAGGTAACTCAGGATCAGTAATGTAATGTATGTACACAGTGACTGCACCAGCAGAATAGTGAGTGCAGCTCTGGAGTATAATACAGGATGTAACTCAGGATCAGTAATGTAGTGTATGTACACAGTGACTGCACCAGCAGAATAGTGAGTGCAGCTCTGGGGTATAATACAGGATGTAACTCAGGATCAGTAATGTATGTACACAGTGACTGCACCAGCAGAATAGTGAGTGCAGCTCTGCAATATAATACAGGATGTAACTCAGGATCAGTAATGTAATGTATGTACACAGTGACTGCACTAGCAGAATAGTGAGTGCAGCTCTGGGGTATTATACAGGATGTAACTCAGGATCAGTAATGTAATGTATGTACATAGTGATTGCACCAGCAGAATAGTGAGTGCAGCTCTGAAGTATAATATAGGTTTTATTTGTAAACTGGGAAAGGTGGACTAACACTTTTACAAGTTATCTAAATGTTTCTCTAATAGAGTGAATGAACTACATAGCTCATGCAGGGTTTTTAGCCTGTAGCATTACAGTAGATGTTGTACAACTGATGTTTCGTGGAGCAAATACCCATTGGATATCTCACCTAGATATGAAGAAATGAGTGAAAACAAAGCATATCCTGGGGCCCTAAAAAGCACACTATGGCCTGACAATCCACATATTTCATAGTTACTCATGAGACTATTCTTCTGTTACTTGGAGGCCTCAGTGGATCTGGGCTTGTTCACACTATTCTAACATTTCAGAACATCTCTTCCTTTGAGGTCCATGTGGTCAGACTCTACGTCCCCTTCTCCATGCGAGTGGCGGTGGTGTATCGTCCTCCCGGCCCCTCTCATCAGTTCCTGGATCACTTTGCCACCTGGCTTCCACACTTTCTCTCCTGTGACACCCCCACCCTTATCATGGGTGATTTCAACATCCCCATTGCCTCTCCCCTCTCCCCATCTGCTTCTCACCTTTTATCGCTATCCTCCTCTTTTGGCCTCTCGCAGCATACTAACTCTCCAACACATGAAGATGGAAACTCCCTTGACTTGGTCTTCTCCCGGCTTTGCTCAGTGGATGATTTCACAAACTCCCCTCTCCCACTCTCTGACCACAACCTTCTTTCATTCTCTATCAAGAACTGCCTTCCCGCTCAGGTCACCCCCACTTTCCACACTTATAGAAACATACAGGCCATTAACACCCAGAAACTTATGAAGAACTTGCAGTCCTCATTGGCCCCAATCTCCTCCATCTCATGTCCTGATTCTGCTCTGAAGCATTACAATGAAACCTTGCAAAGTGCTCTGGATGAAGCTGCTCCTCCTATACATAAAACAACTCGGCACAGACGGCAACAACCGTGGCACACGCTGCAAACACGTTTCCTGCAGCGGTGCTCCAGGTGCGCAGAACGTCTGTGGAGAAAATCTAATCTACCCGAAGATTTCATCCATTATAAGTTCATGCTAAAGACATACAATTCTGCCCTTCACCTCTCCAAACAAACCTACTTCAACACCCTCATCACCTCCCTGTCCAATAACCCTAAACGTCTCTTTGACACGTTCCAGTCCCTACTCAACCCAAGAGAGCAGGCCCCAACCACGGATCTCCGTGCTGACGATCTGGCCAATTACTTCAAAGAAAAAATTGACCACATTCGACAGGAAATCATCTCCCAATCTCTTCATACCATGCACTGTCCTCCCTCCCCCACTGCATCTAGTTCACTCTCTGACTTTGAAGCAGTTACAGAAGAAGAAGTAAGCAGGCTCCTTGCATCTTCTCGCCCGACCACTTGCACCAGTGACCCCATTCCGTCACATCTCCTCCAGTCCCTTTCCCCGGCTGTCACCTCTCACCTAACAAAAATATTCAACCTTTCCCTCACTTCCGGTATTTTTCCCTCCTCATTTAAGCATGCCATCATACATCCATTACTTAAAAAACCATCCCTCGATCAAAACTGTGCCGCAAATTATAGACCTGTCTCTAATCTTCCCTTCATCTCTAAACTCCTCGAACGCCTGGTCCACTCCCGTCTTACCCGCTATCTCTCAGATAACTCTCTTCTTGACCCTCTTCAATCTGGCTTCCGCTCTTTACACTCTACTGAAACTGCCCTCACTAAAGTCTCTAATGACCTACTAACAGCTAAATCTAATGGTCACTACTCCATGCTAATTCTCTTGGATCTCTCTGCAGCATTCGATACTGTGGATCATCAGCTCCTCCTCACTATGCTCCGCTCCATCGGCCTCAAGGACACCGTTCTCTCCTGGTTCTCCTCCTATCTCTCTGACCGATCCTTCACTGTATGTTTTGCTGGTTCCTCCTCCTCTCACCTTCCCCTTACTGTTGGGGTTCCTCAAGGATCAGTCCTAGGCCCCCTCCTCTTCTCGTTGTATACTGCCCCTATTGGACAAACAATCAGTAGATTTGGTTTCCAGTACCATCTCTATGCTGATGACACCCAATTATACACTTCTTCTCCTGATATCACACCGACCTTTTTAGAAAACACCAGTGATTGTCTTACCGCTGTCTCTAACATCATGTCCTCCCTCTATCTGAAACTAAACCTGTCAAAAACTGAACTCCTCGTGTTCTCTCCCTCTACTAACCTACCTTTGCCTGACATTGCCATCTCCGTGTGCGCTTCCACCATTACTCCAAAGCAACATGCCCGCTGCCTTGGGGTCATCCTTGATTCTGACCTTTCATTCACCCCCTACATCCGATCATTGGCTCGCTCTTCTTACCTGCATCTCAAAAGCATTTCTAGAATTCGCCCTTTTCTTACTTTCGACTCTGCAAAAACTCTTACTGTTTCACTTATTCATTCTCGTCTGGACTATTGTAACTCTCTACTAATCGGCCTCCCTCTTGCAAAACTCTCCCCGCTCCAATCTGTCCTGAATGCTGCAGCCAGGATCATATTCCTCACCAACCGTTACACCGATGCCTCTACCCTGTGCCAGTCATTACACTGGCTACCCATCCACTCCAGAATCCAGTACAAAACTACTACCCTTATCCACAAAGCACTCCATGGCTCAGCACCACCCTACATCTCCTCCCTGGTATCAGTATACCACACTACCCGTGCCCTCCGCTCCGCTAATGACCTCAGGTTAGCATCCTCAATAATCAGAACCTCCACTCCCGTCTCCAAGACTTTACACGTGCTGCGCCGATTCTTTGGAATTCACTACCTAGGTTAATACGATTAATCCCCAATCCCCACAGTTTTAAGCGTAGCCTAAAAACTCATTTGTTCAGACTGGCCTACCGCCTCAATGCATTAACCTAACGATCCCTGTGTGGCCTATTTATATATAAAAAAAAAAAAAAAAAAAAAAGGTTCCTCGCATCATGTTCTCATACACTTTATGCAGTATTAGCCCCCTGTGTCTGTACTGCTACATACTTAGGCAGATAACTGGTTCATGCAGCTTTACATGAACACCTGAGCCTTACACTATGGCTGGTCCGAATAACTAAAGCAATTGTTATCATCCACCTCTCGTGTCTCCCCTTTTCCTCATAGTTTGTAAGCTTGCGAGCAGGGCCCTCACTCCTCCTGGTATCTGTATTGAACTATATTTCTGTTATGCTGTAATGTCTATTGTCTGTACAATTCCCGTCTATAATTTGTAAAGCGCTGCGGAATATGTTGGCGCTATATAAATAAAAATTATTATTATTATTATTATCTCTTTAATTTGGGGGTTTTCTCCACTATATGCGTAGATCCTCTTTAATCACCAGATCATGCCATTATATCCATCCAGTCTGATTATTTATCACTTTTATATCACGTACAAGGCAAATTCTGAAGACCAGGAAAACTGTGTGATGGTGTCAGAGCTATAAAAAAATGCCATATTGGGTGTCACCTTGAAAAAAAAAATGTATGTATTACCTGGAGAGGTGGACTTGTAAGAGGGTGACTGGGAGGGTCATTTGCGTCTCCCTTGATTAGAAAAACAGTTATAACCTGTGTATACGAAAAAGTGTTTTATGTTGCATAGAACTTTATAGGCACCAAGGTTCACGGTTGATGTATTGCTATAACATGTGGATGATTCAATGTGTTCTGACAAATGTATTAGATATATGGAAAGGATAAGATTAGTACATAGGACATAGGTTAAGATTTAGCTGTAAGATAGGATTGGGTATAGTGCAGTGGTGGCTGCAACAAGTTAGGAAGTAGACCAGCTTAGGATAGAAAAAGTTAATGTGTTCAGGAACAGCTCCAGTGTGGGTGGCGCAGGGCCAGTTAACAAGAGGGACAACTGGTTAATGCAGTGAGATTAAGATATTAGATGGAGAGGAAGCAGTAGGAGGAGGTCTGAGAGCACAAGGATCTCAGCCTGTTTAGCAGCAAGAGAACATCAGCGATGAACTTGGAGCGGACATTCCTGTAACGTCTGGGGCCTACGGTCCAACTGAGACACTGAGAAACGTGTCTAAATATCTTCCTATGAGAGGAAGCCAGACAGGAAATCCCATAAGGGACTTGGGATGGGACTCATGGAAGCTGCAGAGATGGACGGAGTATCGGTATCAGATAGCTCACGGCGAGTGAACAGCGGATATCTGAATGCGCTATAGACTTTGAAAATGTAAAAGTTTGTGCCCAATACTACACGCTTGAGTATGATGAAAATGGACAGATAAGTAAACTTCTTTATTTGAAAATGAATTTGATGTCCCCTAATGTGTGCGATGGTTCCTGAAATTGATGAATCGGTGACAGCAGAGTCGCGCAACCAAAGCGTGAGTGTTATGCACCACATACATAGCATAGGAGAACCGGGACACGGTTTATTTGTGAGGTGCTACCACCCTGCGCACCTTAGAGATCATGAAGCTCCTGGTCAGGATGAGCCGTTCTTGAGAAACATTAAGGTGGCTCTGCTGCCGCAGGATGGAAAAGGCTGTTTGAAAATGAGATGTAGAAGTAAGAGACTGTTGAGAGGATGCTGATTAGAGTTGAGCAAATTTTTTCGGGTCCACACTTATTCGGCAAACTACAGTGCTTGCCGAATAAGCTGCAGAAGGAACCCAGATACATGGAGCGCGCCAGCTGGTCAGTGCTGCAGCTGCATGTGTCGTGGCTGTGTCACTGTCTCAGCACATGCATGGAGAGCCCAACACACAGGCTGTCCATGCATGTGCTGTGACACAGCTGCGATACATGCAGCTGCAGCGCAGATCAGCTAATCAGCCGGCGAGCTCCATGTATCTGGGTTCCCTCTGCAGCTTAGTTGGCAAGCGCTATAGCTTGCAGAATAAGTGTGGACCCAAAGAAATTTGCTCAACTCTAATGCTGATCTGATGTAGCAGAGATAGAACAACAATGACCGATTAAGCAAAGCTTGAAGAGTGGTTAGTAATGGATCAGCGACGACTGCTATAGAAGAACTGAAACAACAACCAAAGCTATAGCAGCTATCTCTGATGTAGCAGAGCTGGAATAATGATTAATGGGAGAGCAGAGTTGTAGCATCATATGGGACTGATGAAGCAGAGTATGCTGTGCTAATACAGTGGCAGGAACACCAACTACCAGAATACTTTTGCAGCATCCCACCTCCTGAAAATCATGTAGTTGGTATGCGTCAGGTTGCTGGCTGGAAAGGGGATGTGATTCCACTCAGCACTATTACAAGTAACACAATAATTTTATTAATTAATATTCTTCAAATACCACGGCCCATAATAATCAGTTATGGTAAAGTAGCGAATCCTGTCTGAATGGTTTCTGTGGCAGAAATTAAATTACCCCATGGAGAGCTGAGAACCTGGAGTGGTAATCACTTTGCTGCTCTGTTCTCAACTTTTTTTGTGGTTTTATTTTAGATCTTAGAACTCCATTAAAATTACATTTCTAATCCTTTTTGCCACCTCTAATAAAATATTTAGCGGAAAAGAAGCTAAAATACAAACTGTTCCCTCATCAGAGAGCCCTCTATAACATTCCCCAGAATACTTAGGGGATTGTCTCGGCTTTGACAGGCGTCATCTTAGAATTGTTTGTTCAAATTACAAAACCACGGGGCAGGCCGTTCTCACTTGCATTACCTCCACTACAGATTTTGGAAAATTTTTAGTGTTTAGACAGGAGCTGGCTTATCTCTGGTTCTAGGAAGTAAGAAAAACTTACCTTAAAGGGGGTTTATCTTAGCTTGTTAAATTGGTAAAATTTCAAAGTGCTTCTAAAGAATGGAGGGATTTTTCATTATTTAGTTTACAGCTCGCTGCCAAGACTATTGGCCCCCTAAGTGAGTCGCCCGCCTGGGCAGTGGTGTACTCGGTACCGGGTCCGGTCTTAAAGGGGATGTCACGGTGGATGCGACCCAGTCCGTGGCCCTGGGCGCCCAATTAAAGGAAAAGTTGTTTAAGGGTTTTATGAATAAAGTTCGTGACGCCATCTATGGTATTCGGTCAGTAGAGACCGACGCTGCTTAAAGGGGTGCTCTGGGGTGATGGTATGGCAGCTAGATGGTATAACTTCCCACAGGTGAAGTAGGTCCCCAGGGCTCCCAGTGCATGGTGAAGATGGTGGGTGGTGCGATGAAGAACGAGGACACAGTTTTGCAATGTCTTTACCTGGTTTACTGTAGGCTTCAGGCAACCGCAGTCCAAGGCACCAGACAACAGGTACAGGCAGGGTCCGGCCGGCTGGGAAGCGAATCCTGAGTCTCCCTTACCAGGTGGAGATCAATGCCTTCCTCCAAGTACGGTGGTGTTGTAGTCCCTTACTGCTTAAGGCTTCCAATAAAGTCCTCACAGTTCCTCTCTGTCCCCCATAAAGGTTAGGACACAACCTGTATGACAGGTGATCTGGCCCTTTTTACAGGGTCTCTATCATGGCCCGGGCCTTAGAGATATCACTGTGTCTCTTGGGTATCAATGCGGACAGGTGATGTACAATCCAGCTGTCCTGCCGGTTTCATCTATGCCACTATAGAGTTCAGCACGGCCACGGTCTTCCGGCTACCGGAATCTGCACTAGCCAGGAAGGTAGTCACTTCACAGCTCTGCTCCACTGGCGTTACTCTCCTGCGCGTTCTCTCTCCTGCACTCCTTCTACAAGCTGTTCTTTCTTTCTGTTTCTTTCTTCCTCCAGGAGCTGTACTACCTTGGACTTCACGGCCCCTTCAGACTTTTTGGCACTCACTGCCCGTCTGCTCTCTTCAGGTCCCCTGACAGTCTGCACTGTCTGCTGTCTGGGACAAACTTCCTTCTTTCCCTCCAGTCCAGAATGTATTTATATGGGAGTTCACCCTTAATATGGGTATAGAGCTCCCCCTTCTGGCCTGGAGTGTGAACGTGTTGTATGTAGTGATTACATGGTGAAAGATATCCTTCATCGCTTCCAAGCGTGACAGTTTCCTAGGAAAGAGTGCACTTTCAGTCATCATGAGTGTACCCCCAGCAAGCAGAGGAGTGGGCCGCTTCTTAAAAGTGAAAGTAAGACCACTTTACATAGGCCTTAGTCTATATGGGCACAATGGCTCCTCCCCAGTGACTTTCCATATTGCACATGGCTGTTAAATTAAAGTATTCCCTTTAGAATTGCCAACCTTTGACATGAGCCCTCTGAATATTGTGGTAGGTCTCATTGAGGAGAGGAGGCTAGCCTTCTTCAGGTTTTTAAAAGGTATATTAGAGAAGCCGTGATGGATCAGGATCTGATTACTCATGGCTTCTCCGTAAGTAAATTGCTCATCTCTGCCACATTTGCCCCACAACAGACAGTTTCCCTTCTATACTGTTCTACAGAACATCCGTGCTGCTTGGTCAAGAGGGATAATAGTTTTACTTGTCAAAATTGCCAAGGTTAGGTTCAACTGCCTCCAAGCTCAAGGTGGGTACACAGGCCTTGGGTGCCATAGCAGCAGGCAGGTGAAGCACACAGGAGAAGGGTAGCAGAGGTACTGGAACCTGCAAGCCAACATGTATCAGAGGTACTGGAGGCTGCAAGCACATAGGTAGCAGAAGTGCTGGAAGCTGCAAGCCAACATGTATCAGAGGTACTGGAGGCTGCAAGCACATAGGTAGCAGAGGTACTGGAACCTGCAAGCCGACATGTATCAGAGGTACTGGAGGCTGCAAGCACATAGGTAGCAGAAGTGCTGGAAGCTGCAAGCCAACATGTATCAGAGGTACTGGAGGCTGCAAGCACATAGGTAGCAGAGGTAGTGGAAGCTGCAAGCCAACATGTATCAGAGGTACTGGAGGCTGCAAGCACATAGGTAGCAGAGGTAGTGGAAGCTGCAAGCCAACATGTATCAGAGGTACTGGAGGCTGCAAGCACATAGGTAGCAGAAGTGCTGGAAGCTGCAGGCCAACATGTATCAGAGGTACTGGAGGCTGCAAGCACATAGGTAGCAGAGGTGCTGGAAGCTGCAGGCTGACATGTATCAGAGGTACTGGAGGCTGCAAGCACATAGGTAGCAGAGGTGCTGGAAGCTGCAGGCCGACATGTATCAGAGGTACTGGAGGCTGCAAGCACATAGGTAGCAGAGGTGCTGAAAGCTGCAGGCCGACATGTATCAGAGGTACTGGAGGCTGCAAGCACATAGGTAGCAGAGGTGCTGGAAGCTGCAGGCCGTCATGTATCAGAGGTGCTGGAAGCTACAGGCAGATAGCAGACGTACTGAAAGACACATATAGCTCAGGTACTGGAAGACTGCAGACTGCACAGAGAAATTAAAAGACTTAATACCAAGACTAAGATGTGTGTTTTGGTGAGTCCTATATAGGCAGAGGCAGCTGAACACATGGGCTCACACCAGGCCATCTACAAAGCCCGACGTGGAGCACAACAAAGTCTAGCTGAGTGTGGTGAGCGAAACAAAGCCAGGATCCCGGACAGGTGCATAACAGCCAGCATGTCCTAGGGAATCTGAAAAGACAGGCAACACTCCCTGGAAGAAAAAAAAAGTTATTAACAGGCCTCTGTTATCAAGTGACTGAAGAATGAGCATCACTTCGTGTCCTATCGGAGACCAACCAACTAACTCCAATCTGTGGGAAAAATGGAGGTTAACTCCTTTAGAAAAATATAATGTCAGGTATACTGTCATTTGATGGACCAAAGACATGGCCGTCTAATAAAGATATTTGAAGCCACCCTAGATCTTAGTGATCTCCACATAAGAACTTCATCTGTGGCTACATCTTTGGACATTATGACTCCTGATGACCCCATTAATTCCATGGGTGTCAGATCCTTGACCTTCAGAAAATATACATTTCTCTATGAGGAAGCTCCAAATTTTGATTTCTGTTTGGATCTGAAGCAAACAATAATCGTTCTTCACACAATGTAAACCTCGTGACTGCAGCAAAAGCACAAAGATCTTTTCTATAATTTTGACTTATCCAGCACAATTTTAATATGCAAATTAAACTATGAATATAATTAAGTGAATACCTTTAATATGCAAATTATGGATTGCCATTTACAAGCAGTGCGAGCGGCACCCAATTTGCAGGGGAGTATCTGCAATGAAGCAGGAGGAATGTTTTAACACAATAAAATTAGGTTTCTTTGTCAGTTGTGTTTGCGTAGCTCGGTCGTGTCGGAACGATGTGACATCTGACAATTCTCTAACCTGACACTGCTGACCAGTAAGGGAGCTCTGACACCAGGAGAAGCACAAGGTGGTTGGTAAGTGTCTGGTACCCTCTCAGGCCAACACTTGTCCAGCCATCTACCGTATATTGAACCCTGCCCCACGTTCTTGGGCATGGTGTGTGTATAGGTGTGTCATGACATGGAACTTCTGTGTTAGCATATATGAGCTGGTGGTGACATAGTGACAACATTTGGTGGCAATCTCTGGCATGACCGGCTGTGTGGTTGAACAGGTTCAGTACAGTGTATGGTTGTATCATGGGATTGTTGGTCATGGTGAGATTTTATTATGACACGATGAAGCTATTGACTTTCCTCAGTAGCATTGTGGGGCTACTTGATTTTATTGTGAGTTTATATGGTGCTATAATTTTTTAGGGGCTTTTTAATTCTTTGTGGCATTGTGATACTATTGTGGAGTTACATCATGGTTACACTACATGCTGGATGCTTACTGAAGCCATTAATGATTGTGTGACTGCAGGAAAGACATCAAAATCTGTGACAGTTCTGAAATCAAAGGTTTAATGATCAAAAACTGTTTGCAAGAAGCTGCATATTTCCCTTTGTGTCCACAGAGGGCAGTATTATAGTAGTTATATTGTTGTACATAGGGGCAGTATTATAGTAGTTATATTCCTGTACATAGGGGCAGTATTATAGTAGTTATATTGTTGTACATAGGGGCAGTATTATAGTAGTTATATTCTTGTACATAGGGGCAGTATTATAGTAGTTATATTCTTGTACATAGGGGCAGTATTATAGTAGTAATATTCTTGTACATAGGGGCAGTATTATAGTAGTTATATTCTTGTACATAGGGGCAGTATTATAGTAGTTATATTCATGTACATAGGGGCAGTATTATAGTAGTTATATTCTTGTACATAGGGGCAGTATTATAGTAGTTATATTCTTGTACATAGGGGCAGTATTATAGTAGTTATATTCTTGTACATAGGGGCAGTATTATAGTAGTTATATTCTTGTACATAGGGGCAGTATTATAGTAGTTATATTCTTGTACATAGGGGCAGTATTATCTATATATATAATTGTCTAAGGGTCACTTCCGTCTGTCTGTCTGTCCTTCTGTCACGGTTATTCGTTCGCTGATTGGTCTCGGCAGCTGCCTGTCATGGCTGCCGCGACCAATCAGCGACGGGCACAGTCCGATTAGTCCCTCCCCTACTCCCTTGCACTCACTGCCCGCTCCGTAATCCCCTCCACTCACCGCTCACACTGGGTTAATGGCAGCGGTAATGGCCCGTGGTGTAACGCACTCCATTAACGCTGCTATTAACCCTGTGTGTCCTCAATTATTTACTATTGATGCTGCCTATGCAGCATCAATAGTAAAAATATGTCATGTTAAAAATAATAAAAAAAAAAACAAAAAACCTGCTATACTCACTCTCCAAGCGGCAGCTTCCGGTCCCGTCCCAGGGCTGGTGTGCAACAAGGACCTGCCGTGACGTCACGGTCATGTGACAGTGACGTCATCATAGGTCCTGCTCACACCAACCCTGGGACCGGAAGCTACCTCTTGCAATGGAGCGGTCCCGGGAGCGTGGCGAGGAGCGGGAAAGGCGGCAAATGGTAAGTATAGCAGGACTTCAACGGCCCTTCGGAAGGTGAGTATATGTTTATTTTTTTTTCAGTCTCTATACTATGTGGCTCTGTGCTGGGCAATATACTATGTGACTGGGCAATATACCACGTGGCTGGGCAATATACCACGTGGCTGGGCAATATACCACGTGGCTGGGCAATATACCACGTGGCTGGGCAATATACCACGTGGCTGGGCAATATACCACGTGGCTGGGCAATATACCACGTGGCTGGGCAATATACTACGTGGCTGGCCAATATACTACGTGGCTGGCCAATATACTACGTGGCTGGCCAATATACTACGTGGCTGGCCAATATACTACGTGGCTGGCCAATATACTACGTGGCTGGCCAATATACTACGTGGCTGGCCAATATACTACGTGGCTGGCCAATATACTACGTGGCTGGCCAATATACTACGTGGCTGGCCAATATACTACGTGGCTGGCCAATATACTACGTGGCTGGCCAATATACTACGTGGCTGGCCAATATACTACGTGGCTGGCCAATATACTACGTGGCTGGCCAATATACTACGTGGCTGGCCAATATACTACGTGGCTGGCCAATATACTACGTGGCTGGCCAATATACTACGTGGCTGGCCAATATACTACGTGGCTGGCCAATATACTACGTGGCTGGCCAATATACTATGTGACTGGGCAATATACTACGTGGCTGGGCAATATACCACGTGGCTGGGCAATATACTATGTGACTGGGCAATATACTATGTGACTGGGCAATATACTACGTGGCTGGCCAATATACTACGTGACTGGGCAATATACTACGTGACTGGGCAAAATACTACGTGGTGGGCAATATACTACGTCGCTGGGCAATATACTACGTCACTGGGCAATATACTACGTGGCTGGGCAATATACTACGTGACTGTATCATACAATTAGGTTCTGTAGAAGGACGTAGATCTGGGGATTTATTATGATGGAATATAGGCTGAACTGGATGGACAAATGTCTTTTTTCGGCCTTACTAACTATGTTACTATGTTACTGGGCAATATACTATTTGGCTGGCCAATATACTACGTGGCTCTGCTATATACTATGTGGCTGGGCAATATACCATACTACGTGGCTCTGCTATATACTATGTGGCTGGGCAATACGTGGCTGGGCAATATATTACGTGGCTGGGCAATATACTACGTTGCTAGGCAATATACTACGTGGCTGGGTAATATACTACGTGACTGGGCAATATACTACGTGGACATGCATATTCTAGAATACCCGATGTGTTAGAATCGGGCCACCATCTAGAAGTAGTTATATTCTTGTATATAGGGGCAGTATTATGGCAGTTATACTCTTGTACATAGGTGCAGTATTATAGTAGTTATATTCTTGTACATAGGGGCAGTATTATAGTAGTTATATTCTTGTACATAGGTGCAGTATTATAGTAGTTATATTCTTGTACATAGGGGCAGTATTATAGTAGCTATAGTCTTGTACATATGGGTCAGTATTATAGTAGTAATATCCTTGTTGACAGGGAAGTATTATAGTACGGTAGTTATAGTCTTGTACATAGAGGGCAGTATTATAGTAGTAATCATGTTCACAGAGGGCAGTATTATAGTAATTACATTCTCATGAATAGGGGCAGTATTATAGTAGTTATATTCTTGTACATAGGATCAGTATTATAGCAGTTCTATTCTTCAACATAGGGAACAATATTATAGTTGTTATATTCTTGTTGTAACACTAATGCCGGTGCCCTTGCATGGTACATCTTTCACCTCCATGAAGGGTCGCGACATACTCAGACTATGCCGCACGGTGACCTCTCCATCTCCTGGCATTTTTCCTGCTCCATTCGCACGCTGCATGGGCTACTTGGCGGCGCACATTACCTTGCAGTACACACACCTTGAAAATGCTCCCAATACCAATAGGCGTCTAGTTTAAAAGGCAGCCTCTCCATTTGGGAGGAGCCTGTATAACCCCTATAGTTCCCTACAATTGTGTACGTGCAACTGTATTTTGCCAACTCCCCCGTATCCTGTGTAGTTAGTATGTGTTCCTGAACCTCTGGTCCTTGTGTGGCCTGGGCCTGAACCCAAAATTGTACCTGTCAGACCTATGAGCCTGGAATCGTACCGGCGGTACCTGAACCCTGAAGCTGCACTGGCGATACCTGAACCTTTATGCCGCAGCGGTGGCACCTGAGCCTGAAGCCACACTGGCGGTACCTGAACCCTGAAGCCACGCCGGCAGTACCTGAACCTGTAATCGTTCCGGCGGTACTTGAATCTGCACCACTGTCTGCCTGGTTAGTGTTCCAGAGTCTGTACAATCAGAGTCTCATCCAGTATCCGAATCGAGCCCTCTTTGTGACTCTGTGCCAGTATCCGTTTTGCCTGAGGATCTAGAATCCGTGTAGTCTGAACAGCATCTGTATCCTGTCCTGCCAGGTACACCGAGCCCAGTCTGTGTCTGTGAGTCTGACCCCTGGCGTCAGCAGCTGCAGTGTCGGGAACTGCTTAGGAGTGGTACCTGGCGGCTACCTGCAGCTCAAGCAGGGTCAGACAAGGGTGTCTGAGAATCACAGGAATGGACCTTAGGGGCCCACCCTACAACTGTTTGCAAATACCTGTTAGCCATTATCCCTGTTATAGTGCAGCATCGATTGTAAAAGGCGGCTCATGCACATCTACTGTGCTCCACGATAATTGGGATATACAACTTATTTGATGAAAACAAGTTACCACTGACCCACAGGTTGGTCAAGTGATAACTCATTGATCGGTGGAATCCAACCATTGGAATCCGCACTGATCGGAAGAATGGGGAACTTTTATCCTTGACAGGGCACTTTTATCCCATTTTAAAATGGAGCTGCAAGGTGGGATGTCTGAGTGCAGCTCCGTTCATTCTTTTGGGGGCTTCCAGAAAAAGCCAAGTGGAGCCACTTAGGGAATGAATGGATCAGTGGTCGAGTCGCACATGCCGCTCCATACTAATGGGGATAAAAGTTACACATTCTGCAGATCGGTGCAGATCCCAGCAGTCGGACTCCCACCAATCAATAACTTATCTCTTATCCTTTGGCCACGTTCAGTATTTTACATCAGTATTTGTAAACCAAAACCAGGAGTGGAACAATCAGAGGAAAAGTATGATAGAAACATGTGCAGCACTTCTGAATTTATCTCCCACTATTGATTTTGGTTTACAAAATACTAACCAAATACTGATTCTGTGAACTTGGCCTTAGGATAGGTGATTACTTATTTATTTATATTAATATTTATTATTATATTATCAATGTGGCTAAACAAAGAAGTAAGACAGGCAATTAACAGTAAAAATAAAGCATTTGTACTACTAAAGCAGGATGGCACCATTGAAGCTCTAAAAAACTATAGGGAGAAAAATACTTTATCTAAAAAACTAATTAAAGCTGCCAAAAAGGAAACAGAGAAGCACATTGCTAAGGAGAGTAAAACTAATCCCAAACTGTTCTTCAACTATATCAATAGTAAAAGAATAAAAACTGAAAATGTAGGCCCCTTAAAAAATAGTGAGGAAAGAATGGTTGTAGATGACGAGGAAAAAGCTAACATATTAAACACCTTCTTCTCCACGGTATTCACGGTGGAAAATGAAATGCTAGGTGAAATCCCAAGAAACAATGAAAACCCTATATTAAGGGTCACCAATCTAACCCAAGAAGAGGTGCGAAACCGGCTAAATAAGATTAAAATAGATAAATCTCCGGGTCCGGATGGCATACACCCACGAGTACTAAGAGAACTAAGTAATGTAATAGATAAACCATTATTTCTTATTTTTAGTGACTCTATAGCGACAGGGTCTGTTCCGCAGGACTGGCGCATAGCAAATGTGGTGCCATTATTCAAAAAGGGCTCTAAAAGTGAACCTGGAAATTATAGGCCAGTAAGTCTAACCTCTATTGTTGGTAAAATATTTGAAGGGTTTCTGAGGGATGTTATTCTGGATTATCTCAATGAGAATAACTGTTTAACTCCATATCAGCATGGGTTTATGAGAAATCGCTCCTGTCAAACCAATCTAATCAGTTTTTATGAAGAGGTAAGCTATAGACTGGACCACGGTGAGTCATTGGACGTGGTATATCTCGATTTTTCCAAAGCGTTTGATACCGTGCCGCACAAGAGGTTGGTACACAAAATGAGAATGCTTGGTCTGGGGGAAAATGTGTGTAAATGGGTTAGTAACTGGCTTAGTGATAGAAAGCAGAGGGTGGTTATAAATGGTATAGTCTCTAACTGGGTCGCTGTGACCAGTGGGGTACCGCAGGGGTCAGTATTGGGACCTGTTCTCTTCAACATATTCATTAATGATCTGGTAGAAGGTTTACACAGTAAAATATCGATATTTGCAGATGATACAAAACTATGTAAAGCAGTTAATACAAGAGAAGATAGTATTCTGCTACAGATGGATCTGGATAAGTTGGAAACTTGGGCTGAAAGGTGGCAGATGAGGTTTAACAATGATAAATGTAAGGTTATACACATGGGAAGAGGGAATCAATATCACCATTACACACTGAACGGGAAACCACTGGGTAAATCTGACAGGGAGAAGGACTTGGGGATCCTAGTTAATGATAAACTTACCTGGAGCAGCCAGTGCCAGGCAGCAGCTGCCAAGGCAAACAGGATCATGGGGTGCATTAAAAGAGGTCTGGATACACATGATGAGAGCATTATACTGCCTCTGTACAAATCCCTAGTTAGACCGCACATGGAGTACTGTGTCCAGTTTTGGGCACCGGTGCTCAGGAAGGATATAATGGAACTAGAGAGAGTACAAAGGAGGGCAACAAAATTAATAAAGGGGATGGGAGAACTACAATACCCAGATAGATTAGCGAAATTAGGATTATTTAGTCTAGAAAAAAGACGACTGAGGGGCGATCTAATAACCATGTATAAGTATATAAGGGGACAATACAAATATCTCGCTGAGGATCTGTTTATACCAAGGAAGGTGACGGGCACAAGGGGGCATTCTTTGCGTCTGGAGGAGAGAAGGTTTTTCCACCAACATAGAAGAGGATTCTTTACTGTTAGGGCAGTGAGAATCTGGAATTGCTTGCCTGGGGAGGTGGTGATGGCGAACTCAGTCGAGGGGTTCAAGAGAGGCCTGGATGTCTTCCTGGAGCAGAACAATATTGTATCATACAATTATTAGGTTCTGTAGAAGGACGTAGATCTGGGTATTTATTATGATGGAATATAGGCTGAACTGGATGGACAAATGTCTTTTTTCGGCCTTACTAACTATGTTACTATGTTACTATTTTCAACGTAGAACCCCTGGTCACAGGACACTGAGGGGTTAAATATCCGATTATTTAATCTCTATTGGAAATAAAGAATCTTCCCCTTTTTGATATCAGAAAGAATAAGTGACCCCCATACACAACACAATCCACTATTACCTAGACCAATAATAGCACATACAAGGAACAAATGCTGCCACACTGTGACCAGACAATATATTATCACCACACAATGACCAAATAATACCACATACAGGGGATAAATACTGCCACACTATGACCAGATCACGTATTACTAGCAAAGAGTGACCGAATACTACAATACTGATCATTAATAGAAATCACAGTACTGATAACATTAATATTAGCAATGGTGACATTATACACAGGAGCTCTGTATATAGTATACAGTGTATAGTGTGAGTGTACAGGTAACACACTGACTCACCAGTGATATCTGTAGTTATAGTCCTTGTTTTTTTGCGTTTCTTCTTCGCCCAGTGCAGATGACATCACTTGTTCCATCTAGGACTCGTCTCCGCAGAAAATAAGACACAGTTATATATAGCTGATCGCCTCCAGAGCACATTCACTATGTCAGATGAAGAAAAAAAGCAACATAATGCCGCCCTGCACAGTAACAGGACCCCCCTTTTGTTCTCCCCCATGGAAGCAGTAATGTCCACTGATTGGCCCCTACAGTAATTATGTCCCCACTTGCCACTATAAACCATTTATGTTCTCATCCTGACCCCCATACAGTAATTATGTCACCCCTTTATTTAATAAGGTCCCCCTATGTTGCCCCCATCTTGGATCCCTATGTCCACTTTAATAAGGTTCCCATCCTGGGCCCCTTGAGGTACTAAGGTCCCCATCTTGGGCCCCTTTATTTAATGTCCCCAGACCCTATCCTAAGCCCCTATGTTGCTCGGTGGTGGTACCGGGCTCTGTCGTCCCGGCGGGTCAGGTCATCATGCACTTTTAAAGGGCTTGTGCCCTAAAACCTTTAAAAAATGTTTTCTTCTCTCTTTGGTGGGCCCACCGGGCATTTCAACTTTACCTGCCAGGCAAGTCCGACCCTGAGCTCATGCCTGACTCCACAATCAGCAGCTCCAGTGAAAATCAGGTAGCCGCTTAGCTACACCCCTCTTAGGTAAGCCCGGCCCCGTGGCACGTGCGCCACATGCATACGTAACACTTGTACATAGGGATCAGTTTTATAGTAAATATATTCATGTACATAGGGGCAGTATTATAGTAGTTATATTCTTGTATATAGGGGCAGTATTATAGTAGTTATATTCTTGTACATAGGAGCAGTATTATAGTAGTTATATTCTTGTATATAGGGGCAGTATTATAGTAGTTATATTCTTGTACATAGGAGCAGTATTATAGTAGTTATATTCTTGTATATAGGGGCAGTATTATAGTAGTTATATTCCTGTATATAGGGGCAGTATGATAGTAGTTATATTCTTGTACATAGGGGCAGTATTATAGTAGTTATATTATTGTACATAGGGGCAGTATTATAGTAGTTATATTCTTGTATATAGGGGCAGTATTATCTATATACATAATTGTCTAAGGGGTACTTCCGTCTGTCTGTCTCTCCTTCTGTCATGGTTATTCGTTCACTGATTGGTCTCGGCAGCTGCCTGTCATGGCTGCCGCGACCAATCAGCGACGGCCACAGTCCGATTAGTCCCTCCCCTACTCCCCTGCACTCACTGCCCGGCACCCGCTCTATATTCCCCTCCACTCACCACTCACACAGGGTTCATGGCAGCGGTAACAGCCCACGGTGTAACGCACTCTGTTACCGCTGCTATTAACCCTGTGCGTCCCCAACTATTTACTATTGATGCTGCCTATGCAGCATCAATAGTAAAAATGTCATGTTAAAAATAATAATAATAAAAAAAAAACCTGCTATGCTCACCCTCCGCCGCCTTTCCCGCTCCTCTGGACGCTCCTGGGACCGCGCCATTGCAAGCGGCAGCTTCCGGTGAGCTCCCTTCCCAGGGCTGGTGTGCGACAAGGACCTGCCGTGACGTCACAGTCATGTGACTGCGACCGTGACGTCATCATAGGTCCTGCTCACACCAGCGCTGGGAGCGGAAGCTGGCGCTTGCAATGGAGCGGTCCCGGGAGCGTCCAGAGGAGCGGAAAAGGCGGCGGAGGGTTTGTATAGTAGGACTTCAACGGGCCTTCGGAAGGTGAGTAAATGTTTTTGTTTTTTAAGTCTGTATACTATGTGGCTCTGCTATATACTACGTGGCTGGGCAATATACTACACGCTTTGGGCAATATACTATGTGGCTGGGCAATATACTACGTGGCTGGGCAATATACTACGTGGCTGGACAATATACTACGTGGCTGGGCAATATACTACGTGACTGGGCAATATACTACGTGACTGGGCAATATACTACGTGACTGGGCAATATACTACGTGACTGGGCAATATACTATGTGACTGGGCAATATACTACGTGGACATGCATATTCTAGAATACCCGATGCGTTAGAATCGGGCCACCATCTAGTAGTAGTTATATTCTTGTACATAGGGGCAGTATTATAGTAGTTATATTCTTGTACATAGGGGCAGTATTATAGTAGTTATATTCTTGTACATAGGAGCAGTATTATAGTAGTTATATTCCTGTACATAGGAGCAGTATTATAACATAGTAACATAGTAACATAGTTAGTAAGGCCGAAAAAAGACATTTGTCCATCCAGTTCAGCCTATATTCCATCATAATAAATACCCAGATCTACGTCCTTCTACAGAACCTAATAATTGTATGATACAATATTGTTCTGCTCCAGGAAGACATCCAGGCCTCTCTTGAACCCCTCGACTGAGTTCGCCATCACCACCTCCTCAGGCAAGCAATTCCAGATTCTCACTGCCCTAACAGTAAAGAATCCTCTTCTATGTTGGTGGAAAAACCTTCTCTCCTCCAGACGCAAAGAATGCCCCCTTGTGCCCGTCACCTTCCTTGGTATAAACAGATCCTCAGCGAGATATTTGTATTGTCCCCTTATATACTTATACATGGTTATTAGATCGCCCCTCAGTCGTCTTTTTTCTAGACTAAATAATCCTAATTTCGCTAATCTATCTGGGTATTGTAGTTCTCCCATCCCCTTTATTAATTTTGTTGCCCTCCTTTGTACTCTCTCTAGTTCCATTATATCCTTCCTGAGCACCGGTGCCCAAAACTGGACACAGTACTCCATGTGCGGTCTAACTAGGGATTTGTACAGAGGCAGTATAATGCTCTCATCATGTGTATCCAGACCTCTTTTAATGCACCCCATGATCCTGTTTGCCTTGGCAGCTGCTGCCTGGCACTGGCTGCTCCAGGTAAGTTTATCATTAACTAGGATCCCCAAGTCCTTCTCCCTGTCAGATTTACCCAGTGGTTTCCCGTTCAGTGTGTAATGGTGATATTGATTCCTTCTTTCCATGTGTATAACCTTACATTTATCATTGTTAAACCTCATCTGCCACCTTTCAGCCCAAGTTTCCAACTTATCCAGATCCATCTGTAGCAGAATACTATCTTCTCTTGTATTAACTGCTTTACATAGTTTTGTATCATCTGCAAATATCGATATTTTACTGTGTAAACCTTCTACCAGATCATTAATGAATATGTTGAAGAGAACAGGTCCCAATACTGACCCCTGCGGTACCCCACTGGTCACAGCGACCCAGTTAGAGACTATACCATTTATAACCACCCTCTGCTTTCTATCACTAAGCCAGTTACTAACCCATTTACACACATTTTCCCCCAGACCAAGCATTCTCATTTTGTGTACCAACCAATTGTGCGGCACGGTATCAAACACTTTGGAAAAATCGAGATATACCACGTCCAATGACTCACCGTGGTCCAGTCTATAGCTTACCTCTTCATAAAAACTTATTAGATTGGTTTGACAGGAGCGATTTCTCATAAACCCATGCTGATATGGAGTTAAACAGTTATTCTCATTGAGATAATCCAGAATAACATCCCTCAGAAACCCTTCAAATATTTTACCAACAATAGAGGTTAGACTTACTGGCCTATAATTTCCAGGTTCACTTTTAGAGCCCTTTTTGAATATTGGCACCACATTTGCTATGCGCCAGTCCTGCGGAACAGATTCTGTCGCTATAGAGTCACTAAAAATAAGAAATAATGGTTTATCTATTACATTACTTAGTTCTCTTAGTACTCGTGGGTGTATGCCATCCGGACCCGGAGATTTATCTATTTTAATCTTATTTAGCCGGTTTCGCACCTCTTCTTGGGTTAGATTGGTGACCCTTAATATAGGGTTTTCATTGTTTCTTGGGATTTCACCTAGCATTTCATTTTCCACCGTGAATACCGTGGAGAAGAAGGTGTTTAATATGTTAGCTTTTTCCTCGTCATCTACAACCATTCTTTCCTCACTATTTTTTAAGGGGCCTACATTTTCAGTTTTTATTCTTTTACTATTGATATAGTTGAAGAACAGTTTGGGATTAGTTTTACTCTCCTTAGCAATGTGCTTCTCTGTTTCCTTTTTGGCAGCTTTAATTAGTTTTTTAGATAAAGTATTTTTCTCCCTATAGTTTTTTAGAGCTTCAATGGTGCCATCCTGCTTTAGTAGTGCAAATGCTTTCTTTTTACTGTTAATTGCCTGTCTTACTTCTTTGTTTAGCCACATTGGGTTTTTCCTATTTCTAGTCCTTTTATTCCCACAAGGTATAAACCGCTTGCAGTGCCTATTTAGGATGTTCTTAAACATTTCCCATTTATTATCTGTATTCTCATTTCTGAGGATATTGTCCCAGTCTACCAGATTAAGGGCATCTCTAAGCTGTTCAAACTTTGCCTTCCTAAAGTTCAATGTTTTTGTGACTCCCTGACAAGTCCCCCTAGTGAAAGACAGGTGAAACTGCACAATATTGTGGTCGCTATTTCCTAAATGCCCAACCACCTGCAGATTTGTTATTCTGTCAGGTCTATTAGATAGTATTAGGTCCAAAAGTGCTGCTCCTCTGGTTGGATTCTGCACCAATTGTGAAAGATAATTTTTCTTGGTTATTAGCAGAAACCTGTTGCCTTTATGGGTTTCACAGGTTTCTGTTTCCCAGTTAATATCCGGGTAGTTAAAGTCCCCCATAACCAGGACCTCATTATGGGTTGCAGCTTCATCTATCTGCTTTAGAAGTAGACTTTCCATGCTTTCTGTTATATTTTGGGGTTTGTAACAGACCCCAATGAGAATTTTGTTACCATTTTTCCCTCCATGAATTTCAACCCATATGGACTCGACATCCTCATTCCCTTCGCTAATATCCTCCCTTAAAGTGGACTTTAGACAAGACTTTACATAGAGACAAACCCCTCCTCCTCTCCGATTTTTACGATCCTTTCTAAACAGACTGTAACCCTGTAAGTTAACTGCCCAGTCATAGCTTTCATCTAACCATGTCTCGGTTATTCCCACTATGTCAAAGTTACCTGTAGATATTTCTGCTTCTAGTTCTTCCATCTTGTTTGTCAGGCTTCTGGCGTTTGCGAGCATGCAGTTTAGAGGATTTTGTTTTGTTCCAATCTCCTCACTGTGGATTGTTTTAGAAATGTTCTTACCTCCCTTCTGAGTATGTTTTCCTGGGTCGTCTTTGTTCGAGTCTAATGTTTTTCTTCCCGTCCCCTCTTCTTCTAGTTTAACGCCCTCCTGATGAGTGTAGCGAGTCTTCTGGCGAATGTGTGTTTCCCAGGTTTGTTGAGGTGTAGTCCGTCTCTGGCGAGGAGTCCATCATACCAGTAATTCACACAGTAGTTATATTCTTGTACATAGGGGCAGTATTATAGTAGTTATAATCTTGCACATAGGGGGCAGTATTATAGTATATTCTTGTACATAGGAGCAGTATTATAGTAGTTATATTCTTGTACATAGGGGGCAGTATTATAGCAGTTATATTATTGCATATAGGGGCAGTATTATAGTAGTTATATTCTTATACATAGGGGCAGTATTATAGTAGTTATATTCTTGTACATAGGGGCAGTATTATAGTAGTTATATTCTTGTACATAGGGGCAGTATTATAGTAGTTATATTCTTGTACATAGGGGCAGTATTATAGTAGTTATATTCTTGTACATAGGGGGCAGTATTATAGTAGTTATATTCTTGCACATAGGGGGCAGTATTATAGTAGTTATATTCTTGTCCATAGGGGGCAGTATTATAGTAGTTATATTATTGTATATAGGGGGCAGGGTTGGTTGCAGCCAAGTGCTGTGGAATACTTTGGTGGTCTAAAAATACAAATTATTATTATTCTCGTTATCACTTCCCTTCCACCAGTCTTTTACAATGTGTATCTCTCAGCAGGGGTGACATTGCTATCTAAAATCAAACAAAAAAATGGTTGTCATATATAAGTAAATGTATATTTATTATTATTGTTGTTCAGTATTGATGCAGGAGAATGTGCAGGATCTGGATCTTTATATACATATGCTTGCTCTATCCTACTATAGTTGTATCACAAAATGACCATCCCCCTCTCTTTTTGTCATATAATGTAACAATAATCATGAATAAACTCTTTCCTTTCCTGTTAGATTAATAGTCTTGTAGAGGGTTGGTTGCAGCCTAGTCAGGGTTAACAGTGAGGAAGATTAGGTTCCTCCTTCCTCATGTGTCCCCTCCCAGGCTGGCTGGCGCGCCCTCTAGCGATGAGCCGCGGAACGGCAGCGCCCTGTGAAGTGAGATCGAGGCTGGAGTTCCAGTGGAAGCTGCGCTGCATTCCTTCCCATTCATGCTGAGCTGCTACATTGTATCACGGCGCCGGGACTCCGGACATGGCAGCGGGCGCCCGCTCTCACGGTAAGTAACCCGCATGCACCGGGCTGGGGGGAACTTTCCCTGCTCTTCCCGGGTCACTGGAGGACGGAGAGAAGGAAACTGGAGATCTGCAACGTGCTGCCGAGGAAGATCGGGGATCGGGCTGCCTGGTCCACCCTGGAGGGGTGCGGGTACCGAGGACTGCAGCATGCTGGCCCCCTGCACTGGACAGGCCGTCACTGGTGCCCCCCTGCACTGGTCAAGCAGTCATTGGTGTCCCCCAACACTAGACAGGCCAGTCACTGGTGGCCCCCCGGCACTGGACAGGCAGTCATTGGTGGCCCCCAACACTAGACAGGCAGTCACTGGTGGCCCCCCGGCACTGGACAGGCAGTCACTGGTGGCCCCCCGGCACTGGACAGGCAGTCACTGGTGGCCCCCCAACACTAGACAGGCAGTCACTGGTGGCCCCCCGGCACTGGACAGGCAGTCACTGGTGGCCCCCCCGGCACTGGACAGGCAGTCATTGGTGGTCCCCCTGCACTGGACAGGCAGTCATTGGTGGCCCCCCGGCACTGGACAGGCAGTCACTGGTGGCCCCCCCCCGGCACTGGACAGGCAGTCATTGGTGGTCCCCCTGCACTGGACAGGCAGTCATTGGTGGCCCCCAACACTAGACAGGCAGTCACTGGTGGCCCCCCGGCACTGGACAGGCAGTCACTGGTGGCCCCCCCGGCACTGGACAGGCAGTCATTGGTGGCCCCCAACACTAGACAGGCAGTCACTGGTGGCCCCCCGGCACTGGACAGGCAGTCACTGGTGGCCCCCCGGCACTGGACAGGCAGTCACTGGTGGTCCCCCTGCACTGGACAGGCAGTCATTGGTGGCCCCCAACACTAGACAGGCAGTCACTGGTGGCCCCCCGGCACTGGACAGGCAGTCACTGGTGGCCCCCCGGCACTGGACAGGCAGTCACTGGTGGTCCCCCTGCACTGGACAGGCAGTCATTGGTGGCCCCCAACACTAGACAGGCAGTCACTGGTGGCCCCCCGGCACTGGACAGGCAGTCACTGGTGGCCCCCCGGCACTGGACAGGCAGTCACTGGTGGCCCCCCCGGCACTGGACAGGCAGTCATTGGTGCCCCCCCCCCCTGCACTGGACAGGCAGTCACTGGTCCCCCCCCCCCTGCACTGGACGGGCAGTCACTGGTGGCCCCCCCTGCACTGGACGGGCAGTCATTGGTGCCCCCCCCCTGCACTGGACAGGCAGTCACTGGTGCCCCCCCCCTGCACTGAACGGGCAGTCACTGGTGGCCCCCCGGCACTGGACAGGCAGTCATTGGTGCCCCCCCCTGCACTGGACAGGCAGTCATTGGTGCCCCCCCCCCCCCCTGCACTGGACAGGCAGTCACTGGTGACCCCCCCCCCCCTGCACTGGACAGGCAGTCACTGGTGCCCCCCCCTGCACTGGACAGGCAGTTACTGGTCCCCTCACCCCGGCACTGGACATGCAGTCACTGGTGCAACCCCCCCCCCTGGCACTGGACAGGCAGTCTCTGGTGGTCCCCCATGGTTTCCAGGACTTGATGCCCATTACTGGCAGGGCAGGCTGTGCTGCTGCTGTACAGATTGCAGGGCTGTGTGTAGTGCCCTCCGCTGCGGTGCCCCTTGCTCCATGCCATGCTGCAGTCGGTGGGCAGGGAGAGGCTGCTGCATGTGATGGTTTCGTGCATCAGATGCCAGTTTAAGAAAGTGACTGCGATGATGGAAACGCATCGGTCATCTGATGTCAATGTGAATATTTGCTTTAGATTGTTCCATACCCTGTATGCCCATAATTTCTGTACACCCCTCATTACCTTCTGTAGTTACTAAGCTAATGCATATGACGGACCCTTTAACAAACATGCCCCCTCCCCCCCCAATCTCCTTTGCATTCCTATAAGATCGTGATTTGGGATGTTTGGAGTCAATGCAGATCCTTCCTCTTAGTTTGGAAGCACTGCCTCCCCCATCCTCTATGCAGCAGGGAAGCAATTAATCACACTTGTCCCTTATGCCATGACTTGGGGATTTTACAAATGTGTGTACAGAGCCCTGGTATAGGTTGGCGCTATGGACATAACGGGCAATGACATGAATAGATGATTTAGTCACCCCTCCCCCCCCCCAACATCCCACTTCTCTGCTTCATTTCCTTGGGGTATTGTTAACACCTTAGTAACCAATTGGAAGAGCCTGCGGAGCATTGCAGGGTGGCAGTGGAGGGGTTAAGTATCTGAGGGTAAAATTGGGCGGAAATGTTTTATTTTTTTTCTATTTTCTCTCCCCTCTGCGGAGATCAGTGGCGCGGATTTCACCCAAGAAGAGGAAGGGGGTGCTTTTTATTGGATGGAGGGAGCAGGTAGAGCAGTGAATGCAGAAGACCATTAGGATCATGTAGCGCAGTCCTGGCGCTCGCATTTAGATCGGAGACTGCGAAAAATCTGTGGCAGGGGAAGCTGCTTCACGGTGGTGGAGAAGGATGCTCGCCCTGTGCATCGCCCTGAATATTTATCATCTGCTGGATGGAGGAGAGCTGCGGACCCTCGCTGCCAGCTGCATGCCAGGCTGCTTCCACCTCTTCCTGCACCTGTAAGTAGATGGCAGCGCTCCACCGGAGTGCCCTGCGCGCTTTCTAGAAATCCCACGGAGGTGTGAATCCTACCTGTGTCCTCCGCTCATACTGGAGAGCTCACCCGGAGGGCTGCCGCACCAGTACCCGAGGATCCCAGTACCCAGGATCCCGCTGCCAATGCAGGGAAGGAATGTTCCTTTCAGAGTCTGTGGGATTTGTTGGCACAAGGTGGCATTAACCCCTTTCTTCCTTTCACTGGCGCTGTCAGTAGGCAAGGCGGTGGATGAGTGAGCTCGGCATTGTCCTGATTTCGTGAGGACGGTTCCTCTGTGGGACTGGAGAGGACTGTGGGCTCATGTCTGGCGATGGTGTCCATGTCCCTGATACTGGGAGGAAGGTAATTAGGTCTGAAGCCATAGACCATCTCTGGGGAGAAGTTTAATGCAGGATGTAACGTTCCAATACGTATGTATATCTGCATGTATGGCCGTATACCGTGTGTGGCCATGTCTGATCCTGAGGGTTTCTGTGATGATGTGCGGTATATATTTCATGGTATAATATAGGGGTGCATGGACTTCCATGGTATGAAGAACTACAAATAATGGTGAATATACGTGTGTATGTGTAATATATATCTATATGTACACATTTTTGTGCTTTATTCGTACATACACTTTGACATATGGGTGCTTTACACATACATTTGTTTGTCTATGTATATCCTGTATGGGAAAATAGACCGTACATAGATGGGTTTAAAGCTTTATTGTAAAATGTATGTGAATGCATTGCTTTACTGCACAGCTTGTGTGTAAGGAAGATGCGTTCATAAACACCTACATGTGTACAGTTTGTATTTTGTATGTTCATGTGATGCATGGTAATTATATATGTGTGTATATATAATATATATATATATTTTTTTTTTCTCGCACAATATGGCATGTGTGTATAACCAGGTGTAGACGTATAATGTAAAGCATTTCTGGTGCACACGTCGTATATGCCTGGTGTGTTTGAGATTTGCGTTATACATGTCTGTTGCGTGTTTATAAGATTTGTGATGCACGTGTGTGTCTTTTGTGTATGATGTATGCAGTATATGTATAGTGTGTGATATTTGTGTGTACATGAATGTCTGGTGTGTGTATATTAGCATTACATATGTATATGGCGTGTGATATATGCGGTACACATGTCTGGTGTGTGTATATTAGTGGTATACATGTATGTGTGTGTATATTTGCAGTTCATATCTGGTGTGTGTGATATTTTTTCTACATAATATATTCGTATATGTTGCGGTGTACATGTATGTGTCTGGCGTGTATGATATTTTCGATAGACATGTATATGATGTTCCCAGTGTCTGATGTGTGTATATTGGCGATGTATGTTGTGTGTGATATATGCAGTATACATGTATATGATTACGGAGTATGGTGTGTGTTTTTATTAGTGGTATACAAGTATGAGTCTGTGTATTTTATTTACGCTATACATGTGCATGATTGCGGTGTCTGGTGTGTGTATTAGCGGTGTACATGTTCATGATTGCAGTGTTTGGTGTGTGTGTATATATGCGGTGTACATTTGTGTGTCTGGTGTGTATGATATTTGCAGTACACGTGAGCCATACATGATGTTTGCGGAGTCTGGTGTGTGTGTATTAGTGGTGTACATGTTCATGATTGCAGTGTTTGGTGTGTGTGTGTATATATGCGGTGTACATTTGTGTGTCTGGTGTGTATGATATTTGCAGTACACGTGAGCCATACATGATGTTTGCGGAGTCTGGTGTGTGTGTATTAGCGGTGTACATGTTCATGATTGCAGTGTTTGGTGTGTATATATGCGGTGTACATGTATGTGTCTGGTGTGTATGATCTTTACGTCTTACTTGTACCATACATGATGTTTGCGGGGTCTGGTGTGTGTATGATGTATATAATCTTTGCTGGAGCATTTCATGACGGCTGCATTGAGATGCCAGTATTATTCAGAGTTGTCTTCTCCAGGTTTTATGACCCTGCAGAGTATGTTGCTGGTAACGCCACCACAATGCCGTCCTTCTCATTGCCAAGATTTAGGAAATACATTTTGCCATTGTTTTCCAGAACAAACAGTCATAGTCTTATATAGCCATGAACTCAGCGAAGGCTCCAGACTCCTTCCTGGACTCTTTGGGGGTCGTAATTTGGACGCCATGACTGCAGAGTGAGACCGGATGCCTGTATATATGTAATATGTTACCTGTCCAGTTACTCTTAATATAGAGAACTGCAGCTGCCCCCTCTCCCCTTTCATGCATCTAATATTTGCCCAGGTTATCTCCTGCGCTACAGCATATGCAGCACCACATTGCAGAGAGGCCAGGAGAAGAACACTGCTTCATCTAAAGTGCAGTTCCTAAAGTTGTAGAGCGGCCCCAGCCCCCTCCTCATTAATCCCCCCTGTGCTGATATTTCCACATGTCCCCAGCAAATGGTTCCACAACCTCCTGCTTTAAACTGTTGCAGCTGCTGGGGCCTTCTGACCCCGCTGCCCTTTAACCTGACGTGGTGGGGGGTGGTGCTGATGAGAGGTGAGCTCTGGTATTCTGTACCAAATGTTTTAAAGAAATCTAGCCTAATGTCTTCTTAAAGGAATAGTCACATAATTAGTTCATTCTTAAAGCACCATTAGGGCAATATCTAGCCTGTCTGTGGGTAGCCTGCTTGTGTTCAGAATATTTGCTTGCCTCTACCCGAACTTGTGACTATTTGGCAAGAGGTATTGAGCCTTTGTGTGGAAGGCAGCAGAACCACGTGGTGTACCCTGAAAAATAATGGAGAGCTTGGGTACAAACACTGTATCGCACGGCTAAACTGGCCATTAGTTACCTGAACTGTTTAAGTTATTGTCATTGGTCACCCACCGGCCATGTCAGCAGGGGACTCTGAGGTCATGACTCATTCCTTGCTCATTGATAAGTCACAGGCTCCTCCCTCTGGACACTTTAGGGTTTTACTTCGTGGCTTGTGCTTCCTGTTTAGGAAATCCAGCTGTAGGTAAAGCAGTGACTTCTTCCAGTTGTGGTCACCCAGTAACGCCAGTGTCCATCTTGCTTGGTCAGCCACCTTTTTATTTATTAATTTTTTTTTACGGGGTGGAAGGGATTGAAATTGTACACCAGCATGATATATGTAGGTGCCATCTGCATAGAGCTCTATATGTATAGATGTAAATCTATATAGTTTTTAGCGTGTCGGGCTTTGAAATTCCTCGTTTTGCCCCTTATAGGACTCTAGTGCTTCCCCAAAGCTCCTACCCTGCCCTAACTGACGGTGTAGGGTAGCAGATGTCATCCCTTTGTCTTTTTGTCCCCTGACTGTCCAAACCATTCCAACTTCGAGCTTGCTGGAAATTGTAGTTTTGCAAGTAAACTTTGCACTTATTTTCGAGCATGTCAGGAGTTGTAGTTTTGTAACTGAGGGTTGTACTTACGGCAAGGAGTTGTATTGTGCTGGAGCTGCACAGGTTTCCCATATAGATCCATCTTCTAATTTTTTGTTTTTATGTACCATATTTTTGGCTCCCATTGCTGGAAAATTTGCGTTATCAGGTGTCTTTTAAGGATTGGGTGTGGAACGTTGAGGATGGGGGTCCTTGTTTTGCCCCCCAGCAGCGTGACCTGGGTAGACTTGTTTGGGGAGATTTTGAATAAAGCCGTTTTGTTCCCTGCGGTGCTGAGAGCTGAGTGACCAGGGACGGGCGCGGATCTGTTTGCCGGCCTTGAGTGACAAGTGGCGCTCTGCGGTGACGGACAGCAGGCCTGCCGAGATCTGTATTGCTTTTGGAGCTGCTTTGGACTAATGTATGACAACATGGAGGCATTCAGCCATACAGCACAGCGGGCCGCAGCTCCAGAAAGGGTGATTTTCTGCTGCAGTCACAGGCGCAGTTCTTGAAAGAAAATATTCACAGTAAATTTCCTTTAGTCTGACATTTAATAATCTTGGTGATGTTTTTAAATACATTTATATCTGCTTGTTGGTCAAATACAGCAGTCTCCTGTTGCAATACTACTACTCCTATCATCTCCCCCCTTCCCTTCACATCCATCACGTGCCCCCTTAAACAGCAGATCACTTACTAATCTACTGATCTATACGGAAACAATACAATCTGGCATGCATTTGGTTAAATCCAATGATACATTCCATTGTTAACTTTGTGTTTCCACGGCAACTAACTTCTTGATACACTTCTCACCAATCTCTCCTCAGGTCAGAAACGCAAGTTTGCCTTTTAGGAAAAAAAAAAGTGAATCTGTGGTCAGGCCTGAGGTCTGTCCTGCAGCCATTGGCTAATGTATTATTGATTGACAGGTCCGGTTCTCCCGAGGCTCATGGTGATGACCTTACATTGATCCCACTCATTCATGGATTTTTCTCGACTACAATAAATTCAATATCAATACAATTTTTCATGGTGATTGACCACTAGGTGGCGCTGTTCTGAATAGTACTACGTAGGAAGCTCTTGTCCAGGTATAACATCTAAGCTCTTACGTTTCATTGGCCTCATTATTAAACCTTTTATTTATTGCCTCACCCCGGCACCATCTTTAATACACTTTCAGGAACGTTATGATTGATTTTTTTCTCTTTATTACTAATAAATGTTGAAATACAATTATGTAAGGTTTTTCGGGGATAGTAATCCCTTGTGTGGAGTTGTATTTGTTCCATATCTGTATTTGGAGAATCTAATTGTAGTTCATTGTGTTTTGTCCACTAGGTGGCGCGGTTCTGTTCTTGTCTGTGGAGGAAGCTTTGTGTGTTTGTGAATGGATAAAATCTTCATGACTTCGTTTTTATCCATGACATAGTGATATTCTTTTTAGACCTATTAACATACATGATTATGGCCATTTAATAATAAATAATAATAGTGGATGCTTTCCTGAAACGGAAAGTACTTGCAAGCAGCATAATACAAAGAATAGCAGGTTTACCCAGAATCCTTTGCAGTAGGCGGAGCTATGCAAATCATCTCTTTCCACCCCTGTCTAATCCACAGCGCTTGGAACCGCCAAGCGTGCAATGCTGCGGATTAGTTTCTAAATTTACACAGCCAACCAATTCAGGCATCCACTATGTATTTCCTTTAAGTAGAGGGCTTTTCGGTCTCTTTCGTCCCGCTACATTTAGCCCAACTTGGGTCTCTCCCTAAGGTGGCTAGCATGTATGTATCGCTTGCTCACCGAGCCCCACTCCATACAGCCAACCAATTCCAGCCCTGTGCTGATGAGGGCCTAAAGCCCGAAACACGTGTCCACAGGTAGGAATTGGTTGGCTGTGTAAATTTAGAAACTAATCCGCAGCATTGCACGCTTGGCGGTTCCAAGCGCTGTGGATTAGACAGGGGTGGAAAGAGATGATTTGCATAGCTCCGCCTACTGCAAAGGATTCTGGGTAAACCTGCTATTCTTTGTATTATGCTGCTTGCAAGTACTTTCCGTTTCAGGAAAGCATCCACTATGTATTTCCTTTAAGTAGAGGGCTTTTCGGTCTCTTTCGTCCCGCTACATTTAGCCCAACTTGGGTCTCTCCCTAAGGTGGCTAGCATGTATAAATAATAATAATAATTCTGGATGAAATTTAAAGGGAATATTTTTTTCTGTCTTGATTTTCTGTGTTCTGTATAGTTCTGCCTTCCTCCACACAGCTTTATAACTGAATGTTTGCTCCCATTAATGGGGAGAGTGACATTTTGGCGGTGATGTCTCCTCTGAATGGATTGCCTGCAGCGGGCATAGTCCTCTACGATGAGAAGGTGGAATCCATATAACTCTCCGGTCTATCCTCAGCGGGACGTGCGCTCTGCAGAGATACTTGCGCTGTAATTTTAACCGTATTTATTCCCCGGCCTGGGAGGAGAGGAGGTCCCTTACCAATCACATTAAGCCCTGTTCCAGCAAGTGGCTTCTCTGTGTTTGGGCCTGCAGGGGAAATCTTATTGAATACAGTTATGAATAGTTAATATGATACACACATCATCGCTCTGCCGAGTCCGGGGTGAGAGGCTGCTTAACATCTCCGCCATCTATAGACTTAAATTGTTTTTAGCCATTATACGGAGTCTGTGCTGCTGTAGATTCTGTATGTATTATACATCTCCAGGAGATGCGCTTACTGCATTATCTTCATATACATGAAATGCTTGGAATTAATCTTAGCATTTCTTTCTTTTTTTGTTTACTCTTATGTGTACATCTTTCTCTGTGTGTTTGCACACATTTGTTTTTGAGTGTCTGTACATATGTAGATATTCATGCTCTAGTCTATTTGCACCTTCATTTGTACTGTATGTATAGATTGATCTGTCTGTGTGCTTGCATATGATCGCGTACATTTATGCATATGTGCATGGGATTGTGTGCTTGTGATCATGGTCTGTTTGTGTTTTTTTTGGCACATATGGGGCTACCTTTGTGTGCAACCCTGAGTTTGCCTGTTTGCTGGCGGGTGTTTATGCTTGCATGGGTTTATCTGCTTGCTGGTGGGTGTGCATGCATAGTCTTTGCGCTGGCAGGAGTTTGCGTGCATAGGTTTGTCTGTTTGCTTGTGGGTGTGTGTTCCTAGGTCTTTCTGCTGGCGGCCGTGCGTGCATGGGTTGGTCAGTCTTCTGGGATGCCTGCGGATATTCAAGGGTCTGTTTGCTGGCGGGCGTTTATGGGTCTGTTTGCTGGCGGCCGTGCGCGCATGGGTTGGTCAGTCTGTCTGCTGGTGGCCGTGCGCGCATGGGTTGGTCAGTCTGTCTGCTGGTGGCCGTGCGCGCATGGGTTGGTCAGTCTGTCTGCTGGCGGCCGTGCGTGCATGGGTTGGTCAGTCTCTGCGGGCGGCCGTGCGCGCATGGGTTGGTCAGTCTCTGCGGGCGGCCGTGCGCGCATGGGTTGGTCAGTCTCTGCGGGCGGCCGTGCGTGCATGGGTTGGTCAGTCTCTGCGGGCGGCCGTGCGTGCATGGGTTGGTCAGTCTCTGCGGGCGGCCGTGCGCGCATGGGTTGGTCAGTCTCTGCGGGCGGCCGTGCGCGCATGGGTTGGTCAGTCTGTCTGCTGGCGGCCGTGCGCGCATGGGTTGGTCAGTCTGTCTGCTGGCGGCCGTGCGTGCATGGGTTGGTCAGTCTGTCTGCTGGCGGCCGTGCGCGCATGGGTTGGTCAGTCTGTCTGCTGGCGGCCGTGCGCGCATGGGTTGGTCAGTCTGTCTGCTGGCGGCCGTGCGGGCATGGGTTGGTCAGTCTGTCTGCTGGCGGCCGTGCGCGCATGGGTTGATCAGTCTGTCTGCTGGCGGCCGTGCGCGCATGGGTTGGTCAGTCTGTCTGCTGGCGGCCGTGCGCGCATGGGTTGGTCAGTCTGTCTGCTGCCGGCCGTGCGCGCATGGGTTGGTCAGTCTGTCTGCTGCCGGCCGTGCGCGCATGGGTTGGTCAGTCTGTCTGCTGGCGGCCGTGCGCGCATGGGTTGGTCAGTCTGTCTGCTGGAGGCCGTGCGTGCATGGGGGTGACTGCTGGAGGGCGTGCGTGGGTCTGTTTGCTGGCAGGCATGTATGGGGCTGCCTTTCTGCATGCATGCGCCTGATTAACACATACCCATCTCAAAAGTTCGGCACCAGCATCAATTTTTCAGGCACCTGTGTTACCTGTCTCCTGAAATATATAAGATCCTGGTGTGTGCTCTGGATTGTCAGAAGGCTAGCAAGAAGTAAAAACCTACTTCTGCCTGGTTGTGTCAATATAGAGCAGATATGGGTTTGGTCTTGGGTATTGTGCAGGTCTGTGATGCCGGTCAGTGATGTTTTGGGCCTCTTGCCCCTATGGAGGTGCTCTGGGACTTGGAATGTGCTGTCCTGGTGTCTTTTGTTCTCTCTTCACTGGGAGGTGGTGGGAAACTTGGCAATTAAATGGTTTCCCAAGTGAGTGACAGGGTTAAAGGTCGGCAGGAGAAGCCATGTGACTGTCTGTGAAACCGATCCCATGTGTGACCTGGAGGGACACAGCTTTTTTCAGCTTTTTTTGTTTGTATGAACAGAGGTCTGCAACCTCCAGGTTCTCGCCCTGTGATTTAGAAGTCCCTGCAGCCCTCTAACCCCTCCTTTGTCTTTGAAGCCAATGGACCCCCTGCTGGTAAATAAGGGGGCTATGGTGGCTGGAGTCCCTATTAAACTGTATTTAGTGGAGTTTAATGAGTCTCCCCACCCTGACTATTATGTGGTATTTAAAAAAAAAAAAAATTCATTTAGAATATAAAGTTAAATGTAGAAAACAAAAAAAAAAAAAAACACTTAGTAGTATTCAATCTATTTCTCATAAATTTTTACTATATTAATTTTCCATTATTGGTAAAAAAAAAAAAGCTGCAAATTTAAAAAAAAAATAATTTATTTATACAAAATTTAGCCTATAACGTGTGTATGTATTTATATGTGTGTTTTTAATATATTATATTTAATAACCCATGATTTCTGCACCCGTTGCCGTGTTAATGAAGATGCATGAGGCAACCGATATGTCGATGTCGTACAGCAGGCCGGCCGCGGCGATTTCCATAAGAATAAAGGTTGTCATGTGCTCAGTAGTGCGGTATAAATTAGCCACCTAGCTGGACTTTGTGTGTGAACAGAGGCTGCATTGAGGATCAGACAACCATGAATCATGTCACACGGACTGGAGGGTTTTCATCTGCCCTTCCACCTAGGGACAAAATTCATGCTGCACAAACGCCAAAGGAGGGGAGACCGGGTCCATAAATTACATTGCCAATTCCCTCTTTGAGCCCCCCATCCCTTTGAGATCACGGGTGGTTGTTTTCAACACCACTCCATTGTGAGAGCGCTATACACAAATATTCTATGTCACAAGCTGATATATTTATGATGACTTCCCCTTTAAGAAATATATTCTCATGACTATTAGGTTCAGGTTATGACTAATAGCAGCCAATCAGGAGCTAGGTTATATTTTTCTTACTCCAAATGGGAAATGAGAGAAGCGATCTGATTGGTTGCCTTTGGTCACAGTTGGATGTTGCTGACTGAAATGGCCGGTAGTAAAAGTTATAGAAGGCGAGAGGAACGCCCAGTTCTGCTGAAAGGGAGGCTAATAGTCCGAGATGACTTCATATTTCTGCAAACATTTCCCCTCTGTGAACTTAATGTTTTATCGGGACAAGCGCCAAACATATTTTGTAGTGTAAACTCGTGATATTTATTTATCCTAATACGACCAAACCATTCACGGAGCGAACTGGCCGCCTGGTGACCATCAGCCGTGGAGGCTGCCGTTTTTTGGGTTGGATTTGTATACGTAGGAGTGTTTCTAATGGAACGGTGAGACTCATTTGAGTCTGAAGGACACGGGGAAAGCATTTTCAACTGTTTATCTTTAAAGGGATAGTCCTATAAGGGTGTGATCCTTGGCTTCTAGCACCCCCACAATCCTGAGAATGAGGAACCTAAGGTCCCTTATTTGAGTACCAACACCCAATGAACCCAGACAAGTGTTGATGGCCGCTGAGTCTAATTGCTATAGGCTCTAGCTCCGATCGCTGCAGATGAATGCTATCCTATAGATGTCACTGTCAATTATGGTAGCAGCATTTAACAGGTTGGAAATGGGGCACCGATGGAATGGTCATGGCACCCAAAGGCCTACCATAGCCTCCATTGGTTGTCTATGAAGCCCAGGATTGGAGATGGGTCATTTTACATGATGCTCTACAATATAACAGTATTGTATAAGTGATCACAAGTTCAAGTCCACTCGTTTGCCTTTAAAATTGAAACAAACCCCACTAAAAATATATACGGTAACAAAAAATATATACATGTTCCATCTTTTCATAAAACATACATAAAATCTAAAAGGTAACATTTTTGGTTTCACCAGTTGCATAACTGTCCTAACTGACAAAATATCAGAATACATGACCCGTAAGGTGAACATGGAAAAAATGGCAGAATGGTTTTTAGTTAAGAAATAAAAGATCTAAAAGCAGTTGGCTCTCAAGATGGTATCAATAAAAACTACAGCTTGTGCAGAAAAATATAAGCCCTGATACAACACTATCGAATATAAAAATATAAACAATTTCTAGCTCTTGGGGACCCAGAGGGCCCGCATAGCCTTTAAGTCGGCCCTGGGTAGTGAGCATGTGCAGCCCCCTGCCTATAGATAGTGAGACCACCATTTCATTCACTACCCCAACATTGTGATGGATGAGGGGCGCAGTGGAACCCCTATTAATGTAGTGAATTGTAAGAGTGCGGCTTTTATCGCCTTCACGTATCGCACACGTGCTGTCGTTGTTGCTTCCTGTGACATGTTTTCACACGCTACAGATAGTCCTGTACGCTGCGGTGGGAACGTTGGGCCGGTTGTGGCACGTACAGCCGATCTGGTAGATATAGCACCTATAACACATACTAGAGGGAAATATGCAGAGTCCTCCTTTTGTTTCTCAGCCACCTGCCTAACCTTTTCAGTGCCCCGGAGCCATTGTCATAATAGTCTCTTTCTCGAGTTATGTTTAGGCTTTCAGGTGGGAAAGAAAAATTGAAGATTGTGAGTTTCCCATTTTGTGAGAATCTTCTCCTAGAAAGGGAGAATTAGTTTTTCTCTTACCCCATGACGGCACTAACGAGAGAGGGATCCGCCCTCAGGGACAGGAAACCCACAGGTTAAAAAGGCGGGACCTCTCCTCCACCTCAGTTCGGTTTCCTGTCCCCGACGGGGATCCCACAACTCACCATCCAGGAGTCCAGGGACCATCAGGCCGAGTTCAGGCAGCGGGGGGCCCTGCCACGGTCTCAGGTGGATTCCTCCCTGAGGGCGCGATCCGGGGTCGGCGGGCCTCGTAGATGCGCGCAGAGGGGAGGCAGTGAAGAGGCTCTAGATGTAAAGAGATGTCTAACACACTATCTATCAGCCACAAGGGAGTGTAGGAAAGGGAGGGCTCTGTTTGTCTGCTTTCAGGGACCAAATAAGGGTCACAAGGCATCGAAAGCCACGTTGGCGAGGTGGGTAAGAGATGCCATCAAGATGTCATATACCTCATCCGGGGAAAAAGTTCCAGACACAGTTAAGGCTCATTCAACCAGGTCGGTGGCAACCTCTTGGGCTGAACGTGGTGGAGCATCAATAGATCAAATATGTAGAGCAGCCACTTGGTCTTCCCCCTCTACATTCTTCAAGCACTATCAGCTTAATCTATCCTCTCCCTCAGACTTAACTTTTGGTAGGAGAGTTCTTGAGGCAGTAGTCCCACCCTAAAATTTTCATTCTTTGAAATTCTCTCGTTAGTGCCGTCATGGGGTAAGAGAATATCGTAGTTACTTACCGATAACGGTATTTCTCTGAACCCATGACGGCACCTGTATATTCCCTCCCTTCACGTATGGGTGTCCACACTACTTATAAATTAAGTCACGAGGTGTGCATAAAAAAAAAAAAAAAAAAAGTGTATATATATATATATATATAGAGGAGCTTATATAAGTTATACAGTTATATTTTGTTGTGTAAAAATAACCAATTAAGTTACAGCAGAAATTCCCTGCAAGGCTCTGTAAACCAACTGAGGTGGAGGAGAGGTCCCGCCTTTTTAACCTGTGGGTTTCCTGTCCCTGAGGGCGGATCCCTCTCTCGTTAGTGCCGTCATGGGTTCAGAGAAATACCGTTATCGGTAAGTAACTACGATATTGTGGTCCATGTGATGGTAGTTAGCCTACAGTGCCTGGACTGTCCAAGATGCTTCTCTGTACCCTTGTGAGGACCAGTATGGTCCATTATAGAAGTGATGGTGGAGGCTCAGGTCATAGTAGAACCAACCTTCTATACTATGGATGGTGTAAACCTAGACTAGGTTCTCAGTCCTTTGGTGGTAGTGTTAGAAGCCTCATGGGGCATGGCTCGTCTTGAGTTGGTGTTCAGGGCTGTTGAGTACAGGACAGCAGGCCAAGACTTGACAACTGGACTTAGAAGTGACCAAGTAGTGTCAGATATTTTCTTCTACCCTATGCGAGACCCTTGAAGGTATGGTGCTTCATGAAATCAGGGCCTACCTCATATTATATACCTTCTATTGACTTCCCCATTTTGGCCTCCTTGCCATCTCTCCCACTGTAAATGAGGAGGTCTCTCGAACTTGGAAAATCTTCTTGGTCTCTTATAGTGGATGCTTTCCTGAAACGGAAAGTACTTGCAAGCAGCATAATACAAAGAATAGCAGGTTTACCCAGAATCCTTTGCAGTAGGCGGAGCTATGCAAATCATCTCTTTCCACCCCTGTCTAATCCACAGCGCTTGGAACCGCCAAGCGTGCAATGCTGCGGATTAGTTTCTAAATTTACACAGCCAACCAATTGCTGTGTAAATTTAGAAACTAATCCGCAGCATTGCACGCTTGGCGGTTCCAAGCGCTGTGGATTAGACAGGGGTGGAAAGAGATGATTTGCATAGCTCCGCCTACTGCAAAGGATTCTGGGTAAACCTGCTATTCTTTGTATTATGCTGCTTGCAAGTACTTTCCGTTTCAGGAAAGCATCCACTATATATTTCCTTTAAGTAGAGGGCTTTTCGGTCTCTTTCGTCCCGCTACATTTAGCCCAACTTGGGTCTCTCCCTAAGGTGGCTAGCATGTATGTATCTCTTGGTCTCTTAGAAATCGGCATTTACAGATGGCTCCTTTTGACACTGGGGACAGGGGCCAAGGCTTAGATAGTGCAGGGAACAGTCATTTATGTGCGTGATCTCTAAGGGGACGTAACTACAACTGAAAAATACCTGTGGTGCCCTTCACATGCCACAATGCTGCTAAGCGTCCGCATACCAACTGGGTAAAGCTGGCATGAATGTGCTGTCATACAGTGTGCAAATAAAGTTTAACGCCCAAATAACAGTTGCCTAGATAAAGATTTTATTTGGTAATACCGCCGCCATATGCTGCTACAGTAGTGTCCTGCAAAATGCCTAAAAGCTCACCATACATATAAATACCGCTATACCGCGCTCAAATGTTTGTACGAAGTGATCAAAACTGCTCCGTACATGAAGCAAAGTAATAATACTAAATAATACCACGGTACTGCTAATATTCACATTGATGCTAGTTGGAAGCCTAAGCAATCTGTGGAACCCTCCCTCTTAAATGTTGCAGATGTTTCTGTTGGAACCGTCCATTTGTTACGTGCCAAAGACCAGTCGTGCTGGGGGTTATGGTAGACCTCCTAAAAAGAGGAGTCAGAACTCGGGGTCAAGAATGGATTCCTGACCCATGTGGAAGCTTTTTTTAGGACGTTGCGTTTAGCTGTTATTTATCTTTATGACTAATTGGTTGCACTCGGAGATCCTGAGAATTCCTTTGTCCTGGTTCAGGTCCAATGTTTGACATGGAACATATTTTCGATGTGATGTCAGCCCTGCAGAGAGTGTGTTTGTTTAGTGGCGTTCATGCTGCGGCAGATGATTCCTATTAGCAAAACAGTCTGAATTTTTTTTTTTTTCCTTAAAAAAAACCACACACATGTACAATGTAGGCTTGTAACACTGCAAAAATCCAAAATGTTTTATCACTCCGTAGAGTCTTGTGCTGCTGGTAAAAGTTTGGCTGCTTCTATTTAGCGGTTACAGTCCCTGGGAATGCTGGGTAATGACTAGTGATGAGCGAACGTGCTTGGAAGAACATGTTATCTGAGCATGCTCAAGTGCAAACCCAGTGATTTTTGGCATGTTCGACTCCCTGCAGCTGCCTGTCTCCCTGCTGTTTGACTGCTGCAATACATGCAGGAATTGCCTGTTTGTTAGACAATCCCTGCATGTGTTGCTGCTGTCGAATAGCCGCCAGACATGCAGAGTCGCAGACTCGCAACATATTTTTCGAGCACGTCAAAGTCACTTGATTAGTACCCGAGCATGCTCAGTTAACACCTTATCCGAGCACATTCGCTCATCACTAGTAATGACCAAAAAAAGAATTTTAGGGCTTGTCAGGTTTATAAAAACACTATGAAAGGGAAGCTATCGTCACTTTAATCAGGTGTTTGTGTTAAATGTTTTTTTTTTTTTTTTTTTTTTTTTTTTACATATAACAAACTTTTAAACATAAAAATAGAAATCTTCCAATTTTCACACTGGCCATTGGGGCTTGTATACTCTAATTTTCTGTTTCAGTAAAGTTCCATGAACATTACCTGCAATGAACAAACTCTGAGCCTATCTGTTGCATTAAAGTATGTAATGAGAGCGTGTGCAAAGGTCATTGTGCAGGGAGGGGGAGGAGGTGAGTTGTGACACCTATTGTGATTGGTGGATCCTGTGTTATCTATTGTTTACAGAGCTATTATCAGCCATTGTACAAGTGGTGAGCTGTGACATCAATATGATTGGAGGAGGATCCTGTGTTATCAGTTGTGTACAGAGGTGTTACCAGTCATTGTAATCCTACCTCTGCTGATAATGAGACTGCTGAAAACTCGTCCCGAAAGGAATGAATCTGAAAAATCCTTGACTAATTGTAAAAGCTGCCGATCTTTTTTTTTCCCCCCAAATAAAGAATTGGATTACAAAAAAAGCATTACCTATTAAAAACAAAATACATGTAACACAGAAGCCTGATTTAAATAGGTGATTTTCTGATGTTTGATTCCCCTTAAATTCCCCAGTATGGAGTATATAGGACCTCAGAGGCGGGGGAAAAGCTACAAAGAGCGTTTTTTTTAGTTTGGGGGACTGGACCTGTCCATGCATTACACTCACCGCCCATTCGAGTAGGCATATTGCAATACTTCATTTCTCCTGTGGTGGTGCTGTTGGGGAAATTGAACACTTGCATTGATGTTTCACCCCTGATCTGTGAGGATTGCTGCAGCAGCGCGCATCCTGCCCTCAGTTGGACCCACCCAACAAAAAGACCCTTTACAAAGCGATTAACCCCCTTGGTGACTAACTTTGTAAATGCTATTGCTGTGGTTATTACGGCTGATTTGCTGTTCAAGAACTTTAGTGGAGATTCATGCTGATTTTCCAGAGTTCTAGGACTACAAGAGCCAGCATAACTCTTAAAGGACCACACCCCCCCCCCTTTTTTTTTTTCTCTTTTACCTTAGAGATGGTGCTCAGGTTTCCGGTGTGAGATGCTGATTCGGTTACAGCCTGGGGCGATGAGCTGACGCTCTGGCTGCATTCTTCTGGAGTGAGCCGTTTCTGGGCGGCTGGAATGGAGGAATCCTGCAGCACACAGGACGGAGGGCCCTCCTGATGAGTGATGGGGATGAGATGTTATGGAAGGCAGATTAATTATTGATCCGGATGTGATAAAGGCTCTTACATCTAATCCGAAAGTACATAATGAAGAATCTTTAATCATATTGTGCTCTTTTATAGCTGATCCGGTGATATGAGAGGGCTGTGGATTCAGGTCGCCTCTATGCCCTATTGCCTGTGCGTGGAGGGGTGGCCCCCAAAATTGGAAATATCCCTTTAAATGTGTATTCTCTTCTAAAATGATTGCCTATCGATACAGGTCTTGTGAATTTTCACTCATGCAGACGTTCGTGCAACACGGTCCAAGCATTATAGTATAATGTATACTTATATGCCTCTCCATTACTAAGCGGTGGGCTTGATGTCACCTGACAATACAAAGGTGACATCAACCCCACAAAAACATTGCTACATACCTCATAATTCACAATACCACCTGCTTTGGAGCTCCAAATGGGCCCTCTTACCTCTTAGGCCCCTCTGCTAAAAGCTCCTGATGAGGTGACGTTTGGCCTCAGACTCCTGGGCACTACATTCCCTTGTATTTGGGTTTAACATTGCAATACCAGACATATAAGTTCTCAAAAAAACTATGACAAAGGTATGTACTGCCATCTGCCATCTCTCATCATCTTAGTCATAAACGTGAGGGTTTTTTGTTTTGTAAATGCATTTTTTTTTCACATTTCTTAAAGAATATTTTTGTACAAAATGCAATTAGTGTTTCTTTTTGTGTGCGTTTTGTGGGCTATTTTCTGTCCAAAATGTATTTTTTTTTTTTTTTATTTTTTTTCTTTAATACAAATTTTTTTTTCTTTCTTTTGCATAAAGATAAATAATTATTTATTTCTTTACAAACCATCTGCTTTGGTTCAGAAGCTCTAGAATTTCTGGACTAGATTTTATTTGCTCCTATTTAGCCGACTAAATATGAGCTGTAACCTTGGCGCATCCTGAATGTTAGTCACTCGTCTTAGACGGCGCCTACGGAGAGCGATAAAATGTTTGCGTCGTCCATTGGTCGCGTGAATTCCCGTGCTGGAGTGAATGGCCGGGTACATAAGTCACAGCACTGTAAACGACGCGGGCTGTAACCTGCACGCCGTCTACAGAGAGGCTCAAGGGGAAGAGATTTTGTGAAGTGATGGCAGAGCAGCGCTGGTTATATGAAATATTTAGCACCACTCTGGAGCTCTCGTGACGTTCCCCTCCTGCTTCTGTGGCTGACTCTGCTAATCTGAGGTGTACGCCAGTCTGTGCGCCTGTCGTAAGCATCCATTATTAACATGTTCTTTCCATCACTCCATATTCAGTGATAGCTAGGGTGTGAACATCCAAGTTAGAGCTTTTTAACTCCATCCTCCTATAGATGCACGTGCATATGGCGGCATTATAAATCATCATGGCTGTCAATTGAGGTATTCCAAATGAATAGTCTTTTATCATTGCAATATAATACGTTCCAATTATCCGTCACTTACAGTAATTCCATAGTGTTGGAGGTATATGGTTTTCTTCTGTGAAAGTTTAGAAAAGTGCATGGAATTCAGAACTTCTAAAGTACGGTACATTATATCTGTGGACCCCTTTTTAAAACGAAGATTTGAACAAAATTTGAGTTATCTTTATCTTTGCACAAAAAATCCTCTCAGCATGGAGCTTGTAGTGAAATTCCCCCAATGTCAGTTGTTGAGGAGTATCAGTTACTTGGTCACCTAGAGCCGTCTGACTACAAAGATCAGTGTATCACATCTGCACCTTGGGCCAAATATTTCCATGACACATGATCTGCTGTATGATCAGGCAGCGACAGGTCCTCAGTGCAGGAATTCTGCACCAATATTTGTGGCAGTTGTTGTATATTCAGTCATTTCATGAATTTCACTCCACATTTGTAGTCCACTGCAGTTTGCATAAGGATTGAATACACATAAAAATGTTAATCATGGTTAAAGCCTCTACTATCCTCTAGGGCTGCACTCACTATTCTGCTGGAGGGGTCACTAATACATACATTACTTATCCTGTTATTATTCTGATCCTGGGTTACATTCTGTATTATACCCAGAGCTGCACTCACTATTCTGCTGGTGCAGTCACTGTGTACATACATTACACTACTGACCCTGAGTTACATCCTGCATTATACTCCAGAGCTGCACTCACTATTCTGCTGGTGCAGTCACTGTGTTCATACACTATATATCCTGTACTTATCCGGAGCTGCACTCACTATTATGCTGGTGCAGTCACTGTATACATACATTACTTATCCTGTTCTGATCCTGGGTTACACACTGTATTATACCCCAGAGCTGCACTCACTATTCTGCTGGTGCAGTCACTATGTACATACATTACATTACTGATCCTGAGTTACATCCTGTATTATACTCCAGAGCTACACTCACTATTCTGCTGGTGCAGTCACTGTGTACATACATTACATTACTGATCCTGAGTTACATCCTGTATTATACCCCAGAGCTGCACTGCAAGAGGTCTGGATACACATGATGAGAGCATTATACTGCCTCTGTACAAATCCCTAGTTAGACCGCACATGGAGTACTGTGTCCAGTTTTGGGCACCGGTGCTCAGGAAGGATATAATGGAACTAGAGAGAGTACAAAGGAGGGCAACAAAATTAATAAAGGGGATGGGAGAACTACAATACCCAGATAGATTAGCGAAATTAGGATTATTTAGTCTAGAAAAAAGACGACTGAGGGGCGATCTAATAACCATGTATAAGTATATAAGGGGACAATACAAATATCTCGCTGAGGATCTGTTTATACCAAGGAAGGTGACGGGCACAAGGGGGCATTCTTTGCGTCTGGAGGAGAGAAGGTTTTTCCACCAACATAGAAGAGGATTCTTTACTGTTAGGGCAGTGAGAATCTGGAATTGCTTGCCTGAGGAGGTGGTGATGGCGAACTCAGTCGAGGGGTTCAAGAGAGGCCTGGATGTCTTCCTGGAGCAGAACAATATTGTATCATACAATTATTAGGTTCTGTAGAAGGACGTAGATCTGGGGATTTATTATGATGGAATATAGGCTGAACTGGATGGACAAATGTCTTTTTTCGGCCTTACTAACTATGTTACTATGTTACTATGTTACTCACTATTCTGCTGGTTGTTTTTCAAAACTATAAACTAGCTGTTGATCCATTTTTTGGGTAATAGCTTTATGTGTTGGAGTCAGATCTACAGGTGCTTCTCACAAAATTAGAATATCATGAAAAAGTGAATTTATATCAGTTCTTGAATACAAAACGTGAAACTCCTATATTATATAGAGTCATTACACACAGAGTGATCTATTTCACGTGCTTATTTCTGTTAATGATGATGATTATGGCTTACAGCCAATGAAAACCTAAAAATCATTATCTCAGTAAATTAGAATACTTTATAACACCAGATTGAAAAATGATTTTAAAATCCGAAATGTTGTCCTACTGATATGTATGTACAGTAAATGCACTCAATACTTGGTCGGGCTCCTTTTGCATCAATTACTGCATCAATGCGGCGTGGCATGGAGGCGATCAGCCTGTGGCACTGCTGAGGGGTTATGGAAGCCCAGGTTGCTTTGATAGCAGCCTTCAGCTCATCTGCATTGTTGGGTCTGGTGTCTCATCTTCCTCTTGACAATTCCTTATAGATTCTCTATGGGGTTAAGGTCAGGCGAGTTTGCTGCCAATGAAGCCCAGTGATACTGTTGTTTGTAAACCAGGTATTGGTACTTTTGGCAGTGTGGACAGGTGCAAAGTCCTGCTGGAGAATGACATTTCCATCTCCATAAAGCTTGTTGGCAGTGGGAAGCATGAAGTGCTCTAAATTGTCCTGGTAGACGGCTGCGCTGACTTTGGTCTTGATAAAACAGTGGACCTACACCAGCAGATGACATGGCTCCCAAACCATCACTGATTGTGGAGACTTCACACTAGACCTCCAGCAGCTTGGATTGTGTGCCTCTCCACTTGAAACAATGACTCCAGCAGCAGTCCACTGCTTGTGAATCTTCCCCAAATTTTTGAATGGCATTTATTTAAATCCTTTCCAGGCTGCGGTTATCCCGGCTGCTTGTGCACCTTTTTCTACCACACTTTTTCCTTCCACTCAACTTTTCCATGAATATGCTTAGATACATCACTCTGTGAACAGCCGGCTTTTTTAGCAAAGACCTTTTGTGGCTTCCCCTCCTTGTGGAGTGTGTCAATGACTTCCTTCTGGACATCTGTCAGGTCAGCAGTCTTCCCCATGATTGTGGAGCTACTGAAACAGACTAAGGGACCTTTAACCCCTTCCCGACCTTTGACGCCACGTAGGCGTCATGAAAGTCGGTGCCAATCCGACCCATGACGCCTATGCGGCGTCATGGAAAGATCGCGTCCCTGCAGATCGGGTGAAAGGGTTAACTCCCATTTCACCCGATCTGCAGGGACAGGGGGAGTGGTAGTTTAGCCCAGGGGGGGTGGCTTCACCCCCTCGTGGCTACGATCGCTCTGATTGGCTGTTGAAAGTGAAACTGCCAATCAGAGCGATTTGTAATATTTCACCCATTATAACGGGTGAAATATTACAATCCAGCCATGGCCGATGCTGAAATATCATCGGCCATGGCTGGAAATACTAGTGTGCCCCCACCCCACCCCTCCGATCGCCCCCCCACCCCCCCGATCTGGCCGGTACACTGCTCCGGCTCCCCTCCGCCCTGTGCTCCGCTCCCCCCCGTACTCGTGTCCGCTCCCCCCGTGCTCCAATCACCCCCCCGTGCTCCAATCACCCCCCCTGCACTCCGATCCACCCCCCCCCGTGCTCCGTTCCACCCCCCCGTGCTCCGTTCCAGCCCCCCCGTGCTCCGTTCCACGCCCCCCGCGCTCCGTTCCACCCCTCCCGCGCTCCGATTCCCCCCCCCGTGCTCCGATCCCCCCCCCCGTGGTCCCCCCCCACCCTATCATACTTACCGATCCAGCCGTGGTCCCGTCCGTCTTCTCCCGGGCGCCGCCATCTTCCAAAATGGCGGGCGCATGTGCAGTGCGCCCGCCGAATCTGCCGGCCGGCAGATTCGTTCCAAAGTGCATTTTGATCACTGAGATATAATCTATCTCAGTGATCAAAATAAAAAAAATAATAAATGACCCCCCCCCTTTGTCACCCCCATAGGTAGGGACAATAAAAAAATAAAGAAATTTTTTTTTTTCCACTAATGTTAGAATAGGGTTAGGGGTAGGGTTAGGGTTAGGGGTAGGGTTAGGGGTAGGGTTAGGGGTAGGGTTAGGGGTAGGGGTAGGGTTAGGGTTAGGGTTAGGGGTAGGGGTAGGGTTAGGGTTAGGGGTAGGGGTAGGGTTAGGGGTAGGGTTAGGGCTAGGGTTAGGGCTAGGGTTAGGGTTAGGAATGTGCACACGTATTCTGGTCCTCTGCGGATTTTTCCGCTGCGGATTTGATAAATCCGCAGTGCTAAACCGCTGCGGATTTATGGCGGATTTACCGCGTTTTTTTCTGCGCATTTCACTGCGGTTTTACAATTGCGATTTTCTATTGGAGCAGTTGTAAAACCGCTGCGGAATCCGCACAAAGAAGTGACATGCTGCGGAATGTAAACCGCTGCATTTCCGTGCAGTTTTTCCGCAGCATGTGTACAGCGATTTTTGTTTCCCATAGGTTTACATTGAACTGTACACTCATGGGAAACTGCTGCGGATCCGCAGCGTTTTCCGCAGCGTGTGCACATACCTTTAGAATTAGGCTATGTGCACACGGTGCGGATTTGGCTGCGGATTCGCAGCAGTGTTCCATCAGGTTTACAGTACCATGTAAACATATGAAAAACCAAATCCGCTGTGCCCGTGATGCGGAAAATACCGCGCGGGAACGCTGCGTTGTATTTTCCGCAGCATGTGAATTCTTTGTGCGGATTCCGCAGCGTTTTACACCTGTTCCTCAATAGGAATCCGCAGGTGAAATCCGCACAAAAAACACTGGAAATCCGCGGAAAATCCGCAGGTAAAACACAGTGCCTTTTACCCGCAGATTTTTCAAAAATGGTGCGGAAATATCTGACACGAATCCGCAACGTGGGCACATAGCCTTAGGGTTAGGGTTGGAATTAGTGTTGTGGTTAGGGGTGTGTTGGGGTTAGGGTTGTGATTAGGATTATGGCTACAGTTGGGATTAGGGTTAGGGGTGTGTTGGGGTTAGTGTTGGAGTTAGAATTGAGGGGTTTCCACTGTTTAGGCACATCAGGGGTCTCCAAACGCAACATGGCGCCACCATTGATTCCAGCCAATCTCGTATTCAAAAATTCAAATGGTGCTCCCTCACTTCCGAGCCCCGACGTGCGCCCAAACAGTGGTTTACCCCCACATATGGGGTACCAGCATACTCAGGACAAACTGCGCAACAATTACTGGGGTCCAATTTCTCCTGTTACCCTTGTGAATCTAAAAAAATGCTTGCTAAAACATAATTTTTGAGGAAAGAAAAATGATTTTTTATTTTCACGGCTCTGTGTTGTAAACGTCTGTGAAGCACTTGGGGGTTCAAAGTGCTCACCACATATCTAGATAAGTTCCTTGGGGGGTCTAGTTTCCAAAATGGGGTCACTTGTGGGGGGTTTCTACTGTTTAGGCACACCAGGGGCTCTGCAAACGCAACGTGACGCCCGCAGACCATTCCATCAAAGTCTGCATTTCAAAAGTCACTACTTCCCTTCTGAGCCCCGACGTGTGCCCAAACAGTGGTTTACCCCCACATATGGGGTATCAGCGTACTCAGGAGAAACTGGACAACAACTTTTGGGGTCCAATTTCTCCTGTAACCCTTGGGAAAATAAAAAATTCTGGGCTAAATAATTATTTTTGAGGAAAGAAAACGTATTTATTATTTTCACGGCTCTGCATTATAAACTTCTATGAAGCACTTGGGGGTTCAAAGTGCTCACCACACATCTAGATAAGTTCCTTTCAGGGTCTAGTTTCCAAAATGGGGTCACTTGTGGGGGGTTTCTACTGTTTAGGCACATCAGGGGCTCTGCAAACGCAACGTGACGCCCGCAGAGCATTCCATCAAAGTCTGCATTTCAAAACGTCACTACTTCAATTCCAAGCCCCGGCATGTGCCCAAACAGTAGTTTACCCCCACATATGGGGTATCACCGTACTCAGGAGAAACTGGACAACAAATATTGGGGTCAAATTTCTCCTGTTACCCTTGGGAAAATTAAAAAACTCTGGGCTAAATAATTATTTTTGAGGAAAGAAAACGTATTTATTATTTTCACGGCTCTGCATTATAAACTTCTATGAAGCACTTGGGGGTTCAAAGTGCTCACCACACATCTAGATAAGTTCCTTTGGGGGTCTAGTTTCCAAAATGGGGTCACTTGTGGGGGGTTTCTACTGTTAAGCCACATCAGGGGCTCTGCAAACGCAACGTGACGCCCACAGAGCATTCCATCAAAGTCTGCATTTCAAAACGTCACTACTTCACTTCCGAGCCCCGGCATGTGCCCAAACAGTGATTTACCCCCACATATGGGGTATCAGCGTACTCAGGAGAAACTGGACAACAACTTTTGGGGTCAAATTTCTCCTGTTACCCTTGGGAAAATAAAATTGCAGGCTAAAAGATCATTTTTGAGAAAATAATTTTTTTTTTTTTTTTCATGGCTCTGCGTTATAAACTTCTGTGAAGCACTTGGGGGTTCAAAGTCCTCACCACACATCTAGATTAGTTCCTTTGGGGGTCTAGTTTCTAAAATGGTGTCATTTCTGGGGGATCTCCAATGTTTAGGCACACAGGGGCTCTCCAAACGTGACATGGTGTCCGCTAATGATTGGAGCTAATTTTCCATTTAAAAAGCCAAATGGCGTGCCATCCCTTCCGAGCCCTGCCGTGCGCCCAAACAGTGGTTTACCCCCACATATGGGGTATCAGCGTACTCAGGACAAACTGGACAACAATATTTGGGGTCCAATTTCTCCTATTATCCTTGGCAAAATAGGAAATTCCAGGCTAAAAAATCATTTTTGAGGAAAGAAAAATTATTTTTTATTTTCATGGCTCTGCGTTATAAACTTCTGTGAAGCACCTGGGGGTTTAAAGTGCTCAATATGCATCTAGATAAGTTCCTTGGGGGGTCTAGTTTCCAAAATGGGGTCACTTGTGCGGGAGCTCCAATGTTTAGGCACACAGGGGCTCTCCAAACGCGACATGGTGTCCGCTAACAATTGGAGCTAATTTTCCATTCAAAAAGTCAAATGGCGCGCCTTCTCTTCCGAGCCCTGCCGAGTGCCCAAACAGTGGTTTACCCCCACATATGAGGTATCGGCGTACTCAGGAGAAATTGCCCAACAAATTTTATGATCCATTTTATCCTACTGCCCATGTGAAAATGAAAAAATTGAGGCGAAAAGAATTTTTTTGTGAAAAAAAAGTACTTTTTCATTTTTACAGATCAATTTGTGAAGCACCTGAGGGTTTAAAGTGCTCACTAGGCATCTAAATTAGTTCCTTGGGGGGTCTAGTTTCCAAAATGGGGTCACTTGTGGGGGAGCGCCAATGTTTAGGCACACAGGAGCTATCCAAACGCGACATGGTGTCCGCTAACGATGGAAATAATTTTTCATTCAAAAAGTCAAATGGCGCTCCTTCCCTTCCGAGCCTTACCATGTGCCCAAACAGTGGTTTACCTCCACATGTGAGGTATTGGTGTACTCAGGAGAAATTGCCCAACACATTTTAGGATCCATTTTATCCTGTTGCCCATGTGAAAATGAAAAAATTGAGGCTAAAAGAATTTTTTTGTGAAAAAAAAGTACTTTTTCATTTTTACGGATCAATTTGTGAAGCACCTGGGGGTTCAAAGTGCTCACTATGCATCTAGATAAGTTCCTTGGGGCGTCTAGTTTCCAAAATGGGGTCACTTGTGGGGGAGCTCCAATTTTTAGGCACACGGGGGCTCTCCAAACGTGACATGGTGTCCGCTAAAGAGTGGAGCCAATTTTTGATTCAAAAAGTCAAATGGCGCTCCTTCCCTTCCAAGCCCTGCCGTGCGCCAAAACAGTGGTTTACCCCCACATATGAGGTATCAGCGTACTCAGGACAAATTGGACAACAACTTTCGTGGTTCAGTTTCTCCTTTTACCATTGGGAAAATAAAAAAATTGTTGCTAAAAGATAATTTTTGTGACTAAAAAGTTAAATGTTCATTTTTTCCTTCCATGTTGCTTCTGCTGCTGTGAAGCACCTGAAGGGTTAATAAACTTCTTGAATGTGGTTTTGAGTACCTTGAGGGGTGCAGTTTTTAGAATGGTGTCACTTTTGGGTATTTTCAGCCATATAGACCCCTCAAACTGACTTCAAATGTGAGGTGGTCCCTAAAAAAAATGGTTTTGTAAATTTCGTTGTAAAAATGACAAATCGCTGGTCGAATTTTAACCCTTATAACTTCCTAACAAAAAAAAATTTTGTTTCCAAAATTGTGCTGATGTAAAGTAAACATGTGGGAAATGTTATTTATTAACTATTTTGTGTCACATATCTCTCTGGTTTAACAGAATAAAAATTCAAAATGTGAAAATTGCGAAATTTTCAAAATTTTCGCCAAATTTCCGTGTTTATCACAAATAAATGCAGAATTTATTGACCTAAATTTACCACTAACATGAAGCCCAATATGTCACGAAAAAACAATCTCAGAACCGCTAGGATCCGTTGAAGCGTTCCTGAGTTATTACCTCATAAAGGGACACTGGTCAGAATTGCAAAAAACGGCAAGGTCTTTAAGGTCAAAATAGGCTGGGTCTTGAAGGGGTTAAAAAATACTTAGGGGCCTTTACAGGTGTTTTTTGTTAATTATTCTAATTTACTGAGATAACGACTTTAGGGTTTTCATTGGCTGTAAGCCAAAATCATCAACATTAACAGAAATAAACACATGAAATAGATCACTCTGTAATATAATATATATTTCACTTTTTGTATTGAAGAACTGAAATAACAAACTTTTTGATGATCTACCGTAATTTTTGTTAGAAGCACCTGTAGTTGGTGTGGGGGGATATAATCGAGCCTCTTTATACTGTTGTTCTGTCATTCCATGTGCTCATCAAAGCAGTCCGCCTTCGGTTTTTAAAATCCCTTCCATGTGAAAGGCGAAATTAAATGGCCGGTATCACAAATGCAGAGAAATTACTTTTTTGCTTCCCAGATTTGTGAAAATGTCCTCGCTCTGTCTCTCCACCGACCATTAACTCTCCTCTGTCGACCGGGATGCCGAGAAATGAAACGCGTCTAAACCCAATGACTGTCTGACAAACCTATAATTCTCTTGTAGTGACTTGTATTATATGGGGCCTTGTGCAGATATTTTTTGTATTTATTAATTTAGATTTTTTTTTCTTTATGTATAAATAAGGAGTGTATTCAATATATTAAAAAACTTTATTTTGTGGTCCAGAAAAGAGAGCAAATATTTTTTTTTCCCTTGTGGCACCTCATCATAATTGGGCAGGGTGTTTTTCTTTTTTGTAGTAATCACGTGGGCATTTCTGACTACTGCCACTCGGGCCCTATTCACTTTAGTACCAGATCACGGTCATTACACAGCAACAGAACTAAACATCGCCACTGGAGCGGAAGATGAGCTAATTGGTGGGGTGTCAGACCCTCACCAATCTGATATTGATGACCTAGCCTTAAGATGGGTCTGAATATAGCAACCAACCCAAAACTAATGGAGCAATCAGTGGAGTCCAAACAATGATAAGGTAAAACATATATAACACTTTATTAATTGGTGTCATACAAAAATGACATAAGAGTTAAATATAAGGTGTGTATATATCCTAAAACCTTTGTGCACATGTGCAGGACCAGATTAAATTTGTAACCCCTAAACTGTTATATGGTACATAAGATAACCCCAAAAATAAAAAAAACAAATGCTAGTGACAAAAAATAGTGACAGTAACGTGTAAAAAAATCAATAAATAACAGTAGTTTTTAGAGGATATTTTTAGGGAACCTCACATAGTGCATAATGGCTATATAGGGAATCCATAATGTAAACCGTGCCAACTAGTAACCATAGAACACAGAGAGCCAATTGCAGCTGTCAATGTACATAAAAAAGCGAAGTAAAGGGAGTTCGAAATGTAATGGGCTCAAAATAAGAGTAATGTACCTTCAGGGGTTAACAGGTCCTGGATCACCGTGCACCCCGACGCGCGTTTCGGAAATAAATTCCTTCGTCAGGGGGACATTTTTCTATGTCACCAATTAATAAAGTGATATATTTTTCACCTGATCCTTGTTTGGACTCCACTGATTGATCCATTAGTTTTGGGTTGGTTGCTATATTCATTGTCTTAGTGGTCTCCACTGTTTTCTAACTGTGCACCATATTGGTCTAATATTTTAATATCACTACATAGGGTGATATATATTTGATATGTATAATTGCATGTGCATATATTACTATATTATATATATTTTTATACTATCCAATATTTATACTTTGGTGCTCGTGGTCTTCGTTTTTTAACTAATGATGGGCCGGGAAAACCCTTTTAAGGAGTCCATAGACCTTGAGAATACAGGTATCCAGCCGAGAACCTCTCCTGGCGCAAACACATGAAAATGTGACCGAGCAGTCATGATTTTTCAATGTGAAGAGTGAAGTAAGCTGCTGCCAGATCCTCCTTTTTTTTTTCTCCTCCATTTTTGGGAAAGAATCGGACTAATATTTGACGTGTAAGGGGCAGTTTAGACTCATAAGTGCAGGTTTGGATCTTCTGAACCCTGTCTGGTAGAATTACTAAGCAGAAAGCTGCTAAATTCAGGCACAATTTGTGTTAAACAAGTGACGATTATATGGAGGCTCCTTAAAGTGTTGGCGATATGGTGGAAAGGATAGCAAAACGCTGCAATGTAATTTCTGCCTTTCTTGTCTAATTTTGGTCTCTGTTGATAATTACCCCCCAATATCTCCCAGCGATACATTTTGTATAAATCTGGTCATTGCAAAAAAAGTTTGCACTTTTCCAAAGTTTATTAATAAAAGATGGTTAATTACCGATGTATCCCCCCTGAAAGTATTAATTAAATATCCAATCAGAGCGCGCACTCCTTGCCGCTAATGAGCAGGGACAGAGCTTGATCAATAGTCCCTTGATATTTCTGAATAGATGGATGGGTGGGGAGGGGGTCGGCTGTAGACAAAAGTGGCAGCGACGTAATAATACAGCAACTTGCGCTAATTGTGAGCGCGGCTTTGCCGGGCTGCTGGCCCAGCTGTGCTCGTTGTAAGACGATTTAACAGCTGGAGTTTTGCATTTTTATCATCTTGCAAGTGGATATGAGCGGCTGAAATTACAGGCAGGCGAGTGGCTATGTGATAAACTGACTGATGGCTGAAGCACCCTCCCTTGGTTTTGCTTATTGACTTCTGCCCCGTCCCCTTTTTAAGTGAACAGAGGAGGACAAATGGGGGACAGTAAGTCCACGAAGCACCAGATGTGTGCGCTCCCTCTGTGTGATCCTCTCCATGCAGCACCAGATGTATGACCTTCATCGGCTCATTATTGGAGTTAATCCCTTATCAGATTGGATCCAGGATCCGTCCGTGAATTCCACCAAATCTAGTCTTGGGTCACAACTTCTTGAGTGATTTGAGTTCTCGCCAGAAAAGTCAAAGCAAATGTTGCTCAAGTTTTGTTGCCGACCCCTAAGGAACGTGATCTGCAGCCGCTGATGATGTGCAGAGCTGTTGACAGATACAGCTAAGATTATGTTCACATGTTGCATTTTTTATGCAATTGTTAAGCTGCATTTTACAGCACCAGCAAAAGCTATGAGATTTCAGAAATCTCATGCATATACATTGTTTTTTTTTTTTTTAATTGACTGATTTGGAAAATTGTTGCGTTTTTGCAAACTGCAGCATATCGCTTCTTTCGGTGTTTTTGCAGCTTTTTTTTTCACCCATAGAAAATAATGGGTATGTGCCAAAAAACACAGGTATCGGCTTTTGCTGCATTTTTGGTGCAAAAACCATCATGATTTCTTTTTTGGGTGGGGGCAATAAACTTTATCATGCTCAAAAGACAACAAAAACAAAGCAAAACCTGCTTTTTGGAAGCCGCTTCTTTACGGCCAAGAAGAGCAGGTTTTGCCTGCTGGAAAAAAGCGTAGTAAAAACTCACTGTGTGAACATATCCGAAAGCTATAGAATCCACTAACCAGAATCTGTCCAGCTTGTAGATAGATCAGTCCTTTGTATTATAACTTTTGCAATTTTCTGGTTTCCCTTGTTACAATGTATCAGTCTAGTAAATCCTCTTTTAGCTAAATGTAAAGTAGCAACATCGCTCTGTGTCCATGTTTCCCATTCACTTTGATGGAAAAGGACCTTGTATTCGTGGCCAACATCTTTTCCAGTGTCTCCTCTGAAAAAGGTCTAATAAATAAATAACTTGGCACTCAACTTGGTGAAAAGTGGTAATTGAAAAAATCAAAATTTATTACTTGGAATGGCAGTCCAGCAATATATTAGACGTTTCGGTCAGTTATTATGACCTTCTTCAGTAAACCGACTGCTGTGGTTATGAGTATAATCGGCACTTAGTATGAATATAACAGGGTAGTCATATGAAGAACCCCGTACTCTTAATAGTAAACGGCCGATCAAAGAAATATCTAATGCAACCCACAGGAAATGGATAACTGCAGAAAAGGAGTTGGAATAACTATGGCTTCCGGGAATAATATATATGTGTGTGGGACCAGATAGCGTCCAGATCACAGAAGTGAATAGAATGATGCTCACCAAAAGTGAGGAGGTCTCAATATAGACCCATGATACCAAATGGGAGCTGAATTCTCTATTATGTAAAACGCCCTGGAAAGTCCAATATGGGTAACGAAAAGCAGGCAGCTCCGGAGGAACGTGGGCTGGACGGGAACATCAACGCGGTGTCCACCGCTTGTTGAATTCAATGATTCAACAAGCGGTGGACACCGCGTTGATGTTCCCGTCCAGCCCACGTTCCTCCGGAGCTGCCTGCTTTTCGTTACCCATATTGGACTTTCCAGGGCGTTTTACATAATAGAGAATTCAGCTCCCATTTGGTATCATGGGTCTATATTGAGACCTCCTCACTTTTGGTGAGCATCATTCTATTCACTTCTGTGATCTGGACGCTATCTGGTCCCACACACATATATATTATTCCCGGAAGCCATAGTTATTCCAACTCCTTTTCTGCAGTTATCCATTTCCTGTGGGTTGCATTAGATATTTCTTTGATCGGCCGTTTACTATTAAGAGTACGGGGTTCTTCATATGACTACCCTGTTATATTCATACTAAGTGCCGATTATACTCATAACCACAGCAGTCGGTTTACTGAAGAAGGTCATAATAACTGACCGAAACGTCTAATATATTGCTGGACTGCCATTCCAAGTAATAAATTTTGATTTTTTCAATTACCACTTTTCACCAAGTTGAGTGCCAAGTTATTTATTTATTAGACTTTCTGGTGTGGGATACCTCACTTGAGCACCGACACAGTTGTGCCACGATATACTCTACCATCCTCTGAAAAAGGGGCCTCTGGTTTTATGATTAGTGTCTGTCCTGTTGTTATTGAGTGTCTGTCAGCAGATTTCTACCTACTTGGTGCGTGGCAGAGAATGTAAACCTTAAACAGCTATGCAAATTAGCTCACAAGTGCCCAGTGGGCGTTCCCAAGCAGGGAGGTGCTAAGGCTCTTTTCATTGTACTTTGCCTAACCCTTCTCCTTGGGCGTTGTCTGCCAGCTAGAGTTTTCATTATGGCACTGTAATTACTTGTCTGTGCCATGTGTGCATAATGTATGTGCATTAACTTCCCTGCTGAGACCTATAATGTACTATGCATGCGCGATCACTGCATGACTGTGCCCAGGAGAAGCTTGCGCATCCGCCCTGCTTGCGCATCCGCCCTGCTTGCGCATCCGCCCTGCTTGCGCATCCGCCCTGCTTGCGCATCCGCCCTGCTTGCGCATCCACCCTGCTGCGTATCCTCCCTGCTTGCGCATCTGCCCTGCTGCGTATCAGCCCTGCTTGCGCATCCGCCCTGCTGCTCCCCTCATATTCTATGACATTGGTGAAGATATCTCTGCTGTCATTGTCACTCCCATAGACCATGAAACAAGTGGCCAACTTTTCCTACTAGATCTGTCTGTTTGTGTCAAAGGGGGCTAAGTAAATTAAAGGGATGTGTCCTGGTAATTATCAGTATTATGGAGACCCGTATAGTGGATGCCATTTGAGCGATATCTGCAGCAGGGATTCTTTTTTTTTTTTTCTTTTTTTTTTGACGTTTCTCCTTTGACCTCAGTTTGTCGTGGTATCCACAGAGACTTGCAAAGCGTTACTTTTCTTTGCCGAGGGCTTCATATACTGAATGCCGTCATTAACATACCAGATCCTGCCTAATTATAGGACAGTCGTTTTCTATGAAGCTGTACCCTGTGAATTATTGCCGGGTGTGGTGAGCGAGCGGCAGCACCTGTAGGACGGCTACCTGCATGTCGTCGGCCACATCCCTGTCCCAGGTGTGGTGGAAAGGTTGGAAGATATTTGGCGGTGGGCATGAGCCTGGTTATAGATCTGTTGATCCCCGTATTACGCTTCTGCACTATGAGTAGTTTACCTCTTTTTAGGCTTGGCTTTTTCGGTCACAATATTTATTTTCGGCCGGAGGAAGACCCAGTTGGACCATCATCTATCTGTGGGTAGAGCAGAGAGGAAGCTTTCTGACCCCTTTTCTCCAGCCTGACTCTGTGGAACCATCTTATTTTTGCCTCTGGATCCCGGATAGGCAGGAAGCTGTCCCTGTTCCGGAGCACATCACCAGGAATTCACAATCTATTTACGGCTTGTTTCCTTTGGCCACAGACTTCAGAGCGAGTCCACAGAACATAATGAAACGCCTCACCAGCTCTGTGTTCTGCTCCCTATTGGTTTGCATTGATCACTAATTATGGGTCAACCATACAAGGGACGCTTTGGAGTTTTTGAATTTTTTTTTTTTTGTATTTTTGCAGTTGGGCTGCTCTGCAGGAAAGTAGATTTTTATTTCCGTATATTAACAACTAAATCCTTAAAGGACTTCGAGGGCATGTTGTTGGGTTTTTTTGCTAAAGAAAGTCTTTTTTTTTTTTTTGCAAATTGGTACCATTAAAATTTTTTCAACATTTATAGAATTGAGCAATTAAGATTTGCAGGACTCTGACCCAACAGCCACATCAGTCAGTGATCCTTGACTGTTGGACCACAAGTCTGGGAGCTTCTTCCTACTCGTCATCACCTTGTCTGTTTTTTTTTTTTTAGCGAAGTCTGGCTAGGTGTCATGCGTTCATTATAGCAACTGCTCAAAGGAGGCGCTAAGAATCTCGATAGATAGGGGGAGATTTCAAGACCAAAGACTCCTGCCAAGGCTGCTGGAGCGGGATCTTGTGAATCTTTATGCTCAACTTTAATAATTTGCACACCATAGCTACTGTGTTGCACTGTCGGATTGCAGAACGAGCTAATTGAGAATCTGTCAGTCACCTAGTTCTGTATGTTTACGACCATTAGATTGAGCTCTACTTCATGTGGTCATAAACCAAAAGTGAAAAGCTCAGGAGACGAAAGATAAGAGTTCTAAACTGTTTTCGGGACGAGCTCACTGAGGAATCCCCAGTTAACTCACTTCTGCAACCAGCAATAAACAGTGCCACACGGAGGCTATAGAAGGCAAGCGGTGCAACTTTTTAATGAAACCCAATTGCAAAAATGAATTTTTAGCTTAAGAAAAATATAATTAAAGGGGTATGCCCATCTCAAAGATCCTATCTCAATATGTAGTAAGTATAATAAAAATATTAGAAAATACCTCCAAAAAGAAATGTAGTAAAAATGTTTCTGATTTGCTATGTCTCTTTCCTCATGTGCAGGCATTGCAGGACCTAAAGCTACAACCATTGGCAACTACTAACTGTCACTATATCGGTGGTCGTAACCATGGATACCTAAGGTCCTGCAATGCCTGCCCATGAGGAAAGAGACACAGCGAATCAGAAAAACTATACTACATTTCTAATTGGAGGTATTTGCTAATATTTTTTATTATTACACCTACTACATACTGAGATAGGATCTTGGAGATGGGAATACCCCTTTAAGGAAAAAGACATGCCCATGAAGTTTTCAGTATCATTTTAATGAATATGGACATATTTTTTTGTGTTCGGAAATGGACATCGTAATAAATCAAGCGTAAGGACGATTGATAAAGAAGACTCCTATTATAGACCTATATGGCAACCATTATCTAGTCAGGGGCTTAACCACCATCAATGCTTAGAATGGAGGTTCTTTGTGTCGACCGACAAGGGGTCACCCATCTAAATCCAGCACATGGCGCCCTTTGATTGCGGTAAAGTTACCTTTGGTACCTGATTACTCAAAACCTCCAGACCACATCACAGGAACGACTTCTGGATATGTCCTGATGAGGAAACCAATTAATATTGGCCAATTTGGGCAAAGGTATGTTTCATTTTTTTATTTTATTTTTTTATTTTTTATTTTCTTAATTTTTTTAAGCTATTTGCATTTTTCACTTCTCTCCTGGACGCGGCTGCAGTTCCAATAGTGACCTTGACTGACCCAGAATAAGCCCTAATACGGGAAATGAATGTAATGTAGAGTGGGATGCGGACGGCGGCGTCTCATATAATCCTTTATTACAAGAGGCTTCCTTGTTATTTGTATAATCATTTTATAGGGCTGATTGTTTCTAATCACAGATCCTGTTCCCAATCCTGCAAACAGAATTACATAATTAAACCCGAACACAAACAACTACTTTTTTTTTTTTTGCTTTTTTTTTTTATTATAGAGGAATATTATTATATTTGTCCCAGGGCTGAGCTCCAGAGAATTTTCAGGGTGTTTAATTGGTTGACAGGACTTTAAGGAAATCAGTTTAATGGATGTTGGTTATGAAATGTGGTTAAGCTTCGCATCTGTCATGTTGGGCTTATGGCGACGTGACTGTGTAAGAACAGTGCGGCTGAGGGATGAAGGATTCCTGATATGATTAAATATTATTGCTGGTTATTGGGCAGATTTACTTATTGTAATACTGCTCCTGTGTACAAGAATATAACTACTATAATACTGCTCCTATGTACAAGAATATAACTACTATAATACTGCTCCTATGTACAAAAATATGAATACTATAATACTGCCCACTATGTACAAGAATATAACTACTATAATACTGCTCCTATGTACAAGAATATAACTACTATAATACTGCTCCTATGTACAAGAATATAACTACTATAATACTGCTCCTATGTACAAGAATATAACTACTATAATACTGCCCCCTATGTACAAGAATATAACTACTATAATACTGCCCCCTATGTACAAGAATATAACTACTATAATACTGCTCCTATGTACAAGAATATAACTACTATAATACTGCCCCTATGTACAAGAATATAACTACTATAATACTGCTCCCTATGTACAAGAATATAACTACTATAATACTGCCCCTATGTACAAGAATATAACTACTATAATTCTGCTCCTATGTACAAGACTATAACTACTATAATACTGCTCCCATGTACAAGAATATAACTACTATAATACTGCTCCTATATACAAGAATATAACTACTATAATACTGCTCTTATGTACAGGAATATAACTACTATAATACTGCTCCCATGTACAAGAATATAACTACTATAATACTGCTCCCTATGTACAAGAATATAACTACTATAATACTGCTCTTATGTACAGGAATATAACTACTATAATACTGCTCCCATGTACAAGAATATAACTACTATAATACTGCTCCTATATACAAGACTATAACTACTATAATACTGCTCCCATGTACAAGAATATAACTACTATAATACTGCTCCTATATACAAGAATATAACTACTATAATACTGCTCCTATGTACAGGAATATAGCTACTATAATACTGCCCCTATGTACAAGAATATAACTACTATAATACTGCTCCTATGTACATGAATATAACTACTATAATACTGCTCCTATGTACAGGAATATAACTACTATAATACTGCTCCTATGTACAGGAATATAACTACTATAATACTGCTCCTATGTACAGGAATATAACTACTATAATACTGCTCCCATGTACAAGAATATAACTACTATAATACTGCTCCCATGTACAAGAATATAACTACTATAATACTGCTCCTATGTACAGGAATATAGCTACTATAATACTGCCCCTATGTACAAGAATATAACTACTATAATACTGCTCCTATGTACAAGAATATAACTACTATAATACTGCTCCTATATACAAGAATATAACTACTATAATACTGCTCCTATGTACAGGAATATAACTACTATAATACTGCCCCTATGTACAAGAATATAACTACTATAATACTGCTCCTATTTACAAGAATATAACTACTATAATACTGCTCCTATGTACAGGAATATAACTACTATAATACTGCCCCTATGTACAAGAATATAACTACTATAATACTGCTCCTATTTACAAGAATATAACTACTATAATACTGCCCCTATGTACAAGAATATAACTACTAAAATACTGATCCTATGTACAGGAATATAACTACTATAATACTGCCCCTATGTACTAGAATATAACTACTATAATACTGCCCCTATGTACAAGAATATAACTACTATAATACTGCCCCTATGTACAAGAATATAACTACTATAATACTGCTCTTATGTACAGGAATATAACTACTATAATACTGCTCCTTAAAGGCTCAGCTATATTTCACATTTTTCAAGTCCCCAAATTTTTTTTCACCAAATAAAGACCGACCATCCATACACTGTTTCCCAGAATGCATTGCCCAATTGATTAGCCAGCAGAAGGCTCTGGCTTTCCTGCAGATCCACATATAATTGCCTGTGTTAAGTCCCCAGTACTCTGCCTGCCTATACTTGCCTGCAGGCTGCTGTCTCTCAATGGCACATCTTGCTTTCTGACAAGTGTCACATTTTTATTTCTTTTGCAAACGCCCTTTTGCTCCACGCGGATTGAACCCGTGCGGGTGATGAGGAGCGCTGCACAGCTGTCTTTTGTACGCTTCATATCGTTAACAATGGGTAGAGTGAGTATCGCTGGTAACTGGGGATCCTACAGTACTAATCTACTAATAATTATGGTGAGGATGGAGATTTCCAAAATTGGAACCTTTCTAGAAGCTGCTGTGGGCCGATTTGTGTGGTGGGTACATACAGTGCAGCTTTGGGTGAATCCCTGGTCTCCTTGGGCTCATTTTACTTTTTTGCCATCTTTCTCTTTAACAGAAAAGTATAAAGTACCGTATGTATAACATCTCTATAGTGACTGGGCACTTCATGGATCCCAGTGAGTGGACTTGACTGCATGACATAATCTGTCGGTATCCTATAGAAATGTATCAAACCCCTTTAATGAGGACTTTTCACTTGCCATAAATATATATATTTTTTTCTTTTTTAACCTGGTCTAAATGCCACTGTTCTCCTGAATCTGGCAATGTTTTTCTTTTCTTCCTGCTCCTCTGTGTTCCTAAAATATGGCCTCTCCATCCCTGGATATAAAATGAGTCTTGTTAGCCAACTGGGTGTGAGGAGGACCGCGCCCAGTTGACTAATAAGACTAAAGTTATATAATGGGAGGATACGGCCATATCTCGGGAGAGGAAAGGCGCAGGAGCAAAAGAAAAACATTGCCGGATTCAGGAGAACAGCGGCATCTACAACCCGTAAAAAAAAACTACATATGGTATTTATGGCAAATAACAGGTCCCTAACTACCATAGGAGGCGTCACTGCTTGGTACCATATTTAAAGCGATGACCCTACTGATCCATATTTTGGAGTATAGAGGTGGCCCCGGCTCCTAGGTTCATGATCCTCATGACGTGTATGTTCTCTCCGTGTTTGCGTGGGTTTCCTCCGGGTTCTCCGGTTTCCTCCCACATTCCAAAGACATACTGATAGGGAATTTAGATTGTGAGCCCCATCGGGGACAGCAATGATAATGTGTGTAAAGCGCTGCGGAATATGTTAGCGCTATATAAAAATAAATTATTATTATTATTATTATTATTATATGTATGCAAACCCCCTCTGTGAGACCCTTATCCAATGCCATTGTCTTTGATTTATTGTTTTTCTTACCCGCTGCCTTTTATTTGCCCGTTGGACTCGTCCCCGTTGTGGAAACTTCCATTTCCCGCAGTCTCTCGTCCTCAATCATTTCTTTCTGAGCAACGCTGATAGGCAAATGATTTGGTATTAAAATACTTCACTTTCCTGCAGAATTACAGGCCGCCTCATGTGATTTAATATTTCAGATGTAATTCAGAGAATCCTGAACTCCTCATAAATTCCAGCTCCGGTTCACATCCTTAATAATGTGATTGAAGCAATGAGGTTTTAATTTTTTTGGCATTAAGCTGGAGTGACGACTCGGGAGGGTGTAACGCCTGGAGAATACGAGATCCCAACTCTCGGATCCATCACTTTCTATTTTCCTCAATAGGGGAGATTTATAAAAGTCAGTGCCAAGTATTTTCATTTCCACCACTTTTGAAACCTCTTATATAGAAGTATGAGCTTTAAAACAGGACCTGTCACATGCCAGCAACATGAATATGTAAATGCTGCTGTTCTCCTGAAGCCGGCGATGTTTTTCTTTTCTTCCTGCTCCTCTTTGTTCCTGAGATGCAGCCTCCCCCCCCCCCCCCCCCCTGTATATAAATCTGGTCTTTTTAGCCAACAAGGTGTGGTCTAGAAGAATTGCTACGCCTACTTGGCCAAAAAGACTAGATTTATATGTTGGGAAGATGAGGCCATATCTCAGGAGCGGAGAGGCGCAGGAGTAAAAGGAAAAGAACTCTGGATTCAGGAGAACGGCGGCATTTACATCAGATAAGAAAAAAACGAATACAAGAACCAGCAGTGTTTGTTCTATTAATGAATGTTGCTTTGTCTATACCTGTAAAGGCCACAAGCGGACAGTATATGTTCATGCTCTTGGAACGAAGTGACCTATTTAGTGGTAATTAGTATTTTTAAGTGAGACCGCTCTGCACATGCTGGGATCAATAGTCCTACAGCAGTCAAAAGACCTCATGCCTTATATAGATTGGTTTATATCTTCTATGCAGAGCAGTCACATATATTTCTCTCCCTGTCTCGGCTCTGGAAATTTGAGGCCTCCTTAAAGCGACAATGTCCGTTCTAAACAATTGCGTCTCGTCCTTTTGAAGTTCTATAAATACTTTGCTCTGCAGTGTATATAGTAGCTAATCGTACGGCTTCAGTCCCTCGCAGGAAGAAAAGAAACTACGGTATATTGCCACGATAGCGTTGCAGGACGATGAGTGTTGTATATGCATCTTGTAATACTTGTGCATGGACAGTCAGGCCTCAATACTGGGATCTATGGATTCCGGTAGTTTGGGGCCGGTTCATCGCCGTTAGCATCGTGGTCATAATTTCCCTTTTTTTTTTTCTTTTTTTTTAAAAGGGACTAAGAAATTTGTAATATCCACATTGCGTTTTTAAACATTATTTATGATATTTTAGATATTTCCATTTTTCATAGCTTTTATTCTACGTTTTGTAGTTTTAGCTATAGGTTGTTTTGTTGCTATCCGTATCTGTAGCCGGCGATTTACACAATTGCAGGAACCCGCGGTGGAGGTCGGTAGGATGGATGTCTGTGAGGACAGCGGACTTTCCGGGCCGGAAGCTCTTGCTCACAGTCGTCCCTGCTCTTCTCCCAGCTCTGGCTGACTGCACCGATTTGTTTTTGTAGTCAGAGGGGAATGGAGGGCAGACATTGATAAATTTCACTCCGTGTTCTTTGTGCTAGGAATATATATACTGCAGAGAGACCATTTCCTACCCATGCTGGAGTGTCTTCCTGGTCATGTAAACTGCTGCTGGCGGATTGACTATCATGGGTGATCTGCATGCCTTTTTTTTTGTTGTTGTCGTTTTTGAATGTTTTTCCATCATGCCTTAGGAAGGAGTTCATGGCCCAAAGTCCTCATTGATGCTCTTCATTTTTTCATAGTGATAGATGAAGGAAAGTGGCTACTGATCTGAGTGTGATTTCAAGTTAGCCAAGAAAAAATGGTTGTCACTTAGCAAGATTATTAAGTTATTGAACTGGACAAATGAAGTAGAATGGCGTAAAAGTGGCGAAACACATTAGACGAAGAGCTCATTCAGACGTCAGTGATTTTCTTGTATGGGAAAAGTGGTCCGAGATTCATCAGCTTATCAGTTTGGTCTGCGTCAGTTTTAACCATCAGTTTCATCCTTTTTTGTTTTTTTAGACCGAAAAAAGAAGTTTCTACCATCAGTCTGTGAAAATTAGACAGTACGTAGATGGCATCCATGTGCTGTCCGATTTTTGTTCACTGAATTTTGATCCTAGAATTTGATCAGTATCGGACAAGTCTGTCTTTTTTTGGCTTGTGTGGACCCCTTGGTTTGAGGGAAAAAAAAAATTCTCGTGAATTACCCCATAGACTATCATTGGCCTGAGTGTGATCCATGAAAAACGCAGGTAGCAATCTGAGAAAAGATGACCTGTAAAAGAGCCCTTGGGGTGTGTTCACACTGCGTTTTTTTTTTGCAGCAGTTTTGGAGCGGAAACTGAGCTAATACTCTCCAGGGACTTGAAAGTTTCTGCTCCAAAAACTCAGTAAAATGACTCGTTGTGAGCACACCCTGATGTTGTCCCATCAGTTTTAGACTAAGTGAGTATTTAGTGTATACTGGATGTTTGGGAAACAAAGACAAATTGGGGCACAGATTTTAACATGTCGTATCTTGTGTTCACAGGAGAGATGCTATCTATAGCAACTTTCTTCCTTCCAGTTACGCGAAGCACTTGCACACTCTTAGGCCAGTCTCACACGTCCAGATAATTCCGGTACCGGAAAAATCGGTACCGGAATTGTCCGTGTGCTCCCGTGGTACATCAGTGTGGCACACGTGTGCCGACTGGGTACCACACGGAGCGTGCAGGAAACAGCGCTAGAGATAAGCGCTGTTCCCTGCATCTGGTGCTGAAGCGGCCATTCATATCTTCTCTCCAGCAGCGCTCGCTGGAAAGAAGATATGAAAAATCCTTTTTTTTTTTTTTTTTTCGTCCTCGTGTTTAAAATAAAGATCCCTGTGCGCTCCCATGAACACTGACATGTCTCCGTGTTTTGCACATGGACACACGGTCCGTGAAAACACGCTGACATGTGCAGTGACACATTGCTTTCAATGTGTCTACGTGAGTCAGTGTCTCCGGTACGTGAGGAAACTGTCACCTCACGGAGCGGAGCCACTGACGTGTGAAACCGGCCTTACAGAGTGAGCGTGCATATTTGTGGGAAGGTTGGTAGGAATCTATGGAGCGTACATTGGGGTTGTTACGGAGACATAGAAAGTTATTGTGGGTTTATGTATATTTCCTGTATGCTGCCATATTGTGCACATTTATGGCACCGTATTATGGTTTTGTATGTCTAGGCAATGACAAAAATAAAAGTATAAACAAGAATAATTTCCTTTAATTACCCTAAACTAATTGTGGATTATTTTTTCTTTTTTGCAGGTATATCCCGGCTGAATTTTAGGACCATGCCCTAAATGAAGCTTTCAACGGAGAAACACTTTGAAACTTAACCCTTACTTTTAAAAACCCACCCCTCCCCCATCACCTTTAATTTATTTTTTTTGTTTCTTTGCAATATTATTTGGTTGTTCTAATATTATTCATGAAAATGTTTGAAGTTATGAAACCTTTTTCCTTCCATTTATGGACTTTTTTAGTTTTGGGTGGCTCCTGGTTTCTTCCTGTGGATGGATCTGCCAAGTCATTTAGAACTTTTTCGGGAAGCGAATGGAGCTTGACTCACCTGGTGGTGCACAACAAAACCGGAGAAGTTTATTTGGGAGCCATCAATAGGATTTTTAAACTTTCGAGCAACTTGACGCTCTTGCGCACCCACGTTACAGGACCGGTGGATGATAATGAAAAGTGTTACCCCCCGCCTAGCGTCCAGTCTTGTCCTCATGGCCTTGTCACGACTAATAATGTTAACAAGCTGCTGCTAGTGGACTACTCGATGGACAGACTTATAGCATGCGGTAGTGCCTCACAGGGCATCTGCCAGTTTTTGCGTCTTGGAGACCTCTTCAAATTGGGAGAACCCCATCATCGTAAAGAGCACTACCTCTCCAGTGTCAATGAATCTGGCACTATGTCCGGAGTAATAATTGAGGTTCCCAATGGTCAAAACAAACTTTTTGTTGGAACGCCCATTGACGGCAAATCAGAATACTTTCCTACTCTTTCCAGTCGGAAGCTTTTGTCCAGTGAGGAAAACGCGGAAATGTTTGGCTTCGTCTACCAGGATGAGTTTGTGTCTTCACAGCTGAAAATTCCCTCTGATACCTTGTCCAAATTTCCCACCTTTGATATATACTACGTATACAGCTTCAGCAGTGAGCAGTTCGTCTACTATTTGACCCTACAGCTGGACTGCGTGTTGACTTCTCCCGACTCTACCGGAGAACAGTTCTTTACATCCAAGATTGTCCGTCTTTGCGTCGACGACCCCAAGTTCTATTCTTACGTGGAGTTCCCTATAGGTTGCATGAAGGATGGTGTTGAATATCGCCTTATACAGGATGCCTACCTGAGTAAACCTGGGAAACGCTTGGCCAAAGAATTGGGCATCTCGGAACGAGAAGATATTCTGTTTACTGTCTTCTCACAGGGGCAGAAAAATCGAGTCAAACCACCCAAAGAGTCTGTGCTTTGTCTCTTCACCTTGAAGAAGATCAAGGACAAAATTAAGGAGCGTATTCAGTCCTGCTACAGGGGTGATGGAAAATTGTCCTTGCCTTGGCTCTTAAACAAGGAGTTGAATTGTATCAATTCGGTAAGTTTTATTTTTCATCCCAATTGCTGTAAGGTTCACAAGGTAGTGATTGAGCTTGTTGGAGATGAGCTAAGAAATAGGTTAGTATTGAATCCCAGTGGACAGCTGTAGTAATTTGGTGGAAATTCTCTAGGTATTATACATTACAAACCATCTTAGGAGATCTCGGTGAAATGTTGTGTGTTTATGTATAGCCACATCTTTTCAATGTTCCATGTAAAGATGAAACTTGGTTGAATATTGGTAAATCTGGCCAGCTGAATTCTATGGGTCTCTCAACAGGCCCTTAGTCCCCTTTTGCAGGTATTTATGGCCCTTTCCGGTTGAGGTTTTGTACATTTTTTTTTTTACAAGACTGTTTATAATAATGGACTGTACATCACATGGAAAAGCGAATATATTGCAATGATTTTGCAATGGAAACTATTGGTATCAGATGAAATCAAGCGTTGAAGTCATACACAAATTTCCCGGTATGGAATTGGGAGGGTGTACTCTCATTGACACACCCCTAATAAACTTTTATTCTAATTTGCATGTGACTTTAAACCTTGATTTTTCTCTTTGGCTCATCCGATTTACTAAAAATCAGTTTTGTAGGAGCTATACAGCCATACCACTAGTTTCCGTAGTAAAATCGTTCTTACTGATACCCTTTAGAGGGATTGTCTGGGATGTGAAAAACATGACTTTTATTCCAAAAAATAGAGTGCCACACCTTATCATCAGGTCATATGTGGTACTGCAGATCTGTTTATACCAAGGAAGGTGACGGGCACAAGGGGGCATTCATTGCGTCTGGAGGAGAGAAGGTTTTTCCACCAACATAGAAGAGGATTCTTTACTGTTAGGGCAGTGAGAATCTGGAATTCCTTGCCTGAGGAGGTGGTGATGGCGAACTCAGTCGAGGGGTTCAAGAGAGGCCTGGATGTCTTCCTGGAGCAGAACAATATTGTATCATACAATTAGGTTCTGTAGAAGGACGTAGATCTGGGGATTTATTATGATGGACTATAGGCTGAACTGGATGGACAAATGTCTTTTTTCGGCCTTACTAACTATGTTACTATGTTACTATTTCAGTGGAGTCTTGCTGCAATACCATATACCGCCAATTCATAGGTGGTGTAAACATTGTTTGGGAAAAAAAAGGAACTCCTTGAAAAGGATAAGACTGGAAATTTGTATCCAACTTATGCCAAAAATCCAAATCCATCCGAGATATATATATATATATATATATATATATATATATATATATATATATATATATATATATATATATATATATATATATATATATATATATTTGATATGTATTGCACGGCTTCTTTCATTTCTTTTGGCCCAGTCCCAAGGACGCCCAGAAATTCAGCTATCTAATGTTTACTCCTGCAGAGGATATGCTCTTGTAAAACAAATATTAAGAGCAAGACGTCAAACGATGGCTGCCCGGCAGGATTTATACTTGGTCCTACTTGTTAGTGATCAGCATTAAACCTGGCTTTCAAATTGCTCTTGGGTTGTAGACCCATTGTAAAGAGGCGAAGTAACAACACATATCTCTGCTGATAACAATGATCTTCCCCTCTGATAGTTTTCCAACCAAAGCTCGTACATAAAAGCTTACTGAGGAATGGAGAGCCGTGCCGGTAAATTGCTTCTCTTTTCCAATAATTTTCAAGCAGATTTTTTTTTTTTCTTGCAGAGTCCGAGAAGCTAGTGGTTAGACTTCAGCCTTATTTGTTTTTCATGTGTGGGTTTTTTTTTGTGTGTGTGTGATTTGCAGCCCAGGTTAATTTACTCTCGAGAGTTATCGGTGATGATAATCTTTTTACAGATCTAAGTAATACCAGACTTCTGAGAGCTTGCATTTATAACCAGGGATTAGAGCGAGGGCAAATCCCTCTATCAATGAGAGCAATAGTTATCTGCTGTACCCACTGCGCCACTGGCATTGGTGGCATCGGCGACTGGTGGAGCCCAGTGGTGTCCTCACCTCTCGCCTCTCCTATCCCTCCACCAATTTATTATTTATTGTGTAAAATTTGAGATGTTTTGCTGGGTAAGTAGATTTCTATCGCGCTCGAGAAGCCTAATCTGGATAATTAAGAGCACGTCCACCAGGGAACATTGTTACAAGTTCTGCTCATTAGAAAGAAGCAAAACAAGCAATGTCCTTGTAATGAAAGCTGAAGGACACTTGGAATATTAGTTTAATTTGCTTAATTTCTAGTGGATTTATCAAAATGTCTAAGAATGGAAAGGTCCATCCGTGAGGAAATCATGACCTCATCAGGATCATGTTATGCAAACTTGCCAACTTCTTAGATATGCTGCCCGGTAGCAATGAGGTTGTGCTGTCCATTGAAAGCTTTTCATAATGCCATGCCCAATTTTCCTTATGTCCTTTACACCAGAGGTCCCCAACTCCAGTCCTCAAGGCCCACCAACAGATCATGTTTTCAGGTTTTCCTTTGTTTTGCACAGGTAATGCAATTATCACCTGGGCAATACTAAGGAAATCCTGAAAACATGACCTGTTGGTGGGCCTTGAGGACTGGAGTTGGGGACCCCTGCTTTACACCCCTTGAAAAAAAAAAAAAAAAAAAATATATATATATATATTTTTTTTTAACCACCGCTGAAGCCTCCCAAATCCTGCTCACTGGAACAGTGTACGAGGGTTCGTCGGAACCTGTAGACTTGCTATCTCTTATTTCTCTAGTAACCCCCCACGACAGCACACCTGGAGGATGTTACCCCTTTCCTAATAGGGACAGGAAATGACAAGAGGTTAAATAACCCCTCCCTCATCCTCCCCTCAGTGTTCTTTCCTGTCCCTACTAGGGATGAAGAGGTCATCCCAGGTGCACTGTGCCGGCAGCGGTCACCGGGGGGAATACAGATAATCTGGCCGGGCAGCTGGGATCAGACTTACGTCCATTCCCTGTCGCTGCTCCCGTCTCCTCCGACTCGGGACTCCTTCGCCACCATTCCGCGCCTGCGGGTAAGGTCTGGGGCGTTCTTTGGCTGGAGGCCTCTCGGAGCTCTCCAGCCCTTCTCCTCCTCCGCACCGCGCGCGCGTGTGTGGGTACTTCCGGTCTGAAGCCGGCGGCCGGATGTGACGTCAGACGCCGGCCGGCTTCTCTGAATCAGGAAGTTCCTCGTGCGTTCCAGCCAGGAACGCTAGGAGATAGCATGGAAGACGTCGGCGTTCTCCCCCCACGTACTTCCGGACACCGGAGGAGGAGGTCCTCATCCAGGAGGACAGGTGCTGCGTCCAGTCGCCTATATATTCAGGCCCTGGACAGGAAGACATCGCAGGTAGGACCACTGTGTGGTGAAGACTATGGAGATGTCTGCTTCCTCACGCTCTGCACCTGCAGAACACAGCACCATCCCGGCCCCAGTGAGTAGTCTGGCCCCGGGTGTCCATTCCCTGATGTGGGTTGTAGTCTTATGATTCCTTCTCCCCTTTCTTTTTAGGGGGACAAGGAACCCACATCAGGAAGCAAAACAAAAACTACCCGCAAATGCGCAGTTTGTATGAAGAAGCTGTCCTCTTCATACAAGAAATCATTGTGCAAAGAATGCACAGACAAAATTATCAGCGAGGAACGGCCATCCCTGATAGAGGAGATTAAAACCTTAATCCAGCAGGAGATTAAAACATCTCTGGCCACTCTTTCTCAGCCTACACCATCTCCTAGTGCCCCTCCTGAGGCTAAGAAAAGGAAACTTAATCCGCAGGAGGACTCTCAGGGAGAGACGTCGGACGAACCCCCAGAGGAGGGTGAATTATCCCTGGACTCTGAAACTGTCCAGCAAGAGAGATACTACTTCTCTTCATCTGATATAGAAGAACTCCTTACGGCTGTAAGGAAAACTATGGAGGTTGAGGAAGAGAAGACGGCACAGTCCGTGCAAGAAGAGATGTTTGGAGGACTTCGTTCTAGGAAGCGTCAGGTGTTTCCTATTCACCAAAACATCCGAGATTTAGTTCTGGACGAGTGGGAATCCCCAGAAAAGAAGCTGACTACTCCAGCGGAAATTAAAGACAGATTTCCTGTGGATGCCGAGACAGCGTCATGCTGGTCAGAAGTCCCAAAAGTGGACGTCCAGATTGCCAGAGTAGCCAAAAAGACCACGCTACCATTCGAGGATGCCTCCCAACTGAGAGACCCTCTGGAACGTAAGATGGACGGACTACTAAGGAAGTCGTGGGAAACGTCAGCATCTTTACTGAACATCAATTCAGTATCCACTTGCGTGGCTAGATCGATGCATCGCTGGCTGGGGCAGCTAGAGGAGCACTTGTCCTCAGGTACTCCGAGAGAAGATATTCTGGCCTCCTTGCCTATCTTCCAGAAAGCAACAGGCTTTTTAGCAGATGCTTCTGCAGAATCCGTGAGAGTGACGGCGAGATCATCCGCACTGTCAAACTCGGTAAGGCGTGCACTCTGGCTAAGATCCTGGTCTGGGGATATGACTTCCAAGATGAGGCTGTGTTCTATTCCCTTTAAAGGAAAGTATATGTTTGGACCAGCCTTGGATGACCTTTTGGAGAAGGCTTCAGACAAGAAAAAGACCTTACCAGAACCTAGAAACCCTAGGAAAAGACCCTTCCGCACTCAGCAGGAGCATACTCCTCAATACAGAGGAAAGGGTAAAACAGGTCGCTGGAGCTATCCGAAAGGAGGGAAAGACAGGAATCTTTTTCTTTCACAACCCCAAAACCAGAGAAAGCAATGACGCCGTCATAGTGGGGGGTCGAATTTCGAACTTCCTCCCAGTCTGGCAAGAGATCGGTGTGGATCAGTGGACCTTAAGATTGGTCAAAGAGGGGATGAAAATAGAGTTTACATCATATCCCCAAAAAAGAATGAAAACTACAACGTTATCAACACCGAAGCTACAGTCCACCCTGATAACTGGGATAGAAGATCTCTTAATCAACAAGGTGATCTCCACAGTCCCAAAAGACGAAAGAAACAAGGGCCATTATTCCAGCCTATTTCTGATAAGGAAACCAAACGGAACCCATCGGATGATAATCAATCTGAAACCGCTGAATCAATATGTAACCTACAGAAGATTCAGAATGGAGTCCGTCAGATCGACAGTACCCGTAATAGGGCAAGACTTCGTCATGGCAACCATCGACTTACAGGACGCATATTATCACGTCCCAGTCCATCCAACCTATCGGAAATTTCTAAGGTTTGCAGTCACCAGAGGAGAAGTTATAGACCACTTCCAGTTCAATGTCCTCCCATTCGGACTATCATCAGCTCCAAGGATCTTTACAAAGGTCATGTCCGAGGTGATGGCGTACATCAGAAGTCGATGGATATGCATAATCCCATACCTCGACGACCTCTTGGTAGTGGCTCCCACGGTTCCAATTCTACAGGAACATCTTCAAACAACAGTCCAGATCCTGTCATCTCTGGGTTGGGTGATAAACCCCAAAAAATCGGATATGGTTCCGTCCACAACGAAGATCTTTTTAGGGGTCTTATTAGACTCCCACAGACAAACATCTTTCTTGCCCGAACAAAAACGGTCCCTGCTTACATCAAGGATAAGAACATTGCGGGACAAGAAGAGAGTATCTCTAAGATGGGCCATGTCGGTTCTAGGTACCATGACATCTTGCATCCAGATGGTGGCATGGGCTCAAGCCCACACCAGGATACTTCAGACTCATATTCTGTCAAGCTGGGACGGATCCCCAGGTTCTCTAGACAAAAAGATCCGGATACCACCGCATGTAAAGTCCTCATTAACATGGTGGCTACAAAAAGAGAACTTAATGAGAGGAGTTCCCTGGTTGCAGGTCCCAGCAGTGACCATAACAGTAGATGCCAGTGGAAAAGGTTGGGGAGCTACGGTAGACCAGCACATATTCCAGGGATTCTGGTCAGCCGAAATAACACAACAATCCTCGAATTACAAAGAGCTAAAAGCAGTAGAAGAAGTTCTCAAAGCGGCGGTAACTCTTGTACAAAATTCCCACTTAAAAATATACTCAGACAACATGACAACAGTTGCCCACCTTCGCCACCAGGGAAGTACAAGACACGAAGATCTAAAAAGAATATCAGCAAGAATATTTTCGTGGGCCGAAGAACATGTTCTCTCCATATCCGCCCTACACATAAAAGGGGAGATAAACGTACAAGCCGACTTCCTGAGCAGAACAGAGGTCCATCCAGGAGAATGGAGCCTAAACCCAGAAGTCTTTCAGATACTAGTCAAAAGATGGGGACAGCCAGAAGTGGACTTGTTCGCGAACAGTCAGAACGCAAAGGTAGACCAGTTCTTCTCGCTAGATCCGATGAATCCGGGGTTAGCTGTGGACGCATTGGTCCAGCCATGGACATTCTCGCTAGCATACGCGTTCCCGCCATTGCCGATCCTACCAAAAGTCCTGCAGAAAATAAGGGCAGAAAAACTCAAGGTGATCCTAGTGGCTCCACTTTGGCCCAAAAGAGGTTGGTTTGGGGCCCTCATCAGTCTAAAGATAGATGGGCCAATAGCACTTCCACCGGTCAAAGACCTTCTCTACCAGGGGCCAATACTGCATCCAGATCCCGAGAGGCTACACCTAAATGCCTGGCTTCTGAATTCTCAATTCTGAGAACTAGAGGACTATCAAAGAGAGTAATTGAAACATTACAAAAAAGTCGCAAAACGGTAACTAATTCTATTTACCAAAAGATCTGGAAGACGTTCATCACGTGGTGTGCTCCTGAGCAACCTAACCCAGATAAACCAAACCTAGCCAAGATCCTGGATTTTCTACAAGATGGGCTGGAGAAGGGTCTCAGACCCAGCACCCTCAAGGTACAAGTGGCAGCCTTGAGCTCTTATTTTGACCAGTCTTTAGCCAACCATAGATGGGTAAGAAGATTCATGACGGCGGCATCCCGCATATCTCCAAGACCCATAAATATAGTTCCATCCTGGGACCTGAATATAGTCCTGAAAGGACTTACACTGCCACCATTTGAACCCTTATCTTCCATAACCATGGATAAACTCGCTTGGAAAACCACCTTCCTGGTAGCTATAACAACAGCCAGAAGAGTGGGTGAACTACAAGCCCTATCAATCAACGAGCCCTACATGAAGATTCTTCAGGACAGGCTTATCCTACGATTAGACCCATCCTTTCTCCCAAAGGTCGTCTCCGATTTCCACAAATCGCAGGAGATAATTCTTCCATCATTCTATCAAGAACCAAAGAATGAGGAAGAGGAACATTTCCATACTTTGGATGTTCGAAGAATGGTACTCTATTATCTTCATGCATCAGAAAAGATTAGAAAAGATCAAAATCTGTTTATTCATCTTCTCGGCCAGAATAAGGGGAAGAAGACTTCCAGATCCACAATTGCAAATTGGATCAAAAGAGCAATCCTGGAGGCTTATCAAATTCAAGGCCTTCCACCACCAGGAAAGCTTACAGCCCATTCTACTAGAGCAACAGCTGTCTCCTGGGCCGAGAAAGCCAGTGCTTCCATCGAGCAAATATGCAGAGCGGCCACGTGGTCCTCGGTCCATACGTTCTCCAAACATTACAGGCTTGACCTGATGTCAAAAGAAGACTTAGCCTTCGGAGAAAAAGTCCTTAGTGCTGTAGTCCCTCCCTAAAAATTACTCTTGGGTACTGCTCCAGGTGTGCTGTCGTGGGGGGTTACTAGAGAAAATAGAATTATTCTTACCGTTAATTCGGTTTCTAGTAACCCACCACGACAGCAGGAGTAATCCCTCCCTTTGCTTAATATACGTTCTGAAAAGAATAAATATAATTTGAAGCATTCATTCTCCTGTGGTCCTTTATAATAACACTGAGGGGAGGATGAGGGAGGGGTTATTTAACCTCTTGTCATTTCCTGTCCCTATTAGGAAAGGGGTAACATCCTCCAGGTGTGCTGTCGTGGTGGGTTACTAGAAACCGAATTAACGGTAAGAATAATTCTATTTTTAGTCCTGGTGGCCTGGGTCTCCTAGTCCTTTTTTTTTTTTGCCCTGGTCCCCTTGTTCTTTTTTTTTTTTTGCTCCCCTGGTGCCCTTGTCCAGTTTGTCAGTGTGGCCACCCTTGCATGAATGATGGCGATACTATTTGACTTGATGGTGTCATAGGATGATCTACCATTTAGAAACGGTGATGTTCGGAAGTGCTTGAGTTATTGAACTATAGATTAACACTTAGAGGGGTTTTCCAGTTTTGTAAAACCCATGTCTCCCGGCCTCAGTTTAAAAAAAAAACAAACAAACTGAGCTTTACTTGCCCATCACAGGTCCTTTGCTGTTTCTTTGTAGCTGATCCCAATATCTGTTATTATCTGATGCACTGATATAGACCTGGTTCCTCATGGAACGACCATAGCATTTGACTTGATGTCGTAAGCCACTTGCGATTTACCAAACTGGTCATGGGTCACAACTGGGAGGGAAGATAGGAGTTGAGGAGTGCTTGACCTTGATGGATGGAGTAATTACCGTAGATTGATTTATGCACCGTTAGTCTGAACATCGGTGGAGTTTTCCCTGACCATTGGTGGGATCTGCCTTTTACAAGCATTAATCGGACCCCCAAAATAACGTGCTACAAAGTATTTGATTGAGGAGTCCACCATATCTCATGTGTATCAGGAGGTCCTTCCTCACAATCCTCCTGATAAACCAACACTTGTGTAATCCAGTCAAGGAATTGATTTTTCTGGAGTAACTAATCCTTATAAAAATGTATGTTCATAGATTTTTCTCCGAGGTTGCTCAGAACCATAATCAATGTAAGAGAAGTGTATTATATACGATATTATTTGATGGTCTTCACTCTCCAGATTTTTTTTTTTAAATGGGTTTATAATACGGTATATATATATTTTTTTTATTGCTTCATGTGCTCTTTTTTATACCATGCTACTGCAATCTCCAGCCTATGCCTAAATAATATTGCAACTCTCAACCTACCGGGTGTCGGGATGGTGGCTCCACCATTCTTGAGGCCTGACCTCCATCTGCGTCATGCTGTCAGCGCAGCGTTCTCCCTTTTCGGGAGGCAGGTAACAGCTGTCTGACACGTTAAAGTGGCGTTTGTTTTGCAGGAGCTCAACGCTCGCAGATCTGATTTTGTTTTCAGGTTAATTCAATATTGCCGACATATGATGGAATTGTTACATGAGCCGAGAGGACGAGCGGGAAAAGCCCTTGGACTCTCGGGGCGGACCTGGCACGCTGCGGCAGACTGCTATACTATTAACCCTATAAGAAATGCAGCCTTTTCCTGCAAGTGGTTGGACTACAGAGGAAGGGAGTAATGCTAGTTCGCTCTTGGGCTGAGATCACGTGGCCCATCGTATATTGGGCGAAGACAACTTGGGCGTTTTTCTGCAAAATTATAAATAATTATTACAGATACATCTAATTGAATTTCTGAACTCCCATACAGGCGGTTATACAGTACCACGATTTTGGATATGGTAGCTGGACCTCAATTTGACAATGTTAGTCACCCTCACTTTTCTAAAAGAAAACCTGACGATCCCCCACTTTCCGTAATGGCCATCTTACCAGAAACTTTGGCTTCATGGAGGTATATTGACGACCTCAGAATAAAAATTCTCATAAGAACGTCCTTGATTCGTCCTCTTTAATAAAAATCTTACCATTTTGAATCAGCAAGTTGTGTATTTTTGATAAGGCTGTTTGACAACCCAGAAGCGTAGATTTTTTTTCCGGTGCCACAGAAGTTGTCAGACCGCCTTAAAAGAGCTCAAGTTGGCCATGTTCATGATGCATCTGCATTCCATTAATCTTGCATGATTGGGAAAATTTGCTGATCTACAGCTGCCTGACAACCCCTGCTAGATCTCTACTGGTGGCCATATTGGTTGTGGTTCATGTACATTTTGATTTTTATTGGGGTATTGAGACACTTCATGTGTTCCCTTTTTGCAGAACAGTATCTGCAGTGTTTCCTTCTCTTGCAGTCTGAGACTGCAATAAAGAGTCTCGTCCATGGTAACGAGGGAAGAGCGTTGGAATGTGCCGGCGCCTTTACGTCGCTCCTTTGTTCCATTTTCCGATCTTTTAACTGTCAAATGGATACATGTGACAAAAGCTGCAGATTGTGTCTTCTGTAAGGCGTTGTGTATATGGCAGGAGCCGGTGCGTGTATCGAGCACACCGATGCACAGAGAGCTAATTAACAGCGGGCCGTCTCGCTGCTTACACGCTCCTTTCTCCAACTCGTTAATAAGATCAGCTTGTTTGGTTTTTGCTCCCCATGACTTGTCAGTGGGGAAGGGACATTCAGGGTTCCAGGTTTGGGATTAATCTCCCCCTGCTAGGACATCATTAGTGAGGTCTGTAGGATTTACCGAAAGCAGTGTGGCGCCCTCTCTCTCCTGGCACTAATTATCATTTATTAACTTTATGTTGTCACTCAGCGGGCTCCCCCTTGGGAAATTAGCTAAGGAAGGAATCTGTGGAGGGATGGAATAATCAGGAAGGCGGAAAGATGGGGGGAATGGGAGACCCTCCTGTATGCATTAGGCAACATCTCATTTTGCAGGTCATTTGGTAAATATATGCATTTTGACAGCGGGTTGGGGGTGTAGATACTTCATTTATAGGAATGTGGTTGAATTCCTAAAGACAGCAGTCATTATGACATTATCAGAACCAAACATACATCAGGAAACGGGGAGCATTGCATCCAACGTCATTCACAGAATATCAGCTGCTGCAACCGGCGCCTGCCCCTACATCCTGCATTATTCTGTCCAAACAGACCCCTATGAAGCTCTTATTAGGCAATTGTTCTTTAAAGGGAACGTGTTGTTGGTAAATGACCTATTGTTTAAATCCGTTTTTTTTGTTAGTTTTGCAATGTATACCTATTTGCAATGTAAGGGTAATAGGTACAAGGTAAGATGGAGATGTAGGTTTGGTGATTCCAAACATGATGCCCATTGGATAGAAATCGGACCGAATTTCTCCGTTGTGCAGCCTCAGGTTTTTGGGACTAGAGATCTGTATCGGAGAACCGATCGCTTGGAAATAAGGTTTGAAAACACAAAAAAGCACAGTAAAACCAAAAACTTGTTCACTGTGCGCGCAGCTCATGTGTTCTGGCTTGGAAATAAGGTGTGAAATATGGCTTTAATTCTCACTATATTGTTGTCGGGTCTCCTTTTATTCCGGCGTCGCTTACAGCCTGCGCCCGGTACAGGAGATCCGTCCCCGTGTATCACAGTATTAATGTCTAGCTCATTTTGCATGTAAATAATGGATTTGAATGTTTTTCAGGCTCCGTGTTGACTTAGTGGAAGCATTATGCAGTCATTGGAGAGGTCTGTGCGGACTTGTAGTGGGTATGTGGGGGGAATTATAACAAGCCTGCAGGACCGAGCCGGAAAGATGACCAAAACAGATCCATGTGTCTGCATCGCGGCCTAAGAGGAGGTGACGCTTTATGTTGTGCTGCGATGCTGTTCTCTCCAGACCTATACCCTGCAGAGTCTCCCGTAGACCCCAATAATGTGGCCCTTAAACTGCCTCTTAAAGGGCCAGTCAGGCGTTGGATCATTTCTAACGTTTTCTGAAAAGAAGGGTATATGCAACGTCTTCCAAAGCTGTCCCCGTTCCTCTGTCCGTTCCCTGGTTGGAACAACGAATACCTGTGATTGGCTGCAGCAGTCACTTGTTACCATGGCACAGAGACTGACTGAGGGTCCGGGGAAGCTTCTCCATGAGAGGCCGAACACTAGGAAAGTGAGCATATATTTTTTTTTTGTGCACCTGAGCAGGTATGCTGCTGCAAAATCAGAATTTAGCAACTTGTTTTCAATTGCATTCGCCGTTCATGGTATTGTAATCTGCTATTTTTTGTGCCCTAATCCGGGCGGAAATTCCGCAATATTTCCTTCCCATGTGGATGTGAAACCGCATTAATACACAATATGAATCTGATTATCGCGTTTTTTGCTGCATTTTTTTGTGTGTATTTATTTGTATTTTTTTTTTAATGCTTTTTTAGGGTCGGGGCTGTGCAGAATTAAATAGATGGGTCAATTTATTTATTTTTTTTCTAAAATGAGTTCCATAGATTGTGTTTTTGATATTGTATCCTATCTCCTTTCAAACCAATCAGAGGTGCAATATCAGACACAGCCTATGAGCAACTGTGGTGCCTTTCTTGAAAAATTTTTTTTCTAATTTTGGGCAACTCCTTTAAGTCTGGAGTTAAACATTTGTATCTTAATGTATATTTTTGTTGCAGAACGTTTTATCAACATTTTATGGCCATTGAGTGACCCTTAGTAAAAGGGTGAGGCTGTGACCACCATTCTCGGAAAAGTCAATGTTAACATAAATTGGCAAAAAGTCGTCATATAACCGAAAAAATTATTTTTTTTTATTGTTTATTTGGGACACTCCCTTTATTCCATCTTTTAGCCCCCATCCCAGCCCCCTCCTGCATTCCCAAACCTCCATGGTACAGAATCCGTATAAATGTTTAGCTGGAGAATCCCTAACGAGGCGGTTTGATTTTAATGAGCTAATTGTCAGTGTAATTATTTATTGACGGCGAGGAAGCGCTCGCTGCTGTGGAGGTTTTTTGCTGGTGTGCAGCTGTATTTGTCATTTCCCAGAGAGTTTGTTGAGACAAAGCAGGAAAGTAGTAAACAGCAGCCGCAGTCTTTTTTATCCCAGTTAGATGTGCAGGAAGCGCAGAGCAAGCGAGAAATCTTAAAAAAAAAACAAAAACAAAAAAAAACACAAATTGAGCTGCAGAGTTCAGCAGACGATGTGCACTTACACCGGGTAATGCAAGGTGAGGCACATGGGCACACGCACAGCGCCCGCTCTGATCTGCTGCGAGTTCTCACACTTGGTGCTATCATACGCTTCATGGCTGAATCCTCAGAGGCCGACAACTTTTTTTTTTTTTTTTTTTCTGCTTCAGAAATGTGTTCATAGGTGTTGTCACCTCTCATCCCCCACTTGTTGGGTTAGAAAAACATGGCTGCTTTCATTAAAAAAAATATTCTCTAAGGCTAGTTTCACACATCAGTTTTTTGTTTTCAGGCTAAATCCGGCTAATTTTTTTAAAAACGGATCTGACGTAAATTGTGAAAAACTGATGCGCCGGATCCGTTTTTTTTAAGCTGGATCCGGTCTTCTTTAATGTGCATGGATTTTTTGACTTCCTGAGAGAGAGAGAGAGAGAGAGAGAGAGAGAGAGAGACCGACCAGAACGGCAAATCTGCATGATTTGTATGGAGAATGCTTTGAAAACCGGATGCGGCCGCCATATTCATTGTTTCACACCTCCGTTTCATGTGTTTTTGGCCGATTCCGTCACTGGGGTTTTTTTCCCGCCGGACAAAAAACGTTGCACTGGACGTTTTCTCCGTCCGCCGGAAACAACTATTTGGACGGATTCGGAAAAAAAACGGATGAAACGTCTGGCCATCATGCACAATCCAGCGCTAGTACAACTCTATGGGAAAAAAAACGGATCCGGCGTTAAAAAACAAAAAAAAAAAAACAAAAAAAAACACGTATCCGTTTTTTCCAAAAATTACCGGATTGTGCCTGAAACAAAAAACTTGATGTGTGAAAGTAGCCTAATCTGTTCATGGGTTGCGTTTTGGAATTGCAGGCAGTTTATTTTTTTAGGCTCCCATCTTTTTGATCGATGAGGGTTTGACCTGCAGTTGGAGGCCCCCTCACTGATGTTAGTTCTGCGGCCCCTCCGCTGTTCTGCCCTGCTGCGTGAGGCTATGAGCACACGTTAAGTACGGTATTTGGTGTAGACATTTTTGCACCATTTCTCCACAGATATGCAACGTGTGCACGAGACTTCAGGATTGTTATTTGTTTTGCTGGCATCAGGAAACCCTTCAGGTTTTGTGACAGATCTGCACTGAAAGAAACGCAACGTGTGCACACAGCCTTTGGGTATGTGTCCACGTTCAGGATTGCATCAGGATTTGGTCAGGATTTTATGCAGGTAAAATCCTGACCAAATCTGCACCTGAGGTCACTGGCAGGTCACCTGCGTTGTCCTTGCATTGTTTCTGCAATGTAAGGACATGCTGCGTTCTTAAGACGCGCTGCATGTGCGGTTTTGCGGGTCTGCCGCATGCGTCTTTTAATGCATACTGGAGACGGGATTTCATGAAATCCCCTCCACTATGCTGTAACATCTGGATGCCGTGTTTTTGACACTGCGGCTCAACGCAGCGTCAAAAAAGCAGCGTTTCCTGAACGTGGAAACATACCCTTACAGGACTGCTGGTCTGTGCAGGGTATCTCTCTGCGGAGATACGGTCAGGGGTCTCAATCGCTATTTTAGTGCTGTGCCTCTTTATTTTTAAGGTCAGTGTGGTCCTAGTGGTTAGCCGTCACTTACAGGGTAGGAATACCCCTTTAATGGGTGTGTGCTAAGATTCCACATGCAACCATTGGGCAGCTGTAATGCTGTTTTTCTAATTGGGGAGTAATTGAGGAGAGTAATTAGGTTTTTTATGACATTTCCCTCTTTTGGCTCAATTTTTTGCAAGTCCTGAAAACCCCCTTTAAGAAGAATTGTTTGTCTCCTCGTTAATATTTTTTCTGGTACTTTTGTCCTCTTTATATGTGTATTTAGCGCATTGAACTTTGATGTTAACCCTTTGGCATTGCCCAATCTCTCTGCTCCCTTGCCGCACAGACACATTCCCTACAACCCTTTGAACTGCCAGTCAGGACGCGGATGGGAGCTGTGGTTGTTGTGGCAACATCTATCATCCCTTGGTGGCAGTGATATAAAGTGATTTCACGGATCACCGCACCTCCCAGCTCCCTACTCCATTCCTGCCATCCCCTTTTAACGCCGACTGGATGAGCTTGTGTCGCTCGGAGGCTTTGCTGGAGCAGGAGCACTGCAGAATATTAACTCATCTGTGAGTGGAACTGCAGGGCTGTGGAGGATCCGAGAGGTGGGCGAGAGCCGTCGTTATTTGGGTAAAGCGCTCGATTATGAACTTTTGTGCCATGGGAAGTTCCCAGTCACTAAATAGAGACCAATCGCATCCGGCACTGGTGGTAGAGAAACCATTGGGAGCTCAAGCGCCACGATGGAGATTCGGCAACAGGGAACCTTTCATTGGCTCGCACAAGACCCGAATATATAGATAAATGGCCATGGTGGCAAATGCAACCTTCCCCGGGTGAAGAAAAGCCAAGCTACACCCCTGCTACTTTTCTATGTATTACACGATTATTTGAGGCCACATCTCCCATTTGTGACTTAGATGATTTTTTCTCCTGAATCCATTGATGTTTTTCTTTTGTTCCTGCACCTTTCCGTTCCCGAGATAAGGCCTCTTCTTCTTTGAAAATAAATCTTGTCTTGTTATCCAACTGGGCGTGGTCCTAAATCTTTTTCCGTGTCCATCTTGTTGAGGACCAGCCCATTTGGTTAAAAGCCTAGATTTCTATACAGGGAAGAAAGGGCCATATCTCGGGAACGGAGAGGAGCAAGAACAAAAGAAAACCAATGCGGCATTTACACCAGGTAAAAAATGACCTGTATATGGCAAGTAACCGGTCGCCTTTTAGACGGTTTCCACCCCTCCCATCGAGGCCAACTTCAGCCTTCACCTCCGTACCCCTAAATTTAGTGCAAACCTGACCTTGATGATGTTTAAATAGGATTTTTTTCCAAGATTTAGGGTTGTCTTGGCTGCGGCCTTATGATGTAATGATGTGATGGTGAAGTCATTGATCCATCCCCCTTCCAGATTAATGAGCCCCCGGTCACCATGCTTCACACTCTTCTATACCTGCCTGTACCCAGACTGATGTTTTAGGATGAGCCTCTCACGCAGGTCACTTCGAGGGCTGATTTATATAGCGGTGTCTAGTGGCGGCATCCGCTACCTCCTCTCTTCCCCGTGTCCCCATATTAATACAGTCACAATGCACTTAATGGCAAGATGGATCTATGGATCGGTGCCAGGCGCAGTGTAATATGCCGCCCCCTCTTCCCTGTCTGCACCGCCAGCACATCATAAAAAGAAAGGCGTCCGTCCATTGCAGTGATGCATCACCCTTTCCTTAATGGGACACTCGTTACTGCATTGGTGACCACTCCGCCAAGATCGTAGTCACGTTTATTAAGGGAAACCCATAATAAAATCTAATGAATGAAATAGAATGTTTGGGGGGTTTGAAAAGCCAAGTGACCCTTATGGACACTGCAATGGCTTCATTGGAGGGTGTAACCCATTCCTGACAGAAGAGGCGACTCTGGGTCTCAGGATATATAGACGTGTATATGTGCCGTCTATTTTTTATGTCTCGCCACAGCAGGGATTTACCGTACTGCAGTGCATCGATCTGGAAGTGAGTAAATGGCGTTACAAGGGACAGTGCCATCCCTATTGGCAGGCGGCACTGACATTTCTCCCTCTGGCCAAAGTGCTTCATCATCAGCACTTTTACTGTGCGCAGAGCTCTGATCTGCAGATGCACATTAAACCCTCGCCGCACAGAGCGGAGCATCGCAGCGCTAAATATTAGTATTTATCTGCTCCCTTACAAGCTGCGTAATTTGCTATCCCTCAGGAGAAAGCCAAATTTCCCCTCCGCTCCCTCCCTCCCCGGTTGCACCTGCCAGATAGTCCTTTGTATCATGCAGAAAAAAATAGTCTGGGAACAAGAAGGCCGGTGCAACCTGGCACAGCGCTGCAGCAGCCATGATAAATATTAGCCAAGCCGGCAGGCAGAGCAGCTGGGCAGAGTTGGACTGGATCATCCGGTGAAATAAAGGGGCAGTGAACCAGGATGGTTTAACCCTTTCTCAATTTATTCCTCTGTCCCCCAACTGTAATGAGTGTGTCACTGTCACTTTAAATGCCCATTTATATTGGACATCCCCAACCTAATGCATCTGAATCACAAGTAGTGTGGCCCCTTCGTCACTCCAAAATTATTAGACAGGAGACCCCGTAATGAAACACTGACCCCCTCCTCCAAACATTTGTTAATTTTTCCTCAGATATTCCACAATGAGCCTTAAATATAAGCATGGCTTAATTAAATTTAACCAAAAATGGGCATTTTTTTTTTTTTGCTTAAAAGTTAAGTGAGGGTGCAGCTTAAGATGAACATGTGAGTGTTGAGAGGTATGCCAACATAATAAAGACTCTGTAGATAAGAAAAAACAATCCTAAACTTATACAGTCATCAGGCAATCATCAGTCGCGCCTACTAATGCTGACTTCTGATCAGACCCCATTAGCTAATAGAGAACAGGCCCCCAGCCGGTCCACCTCTGCTGATATAGGCCCCCCGGCCGGTCCGCCTCTGCTGGTACAGGCCCCTTGCCGGTCCGCCTCTGCTGGTACAGGCCCCTTGCCGGTCCGCCTCTGCTGGTACAGGCCCCTTGCCGGTCCGCCTCTGCTAGTACAGGCCCCCGGCGGGTCCGCCTCTGCTGGTACAGGCTCCCGGCGGGTCCGCCTCTGCTGGTACAGGCCCCCGGTGGGTCCGCCTCTGCTGGTACAGGCCCCCGGCGGGTCCGCCTCTGCTGGTACAGGCCCCGGCCGGTCCCCCCTCCATGCTGTTCCGCATTTACAGGCCCCTGGCCATTTGATGTGATATTGCTACACAGCCGTTCAGGATTCTGGGTCAGTAGGGTGATCAGTGCAGGATCCATCCTGTCTGTGTCACTTGCACCCCGTGTTTCCTTTTCATACTCCGATTCAGTACTTGTTGTAACCCTGACACCTGCCATCTGCCCTTTCCCCAGCGACACTCCCCAAGTATAGAACGCCTCACTGCCTCCTTTTCTCACATAAAAAAAAAATCCCTTCCCATGATTAGTGTGTCTTTGTTCAGCCTTAATTTCTCTATTTGGTGAGCGGTGCTTTGAACTTAGAAGCAGGTGTTAAATCGACCGTAGTTGCCCAAATTAACCCTTGAAAGTAAAAACTAGAACATTTTGTAAATTTTTTATTGTAAATACGAGGGCAAATAAATGAATATGATACTACTGTTAGAAAAGAACGAGACCGGTAAGGTCAAAACTGCGGCAAATTTATCAGAATGATGACACTGTAGGAGAGATTTGGCGATGCTCGCTAGATATGTTGGATGCTTTTCTCTTCCTTAGCTGAATTCAAGAATCTATATTGTATTTTTTGTGCTCCGGCAACAATTCCCAGCCCAGATGTGGGTCTCCTGCCTGGAAACTGCCGAACAGTGTTGTGTAAATCCCATTTGTCATTGGTGGCTAATTTGATGTGGATTTGAGGCACTCTGTATTGTATTAGGGGGTCTGGTCTGGGGTCTGTATTAGATTAGGCAGGCTGATTTGTGGTCTTTATAAACTTGTGCTTAATGTGACCTGGAGTTTGTGTTCACTTAGGGGGTCTGGCCTGAGGTTGTTTTTGCTTAGGAGGTCTAACCCGGGGTCTTTATTAGTTTAAAGCCTGGGGTCTGTAGTAGTGTAGTGTGTCTGTATTAGTTTAGAGAGTCCGGTCCAGGCCCTGTATTGGGTTTGGGGTCTGGCCGGCCCCTGAATTGGTATAGTGGGTCTGGCCAGGGACCTGTATTAGTGGATCCAACATGGGCCTTTTGTTAGTTGAGGGGGTCTGGCTTCGGGGCCTTGTATTAGTTTAGAGGGTCTTGCCTCGGGGCCTTGTATTAGAGGGTCTGGCCCCGGGGCCGCTATCAGTTTAGAGGGTCTGGCCTCGGGGCCTTGTATTAGTTTAGGGGGACTGGCCTCGGAGCCTTGTATTAGTTTAGGGGATTGGGCCTCGGGGCCTTGTATTAGGTTAGAGGGTCTGGCCTCGGGCCTTGTATCAGTTTAGGGGATCTGGCCTCGGGGCCTTGTATTAGTTTAGGGTGTCTGGCCTCGGAGCCTTGTATTAGTTTAGGGGATTGGGCCTCGGGGCCTTGTATTAGGTTAGAGGGTCTGGCCTCGGGGCCTTGTATCAGTTTAGGGGATCTGGCCTCGGGACCTTGTATTAGTTTAGGGTGTCTGGCCTCGGAGCCTTGTATTAGTTTAGGGGATTGGGCCTCGGGGCCTTGTATTAGGTTAGAGGGTCTGGCCTCGGAGCCTTGTATTAGTTTAGGGTGTCTGGCCTCGGAGCCTTGTATTAGTTTAGGGGATCGGGCCTCGGGGCCGTTATCGGTTTAGAGGGTCTGGCCTCGGAGCCTTATATTAGTTTAGGGGATCGGGCCTCGGGGCCTTGTATTAGTTTAGGGGATCTGGCCTCGGGGCCGTTATCGGTTTAGAGGGTCTGACCCCGGGGCCTTATATTAGTTTAGGGGATCGGGCCTCAGGGCCTTGTATTAGTTTAGTGGTTCTGGCCCCGGGACCTTGTATCAGTTTAGGGTGTCTGACCCCGGGGCCTTGTATCAGTTTAGTGGGTCTGGCCCCGGGGCCTTGTATCAGTTTAGTGGGTCTGGCCTCGGGGCCTTATATTAGTTTAGAGGGTCTGGCCCCGGGGCCTTATATTAGTTTAGAGGGTCTGGCCCCGGGGCCTTATATTAGTTTAGAGGGTCTGACCCCGGGGCCTTATATTAGTTTAGAGGGTCTGACCCCGGGGCCTTATATTAGTTTAGAGGGTCTGGCTCCGGGGCCTTATATTAGTTTAGAGGGTCTGACCCCGGGGCCTTATATTAGTTTAGAGGGTCTGGCCCCGGGGCCTTATATTAGTTTAGAGGGTCTGGCTCCGGGGCCTTATATTAGTTTAGAGGGTCTGACCCCGGGGCCTTATATTAGTTTAGAGGGTCTGACCCCGGGGCCTTATATTAGTTTAGAGGGTCTGGCCCCGGGGCCTTATATTAGTTTAGAGGGTCTGACCCCGGGGCCTTGCATCAGTTTAGGGGGTCTGACCCCGGGGCCTTATATTAGTTTAGAGGGTCTGGCTCCGGGGCCTTATATTAGTTTAGGGGGTCTGGCTCCGGGGCCTTGCATCAGTTTAGGGGGTCTGGCCCCGGGGCCTGCCTTGACTTGTCATTCATCTGGCTTGCTTAGCATCAATTTTTGCACTGAGAATAGTCTTTCACTGTAGTGTGTAATTTTATAAGCTGTCATGGGAGCATCGTGTGTCTGAATGAATCACATTTGGTTTACGCCACTTTCTTGCTGTTATGGGTTCCCAATTTCAGGTACATTTTGCGTCTCCTCCAATGTCCGGCTTTTTTATTCAGCGTACCATACAGAGTTGATCCTGAGATCCATCACTCCACTCTTGTCTGTGGATAAAATCTAGCTCAAGGAAAAGTGGATATGTTGCCCACAGCATCCAATCAGGTCGCTGCTTTCAATGTTCAAAGAGCCTCTGACAAATAAGAGCTGCCTTCTGATTGGTTGCTGTGGAGAAATTCTCTGCCCTTACTCTCTTCACTTCTGGCACTGCTGTTGTAAAATAAAAGCTGCACAATGGTCGCCATGGACAACAAGGCCCATTCAATTAACTTTATATATAAAACAAACAAAAAAACAAAGCCCTTTTTATGTTTTTTTCTTCTATCTACCATCTTTGCTCATGACAGAAAAGCTTTTCTGTAAATTAGTGGTCACTTACGAAGCCATTAATTGAGCCGCTTTCCTCTCTGTTCACAGTTTTTACCTCATTATGTCCCTCCGTTATGAAGAAATGGGCAAATGCATATTTAGAGGGAAATGACTATTTTATTACGAAACCGGGGTTTCCTATCTGTAAACCAATTTCAGATGTCTGCGGGGAGCCATTGTGGCACTAAAATGGCTGATATAATTATTACTTTACAGACAGATCGCTAACGGGGTTAATTCTGTCGGAAACTTTACATCATCAGCTCCATTGACTTGAGCGCCTGCTCTGAAAAACTGCGCGATAAAATCATTTAAAGGGGTTGTGCCCAGAGGTGAATTGTCGTCAATGACAGATTGAAAATGGCGGAGTTTGTATGGCGGCTCAGAAGTGTTGCAAAATCCATACTTGATACATGATTATTTTTATTTTTCGGTCGTGGTTAGTTTTGACTATTTTCTTTCTTTTTTTTTTTTTTTTTTGTACCATAAAAATGGCTCCGTTTTTTTTTTTTATTTAAAGCACAAGAACCTTTTTAATGTAATTAGTTTGTTAAAGAATAAAGGTTGCAAAAAATTAAAACTAAAAGCTGCAAAAACACTTAAAGCTCCAAAAATGTCAATTGGGGCACCTGTACCGTACCTGTATTTAAAGTGACCACAAAAACAAATTCCTAAGTGGCTGCGTAACCTGTAATACCGATCACAGCCGACAGTTACATTTGGATCCAGTCACGGTTTTGGGACCCTGACCCGAATGCAGCAGCCTTGTATAAGCCCATGACGCTGAGTTCTGGTCATGAGGTCCGCAGCCGCTCCGGATTAAGTTTTCTGTACTTGGACTGTGTAAGGGTATGTTCACACGTTGCGTTTTTGCAGTTTTTTTTAAATTCAAATTAAAAGCTGCTTTTAACAGTACCAGAGATAGCCATGAGATTTCCGAGATCTCATGCACACAATTGCTTTTTTTTCCTGACTGAATTGGGAAAACTACTGCGTTTTCTGAAAACTGCAGCATGTCACTTCTTTCACCGTTTTTGCAGTTTTTTTTCACCATAGAAAGCAATGGGTGCAAACAAAAAAAAAGTAACCTTGCATTTTTGCTGCTTTTTTTAAACTAACTTTATTAAACATGTACTATAGACAAATGACTATATAGTCCCGATAAAAAAAAAAATGCACTAAAAAAAAAAAAAACAGCAAAAAGGCAGCAAAACCGGTTTTTTGCAAACAGCTTCTTTATTGCCCAGAGAGCAGGTTGTGTTTGCAGCAAAAAATGCAGCATGTGAACATAGCCTAAATGTTGGATGTCTGAAACCGGCCTTATTACAGGGAACCTGTCACCAGGTCAGAAGTGACCAGTTTCTGCTCATAATATTTTAATCTAGTTGTGCCTCTTTCTTATTGCAGTTTTTTTTGTTTTTTTTTTAACTCCATACTAATTTTTAGTGTGGGTTTCCACTACACATAGTGGGATGGGACCCCAGTAGAAAATTGTGAGAAGTGCTGGCCTACAGCAGCACTCATCTGTTTCCTCTCCTGATGGTTTGTTACAGTGTATCGGTGCAGGTAAAGATTGTTAGAGGGGATTGTTTAGATTGGACTCCCTAAGTTGTGTTAAAAATCCTATTCTGTTCATAGCGCGCAGAGATCTTTACATTTTTTATTGATGTTTTTCTTCTCGATTTTTTATTTTTTATTTACTTATTTATTTTTTGCTCCTTTCAGCCCCTGCAGATAGATGACAATTTCTGCGGTCAGGATTTTAATCAGCCTCTTGGAGGGACCGTGACCATTGAAGGGACCCCGCTTTTCGTGGATAAGGAGGATGGTATGACATCAGTGGCGGCGTACGACTATCGAGGACACACTGTGGTTTTTGCCGGTACTCGCAGTGGCAGGATGAAGAAGGTAAGAGCAGCGCCATAATGGCCTTTATCTAAACTTGTGATGCGCCGCCGGTGGATGAGCTGAATCCTCCGATCATTTGCTTGTGAATGCAGATTTGCATCATTGTAACAGGTTCAGGAATATGCAAAATGCTCTGCTGCCATGTTCGGGCTCCTGGACGGTCTAACATGCACTTGACGTTCCTGTGTATGGGTATTGCTGAGTTGTATGGATGTAATGGGGTCAGAAGGCGCCAAAGACCTCAGAGCAGCTTAGATCACTTCCATGTTATTAGAGGAGCGGTCGATATTGGTGCCACATGCTGTCCGTCCTCTGGACCAAAAGGTTTTATGTACTGTCCTCACCCTGGCTTGTTGGCATACCCACCTTCTATAAACCCAAAACCTGGGACAAATGTCTCAGTGGCTCCTTTTCTACCTACACTCTTGTATATGGATATAAATGTCGCCTGGGGTTCTCTGAGATATATAATGATGGACATTGGGGCAGTATATCTCATCGTATTAAAGAACAGTTGTAACGGCTGATAACAGAGAACAATAGAACCGGCTCTCACTCTGTATTGTCCATCTTGATCCTGTTACACTGTTTCTCGTATGATTTTAAAGTGGTTGTCCAATATTGTGCATCGAAAATACAAAAAAAAAAAAAAAAAAACATCTTCCAGACGAGGTGTCACCCGGTGATCACGTGACATAAGCATAGTTTTAGGTCTGCCGCAGCCAATCAGCAGCCGCAAATGCCTCAGTGTTTAAATCGAGTTTTTCTATAGCATGTATTTTTTGTTTTCGAATAATTTCTTTTTTTTTTTTTTCCTTATAGCACGATTTGAAATAAAAACAAAAACACATTGGAATATTGCACTTTTTACTCTGGTCACTGCCGCCATTTTAGACTCCTGTTTTTTTGCTATTTTAGAAAGTCTTCAGACTCAATATAAGAATTGCAATGACTGGTAAAGCCAGGTTCACTTTGCATCAATGGCAATACGCTGACGGCATCCGTTACACAGCGGCACTAACGCTATGTAACCGATGCGTTAGCGCACCCATTGACTGCCACTATGTAGTGCATCGCTAACACGTCATAATCAGCATGCGTTAGCGATGTGCCGTCATTCTGTGACGGACCCTCGTAAGCGGGCTGCAGTGTTTCCAGGTCCGTCACCGATAGCGTAGGTGGAGCATCTGCGCTATCGCATAACGCGATCTTTACAAGGCACTAGCGTTGGTGCAGTCCGTTTAACGCATGCGTTGAACAGACTGCAGCCATGCTATGTGAACCCTGCCTTACACCTCTATACACCGCTAATAATTCTTTATCACAACAGATGGTCACAGCTGACCCTGCTCCCCTTCCTTTCACAATGACCTTGCACACGCTCATTGGATGCGTCAATACAATAGATAGGATCAGAGGTCTGTTCATTGCTGCCAATGTACATGTGTATTTCCTGAAGCAGGAAATTAGAGTCTGGGAAAAAAAAGGGTCACAGTGGTCAGTGTGAAAATTGGTAAGTGTGTGTTTATGTTTTGTTGTTATTAATGATGCACAGTGACACTATTATTAAGGAGTTTTGTTTTCCTCCCCAAATACTTAAGGATAAATTATTTAAAAACATGACTATTTAGAATTCTTTTTTTTTTTTTTTAATTGCTGATTTTTTTTTTTGATCCGAGCATCTCCACTAATCAGATCTGGGATGTGCCGGCGCGCTGCAGCGGCTGTCACTTCTCACTCTTCCTGTGACAGGTGTGGGCTCACGAGAACAATGCGTTTATCAGCCTGACTGATACGTGGTGGGGGCAGATTTTTTATTTTTCTCCTTTTGTTCTCATCGCCCAAATATTCTGTCACTTCTCTGCGTGTTCTGTGCACAAATCCCGGAATTTGTATTTGCTTCATTTGGTTTTATACTGATTAATCACCGCAAGAGAACAAGTACAGAGACGCCATTTAAAGGGGCGTTCATTCTGTCTTCACCATTCACTGTGGCTCGCTGAATGCAATCTATTATATTCTATTATTTGCCATCACAGGCAAGCGAGTGATTCTCCAGTGTCAGATCACATCGCAGAAAGTCCAGAATATTTCCTTCCTGATCACTTCTTACACCCTCTAGAAGTGATTAATATACATAGGCGGATAATAGATATAATATACTGACGATTTGAGGTTCATTTTAACTTAAAAAAAATAAAATAAAATTTAAAAATAAAAATTTCATTTTCATCTGCCATAGAGTTATATGAAATGATGCCTCTAGTGGTCAAGTTGTATACTAATAAAACCCTGGGTATTGGATTGAGGGACTTGTTTGTTTTGTTCCCAACGAAGATGAGCTGCCACCAGTTTCCTGGCAGCGGCTTTCTCCATAGTTGTTGAAATTGTTCTCCCCGTATCTCTGCTTTATTTTTGGGCCATTCCTCTTATACCCCCTCCTTTTCCTTTTGAATGCGGAGTAGCCATAAGAAGGCTGAGTTGATGAGTATGGCTTCCTCCCCTTTCATAAAGAATGCGCACTCCGCCGAAAAGAGCGTGCATGTGTATAGATGGATCCGGGGCGGCTACCCTATGTGTATGGCCGCCAAGCTTCTGCCCAGTAATTATGACAATCTAAGTATATTATATCTGAGCAGTTACTGATTTTTGGTGCCTCATTATCATTACAACATCAGGGCAAAAACCAGAGTTAGGGGCCGAAAAGTGTTTTTTCTCTTTTTTACATTGGGTATAATACAAAAACTATATGATTTTTTCAAACCTTTAGTGGCCATATAGTCTACAGCAGGTTGTGGTCTTTGGCTCCGTTTCTGTGCGGAACGTGTTGAGGCGTCCTGCAGCGGCCACGAGTGGGATTGTGGTGCGCTCGGCACATGCTGTCGCCAGGAAGCCTCTGCATAGCAGGAGAGCAAAATCTCAATATAGATCTGGCATTTAACCCAGGAACGCGCGGATGCAGATGGAAATTATTGTCCTCTCCTGCTCCCTACTTTGCTTTTCATTCCCAATTTTTTATTTTTTTTTTTGAGTTGGTGAGTGGATGTTTTGCAAGTAGCCGTGGAGAAACCTAATACGGCAAAATAAAAATGCATGCAAGTGAGCAAAAGTTTTATTTTTCACTTTTTTTTTCTCTTAAGAGGTATACATTTTAATAGTATGGCTAATTAGGCCAGAGATGCTTTCTGCATTCCAGCGAGTAGGCGTTAGTCTGCACGTATAATTTACGAGGATTATAGGGGACGTTATGTATTTGGGTGCCGATATATCTGACGAGTGACGGAGGGGCCATTGGGTAGGGATCAATACCTGATCTAGAGTGACAAGCAGTGACGGCTCTCGGATTTCAGCTATTGAGCTCTAAATAGCGGGTTTGTAATAGGTCTTTAGTGTATCCGAGCTGTGGGGAATCATGGGGGAGGGGGATGGCTGCAGATCAATGCAGAAAGTGAGGCAGAGACTGATACTCTCAATTATGAATCCGAGAAATTTGATGATTGTTTTGGTATTGTCTTTTCCGGCTCTAGTACTATATTATTTTTCATGATGCTGCAGTGGATTTCATGAGAGGCCTCTGGTTACTAAGCTTTGTGCCCGGCATTTATAGACATTGGTTTATAGCCCATAATTACCGGGGGATTGTATTGTGTAGGCTTTTCTTTTATTATCTCAATGTCAGGTCTTTAGGTATGGATAATGGAGATGAATATCTTGGTGGGAAGAAAATAAGCAACCTTTATCATAATAAGTACTATAGTAATTCTATTCTTGTACCTGGGGCAGTATTATAGTAGTTATATTCGTGTACACAGTGGGCAGTATTATAGTAGTTATATTCTTGTACATAGGGGCAGTATTATAGTAGTTATATTCTTGTACTTAGGGGCAGTATTATAATAGTTATATTCTTGTACATAGGGACAGTATTATAGTAGTTATATTCTTGTACATAGGAGCAGTATTATAGTAGTTACCGTATATTCTTTTACATAGGGGCAGTATTATAGTAGTTATATTCTTGTACATAGGGGCAGTATTATAGTAGTTATATTCTTGTACATAGGGGCAGTATTATCTATATATATAATTGTCTAAGGGTTTTTCTGTCTGTCCTGGAAATCCCGCGTCTCTGATTGGTCGAGGCCGCCAGGCCTCGACCAATCAGCGACGGGCACAGCATGGCGACGATGATGTCATAAAGGTTGCCTCCATATACTACGGGGACATGCATATTCTAGAATACCCGATGCGTTCGAATCGGGCCACAATCTAGTCTACTATATAATTGTCTAAGGGTCACTTCCGTCTTTCTGTCCTTCTGTCTGTCTGTCTGTCACGGTTATTCATTCGCTGATTGGTCTCGGCAGCTGCCTGTCATGGCTGCCGCGACCAATCAGCGACGGGCACAGTCCGGAAGAAAATGGCCGCTCCTTACTCCCCGCAGTCAGTGCTTGTCGCCCTCATACTCCCCTCCGGTCACCGCTAACACAAGGTTAATGCCGGCGGTAACGGACCGCGTTATGCCGTGGGCAACGCACTCCGTCGTTGCCGCTATTAACCCTGTGTGTCCCCAACTTTTTACTATTGACGCTGCCTATGCAGCATCAATAGTAAAAAATGTAATGTTAAAAATAATAAAAAAATCCCCCAAAACCTGCTATACTCACCTTCCGTTGCAGCTCGCGCCGACCACATCTTCTGTTGCAGGTTCCGGTGGCAGAAGGACCTGCCATGACGTCATGGTCATGTGACCGCGACGTCATCACAGGGCCTGCGCTAATACCAACCCTGGGACCGGAACCTGCCCTGGACTACAAGGGCTCCCTCGGAAGGTGAGTATGTTTACCGTATATACTCGAGTATAAGCCGACCCGAGTATAAGCTGACCCCCCTAATTTTGCCACAAAAAACTGGGAAAACTTATTGACTCGAGTATAAGCCTAGGGTGGAAAATGGAGCAGCTACCGGTTAATGTCAAAAATAAAAATAGATACCAATAAAAGTAAAATTAATTGAGGCATCAGTAGGTTTATTGTTTTTGAATATCCATATTGAATCAGGAGCCCCATATAATGCTCCATACAGTTCAATATTGCCCCATAGATGCTCCATATAAAGCTTTGCCTCATATACAATGCTCTGCACCGTTCATTATTGCCCCATAGCTGTGCCATATAGTGCTCTGCACCGTTCATTATTGCCCCATAGCTGTGCCATATAGTGCTCTGCACCGTTCATTATTGCCCCATAGCTGTGCCATATAGTGCTCTGCACCGTTCATTATTGCCCCATAGCTGTGCCATATAGTGCTCTGCACCGTTCATTATTGCCCCATAGCTGTGCCATATAGTGCTCTGCAGGTTCAGTATTGCCCCATAGCTCTGCCATATAGTGCTCTGCACCGTTCATTATTGCCCCATAGCTGTGCCATATAGTGCTCTGCACCATTTATTATTGTCCCATAGCTGTGCCATATAGTGCTCTGCACCGTTCATTATTGCCCCATAGCTGTGCCATATAGTGCTCTGCACCGTTCATTATTGCCCCATAGCTGTGCCATATAGTGCTCTGCACCGTTAATTATTGCCCCATAGCTGTGCCATATAGTGCTCTGCACCGTTCATTATTGCCCCATAGCTGTGCCATATAGTGCTCTGCACCGTTCATTATTGCCCCATAGCTGTGCCATATAGTGCTCTGCACCATTCATTATTGCCCCATAGCTGTGCCATATAGTGCTCTGCACCGTTCATTATTGCCCCATAGCTGTGCCATATAGTGCTCTGCACCGTTCATTATTGCCCCATAGCTGTGCCATATAGTGCTCTGCACCGTTCATTATTGCCCCATTCCTGTGCCATATAGTGCTCTGCACCGTTCATTATTGCCCCATTCCTGTGCCATATAGTGCTCTGCACCGTTCATGATTGCCCCATTCCTGTGCCATATAGTGCTCTGCACCGTTCATTTTTGTCCCATAGCTCTGCCATATAGTGCTCTGCACCGTTCATTATTGCCCCATTGATGTACCATAGAAAGCTGTGCCATTGCTGCTGCTGCAATAAAAAAAAGCCATACTCCCCTTTCTTGCTTGCAGCTCCCGGCGTCTCGTCCCGGCGTCTCTCTGCACTGACTGATCAGGCAGAGGGCGGCGTGCACACTATATGCGTCATCGCGCCCTCTGACCTGAACAGTCAGAGCGCAGAGACGCCGGGAAGATGGAGCGGCGCCCGGCGTGTGGAACGGGGATAGGTGAATATGAAATACTTACCTGCTCCCGGCATCCCGCTCCTTCTCCCGGACAGCTGGTCTTCGGTGCCGCAGCCTCTTCCGCTGTCAGCGGTCACCGTTACCGCTGATTAGAGAAATTAATATGCGGCTCCACCCCTATGGGAGTGGAGTCCATATTCATTTTTCTAATGAGCGGTCCCACGTGACCGCTGAAGAGGGGAAGAGCTGCAGCACCCGAAGACCGTGGGACGGCAGGGGGAGTGCCAGGATCACCCGGACTAGGTAAGTATGCCTCAGCGCCCTCTCCCCCTCACCCGCCGACCCTGCCACCCACCGTGACTCGAGTATAAGCCGAGAGGGGCACTTTCAGCCCAAAAATTTGGGCTGAAAATCTCGGCTTATACTCGAGTATATACGGTATTTTTAATTTTTTAACCTGTGCTGTATACTACGTAACTGGGCAATATACTACGTAACTGGGCAATATACTACGTGGCTCTATGCTGTATACTAAGTCACTGTGCAATATACTACGTCACTGGGCAATATACTACGTGGCTGCGCAATATACTACGTCGCTGGGCAATATACTACGTGGCTGGGCAATATACTACGTGGCTGGGCAATATACTACGTGGCTGGGCAATATACTACGTGGCTGGGCAATATACTACGTGGCTGGGCAATATACTGCGTGGCTGGGCAATATACTGCGTGGCTGGGCAATATACTGCGTGGCTGGGCAATATACTGCGTGGCTGGGCAATATACTGCGTGGCTGGGCAATATACTACTTGGCTGGGCTATATACTACGTGGGCTGTGCAATATACCACGTGGACATGCATATTCTAGGATACCCGATGCTTTAGAATTGGGCCACCATCTAGTAATAGTTATATTCTAGTACATAGGGGGCAGTATTATAGTTATATTCTTATATATAGGGGCAGTATTATAGTAGTTATATTCTTGTACATGGAGCAGTATTATAGTAGTTATATTCTTGTACATAGGGGCAGTATTATAGTAGTTATATTCTTGTACATAGGGGCAGTATTATAGTAGTTATATTCTTGTACATAGGGGCAGTATTATAGTAGTTATATTCTTGCACATAGGGGCAGTATTATAGTAGTTATATTCTTGTACATAGGGGCAGTATTATAGTAGTTATATTCTTGTACATAGGGGCAGTATTATAGTAGTTATATTCTTGTACATAGGAGCAGTATTATAGTAGTTATATTCTTGTACATAGGGGCAGTATTATAGTAGTTATATTCTTGTACATAGGAGCAGTATTATAGTAGTTATATTCTTGTACATAGGGGCAGTATTATAGTAGTTATATTCTTGTACATAGGAGCAGTATTATAGTAGTTATATTCTTGTACATAGGGGCAGTATTATAGTAGTTATATTCCTTTACATAGGGGGCAGTATTATAGTAGTTATATTCTTGTACATAGGGGGCATTATTATAGTAGTTATATTCTTGTACATAGGGGCAGTATTACAGTAGTTATATTCTTGTACATAGGAGCAGTATTATAGTAGTTATATTCCTATACATAGGGGGCAGTATTATAGTAGTTATATTCTTGTACATAGGGGCAGTATTATAGTAGTTATATTCTTGTACATAGTGGCAGTATTATAGTAGTTATATTCCTGTACATAGGGGGCAGTATTATAGTAGTTACATTCTTGTACATAGGGGGCAGTATTATAGTAGTTACATTCTTGTACATAGGGGGCAGTATTATAGTAGTGATTCTTGTACACAGGAGCAGTATTATAGTAGTTATATTCTTGTACATAGGGGCAGTATTATAGTAGTTATATTCTTGTACATAGGAGCAGTATTATAGTAGTTATATTCTTGTACATAGGGGCAGTATTATAGTAGTTATATTCTTGTACATAGGAGCAGTATTATAGTAGGTATATTCTTGTACATAGGAGCAGTATTATAGTAGTTATATTCTTGTACATAGGGGCAGTATTATAGTAGTTATATTCTTGTACATAGGGACAGTATTACAGAAGTTATATTCTTGTACATAGGGGCAGTATTATAGTAGTTATATTCTTGTACATAGGGGCAGCATTATAGTAATATTCTTGTACATGGGGTCACAGTATACAGGTTTGTCTGTTATGGGTTTTTGGGTGGTTAATTACTGGTGACATTCCTCACATTCTGCTGGTCCTCCATTAGGGACACCCCAGGTTACATTATTATCTCCCACCATGTACAGGCTGTTTTCCAGTATGGTGGGTGCTGCAGCTCCATGTCCACAGGAGGTTGGAATCTGACTGTTTCACCTACTTTTTGTTGATTCTAAAACTGTACATCTATTAATTTTGTGCTTCACTTACAAAACATACACTTTTTTCTCTTGATCTCGAGGAGGCTGATGGAATATTTTATTGGATCTTCCTTTGAATCTCCAGTCTCATGAGTTTCTGCTAGTCGTCTTTGCAAACTCATCCTTAAAATGGAAGATCCTCGGGTCCTAACCTCTGCCCAGCTCCGCTTCCTATCTTGTGATGATGCTTGTGCTGTGCTTCCTTGGATGGCGGCCAGCATCTACCATCGCTCTACTGGAAGAGATACTTAATGCTGCATCATCAGTTATGTGATAGCCATGAGTGTAATCCCCCTCCAATTGTTGACCTCCCAGGAGGATATCCCAGGTGTTTGCCGAAAGATGAGAACCTGCGCGAGCTGCCATGCCAACATCGATGAGCTGTTAAATTTTACACAGGCCAGAAATAGTTAAAACGCAATGATGATACGATCATTTTTTGTTTTTGTCTTCCATTTTGTTACTGTCAGTCTGTAGATCTAGATTTTGTTGCCTTTTAATATTCTATATTACTGTATTTACCATAGATGATTAGTAGCTCCTCAAGTTCGAGATGGTCGTGATTTCCAGTCCTTAGCATCTTTATGCAGCGCCCCTGTGGTACAGTTTTCTGGTGGGATAACTCTCATATTGTCTGTTCACACTTTTTAGCCTGTTAGAAAATTAATCAATCACTGGTCCCGGATTCGTCATGTTTCTTTACACGAATTTTGAGCAACATCTGGAGAGGGGCCAGTGTGCGTCTTCTCCGAGCTTCTGATCTCTTGTCATCGCTCTGACTTCCTCTTAATTTCTTATATTTTGTGGATGAAGGGCTTTTTTTTTTCTAATACGGTAATTTTGGTCGCACTGAGTCATGGGATTATCAAGTGCGTCTGTTTTTAAAGTGACTTATTTGGTTTGTTGTGAAACTTTTGGCCATGGTGAAATCATAAAATGTTCAATTTGGGAAAAGCCACCAACATCTGATTACTAGGGCAGTGGGAGCCTCAAATATAATCTAGGGGACCTTTTATACTGGCCAATAATCGTTTGTTTCCCAATAATCAGCCTGTCTAACAGAGCTGCCAATCTACAGAGAAACTAGCAAAATGCACATTCTTCAGGTGAAATGATTACCGTAAGTATGGTTTTATCATATAATGAAGACACAAAAGAGCACAGTAAAACCAAAAACACTCCATTGCAAAAAAATCACATTAATCAGCAAGTGCTAGTAAAAAGATGTAAAAAACAGGGTATTTGGTTGATAAGTTTTTTTTGCAAAAAAATGTATACCAAGCTGCTCCACCAAACGTCAAGGTATACCCATGTCAGAGCAGTCCTAACTGATGTATGCAATTCCTATCTGATGTATTTAAACCTGATCATCTGTATATTACCTGTATGAGCAGGGTTCAGAGAGGAAATGTCCATGTGGACACGCTGAATGGAACAGCTTTTGTGCAGATAGCCCACAAGGAGTGGTGGACAACTCCTTTGTCTTGTAGACACGAGAGAACAATTATGGAAACAGAAACACATGGGCTACTTGCAGTGAACAAGTCTGTAGGAACATGTTCACACACCACCAAGAAACTTGAAGACACAAAAGAGCACAGTAAAACCAAAAACACTCCGTTGCAAAAAAATCACAGTAATCAGCAAGTGCTAGTAAAAAGATGTAAAAAAAACAGGTTATTTGGTTGATACGTTTTTTGCAAAAAATGTGGGTATACCTATATGGGTATACCTTGACGTTTAGTGGAGCAGCTTAGTATACATTTTTGGCAAAAAACTTATCAACCAAATACCCTGTTTTTTTTTTTTACATCTTTTTACTAGCACTTGCTGATTACTGTGATTTTTTTTTTTGCAACGGAGTGTGTTTGGTTTTACTGTGCTCTTTTGTGTCTTCAAGTTTCTTGGTGGTGTGTGAACATGTTCCTACAGACTTGTTCACTGTGCAAGTAGCCCATGTGTTTCTGTTTCCATGGTTTTATCGCATGTAGCGCACTTCGAAGCAGGCGGCCAGCCTACCCTTCCGGGTTCCTACTGCCGGAGGGGTGGGCCGATTCTGCAGATTGACCATTTGGGCCGTCTGCATGTCTGACCCATTAGCCCCAACCCATGCACACTCCCATCTGAGAATACAGAGGCTTTGAAGCGCTTACAAGCTGTAGAGCAGACTGCTTGTAAGCACTCAATCCTTGCCTAGGAAACCGGCCATTGCAGAGGTGGCCGACTGAACTATACAATTGGATATCCCTCTGATCTTTGCAAGTTTAACAGTTTACCCCCATGAGACAACCCTTCTCCAACCCCAGGACAGGAAACATCCTGTAAACAGGACATGTGCTGTCGTGAACAATGGATCTATGTGCACAGAACCAGCACAGTGACGATTATCCTGAGTGCACAGAGGTGCGGTCGGCCTGTCTAAATTGGGGATTAAAGAACCACCGATCGGCAGTCATTTAACAGCTGCAGTCTGCCTGTCTGTGTGCTGCCTAAGCTTAAAGCAATCACAGACAGACTACGGTAGTACCTAGGTACACCATACCTTGGGTTTGCCATGTGCTTGGCAGCGTCACTCAATTGTTTTCTTAATTTTGCAGTAGTAATCAGATTTTTAATTAATAAATTCTCAACCTAAGCTTGTATTTTTTTTTTAAGTACTGTATTTGAAAGTCATGTGAGATTTCCCTTACTGCTAAAATTTGGACTTGGTCCATTTAATACACTTATTTTATTTTTCCTCTCCCAGGAGGTCTCTGACCTCTTCTATTAGGCTGCTTATATTTACTTTGTTTTATTGTTTGCTACATTTTTTAAGCATAAGCCAGCACAGAAATTGCAGTTTTGTTTGTACAGCTTTTCTCATAACTTTATATTCAGTCTGTAGACAGATCCGCAGGTAAGATTTAATGTCGGCTGATGATGGGGGAATAAGGCCTAAAAATAATTGCTCTTCCAGTTAATGACATAAGATTGATTTATTCTTAGAGGGAAGCAGCGGTTAATTTGGCGCAGAAAATCTGTCTTGTGCTTCTGAAACCTTGTGATAAACGTGTTTATATTATCTGACTTTAATCGGAGTAACAGGGCAGCGCCACACGTGTCTGTCTCTGCTATCCGTTACATTGAATAGGCCCCGAGCTGCAATACCACAAATAACCTGTGGACATCTGTGGCGCTGTTTTTGGATAAATGCAGAATTTGTTATAAGGGAATTCAATCTGTCCTTTTATTAAATAAAAAAATAGTAGTGCACCACCAAAAAATAAGGAATTTTATGTTGCGTGGCACCTGACAATCCAGACAGACCCACAATCCGGCACTCGGGTGATCTTCTGTCACTTGGTTCTGCAGAAATAAAAATGTGAGCTATAATTCTGCACTCAAATCCGAAGCGTGAAAGTTGTTGTACATTGAGACTATAAAGCTATCTCCAGGGACGTTTTCCCAGCCTAAATACTCATTACATTATGTTTTTATTTTTGCTTTTTTTTTTTTTCTCCTCTCTCTGCACTCGGCGGTGGAATCTATCACAGCTGAGAAAGCTGCGGTTTATTTTTTTCTTCCTTTTACAGAATTTTAATTTTTTTTATTTTCTTTCTTTTTTATATTTGTTGACACCCACCACCTCCAAATTAATCCACCAATATATGTGCCTAATCTACATGTCAAAAAATATAAATTAGTAATAAATGTTTATTTTGAACTACCCCAAATAAAGGCGGCACCTGCTGCTGTGAATGTCAGCTCTGCTCCCACTGCTGGTCCTTTGTGGCGGCATATATCCATATCTGTGCTCATAGTGGTGTGCTATCTATCTATAGGCATGCTCACAGCTGTACAAATATTTGATTGTGCTTTTTTGTTTATTTTTTTTTTTTAATGAAGAGCAGTACACCCTCTGATAACACTGCTATTGGTCAGTACCAGCAGATAGCCCTTCTGACACCGCCACACCGGCCCTTGTCACCCGCTGCCCCCACAAGTCTTGTACTATTGATTTTCCTAAACTCTCAGCAGTCCTTTCTGAGAACTTGACAGTATTTTGCAATTGTTAGTGGGATGTGCGTTCTCCGGAATACTAATGGTGCTCTACCTGCTGTGGTCAGTAATGGAATTGTTTTGGAGAAGGTTCTCAGCTAAGGGTTATCATCATGATCCGGTCCATCACCCGAAAAACTCAATTTGTATGTACCGCTACGAGGTTATATGTGGAGGTGACCACTCTTTGGAATCCAAAAACTTTGTCCTCAGAAGTTGTCACTTTTCAACCAAGGTGGAAGTTTTGTTTAGGGAATTTATTAGTCAGAAACATTTTGGCCTCTGTTCAAAAGCACCTTTTATTTTTTATGTAATACCGTCAAACGTCTGCCGCTCCAGATTCCTGACGGTAGCAATAAATGAGGCAGATTCGTCACAGTCTAAACTATTTTGGGTCGGAATTTCGCCCAGTGGAAGGTGATAGATTTCCTGAAAGCATCTTGTTCCTAGAGATAAAGTTTTTCCAGTCCGCGTCACGCAGGGAAGATGGAAGTGATTCACAGTTTTGGGAGGTTGTGGATATTTAGGAAAAGGAATTTAGTAATCAAAAGTCATTTCCGGGACATGGGTGGGTGAGTGCTCCGGATGCATGCAGGAAGCCATCTTCAGCCTTGATCAACCTCATATAGCGTTCTTTTAATTTTTTTTTCTAGGGATTTCTCACGTGGTTCACCTATTTTGTGGAACTCTTTACTCTGAAGCTAAGTACTTGAAACCCATTTGGGAAGGAGCATCTCCTGTAGAGGGTCAGCTCTTATGGGCAGGGTCCTCTCCTGTAGAATATCACCTCTTTTGGGCAGGGTCCTTTGTTCTGTAGAGTGTCCTCTTATGGGGTGGGGTCCTCTCTCCTGTAGAGTGTCCTCTCTTATGGTGTGGGGTCCTCTCTTGTAGAGTGTCAGCTCTTATGTGCAGGGTCTTCTCTCCTGTAGAATGTCAGCTATGTGCAGGGTCCTGTCTCGAGTAGAGTGTCACCTCTTATGGGCAGGGTCCTCTGTCCTGTAGAGGGTCAGCTCTTATTGGCAGGGTCCTCTCTTTTGTAGAACATCACCTCTTTTGAGCAACGTTCTCTCTTCCCTAGACTGTCACTTCTTATGTGCAGGGTCCTCTCTCTCCTGTAGAGGGTCAGTTCTTATGGGGTGAGGTCATCTCTCTCCAGTAGTGTGTCAGCCAGGGTTGGACTGGCCCACCAGAGAACCAAAGAATCCTCCGGTGGGCTCTGGCTTCTTCTTCAGGAGTGTTCATAGTGCAAACCTTGCAGCTGCTAACGGGCTCTTCAGTGGGGCAGAAAGGTGGGCCCTCAGAATCAAATCCTCCAGTGTTCTTCAGTCTGACACTGGCGTCAGCTCTTATGTGGTGGGGTCATCTCTCTCCTGTAGAGTGTCAGTTCTTATGTTCAGGGGCCTCTCTCTCCTGTAGAGTATCAGTTCTTATGTTCAGGGTTCTCTCTCTCCTGTAGAGTGTCAGTCCTTATGTTCAGGGTCCTCTCTCTCCTGTAGAGTGCCAGCTCTTATGTTCAGGGTCCTCTCTCTCCTGTAGAGTGCCAGCTCTTATGTTCAGGGTCCTCTTTCTCCTGTAGAGTGCCAGCTCTTATGTTCAGGGCCCTCTCTCTCTCCTGTAGAGTATCAGTTCTTATGTTCAGGGGCCTCTCTCTCTCCTGTAGTGTCGGCTTTTATGTTCAGGGTCCTCTCTCTCCTGTAGAGTGCCAGCTCTTATGTTCAGGGTCCTCTCTCTCCTGTAGAGTGTCGGCTTTTATGTTCAGGGTTCTCTCTCTCCTGTAGAGTGTCAGCCCTTATGTTCAGGGTCCTCTCTCTCCTGTAGAGTGTCGGCTTTTATGTTCAGGGTCCTCTCTCTCCTGTAGAGTGTCAGCCCTTATGTTCAGGGGCCTCTCTCTCTCCTGTAGTGTCGGCTTTTATGTTCAGGGTCCTCTCTCTCCTGTAGAGTGCCAGCTCTTATGTTCAGGGCCCTCTCTCTCTCCTGTAGCGTATCAGTTCTTATGTTCAGGGCCCTCTCTCTCTCCCTCCTGTAGTGTCGGCTTCTATGTTCAGGGGCCTCTCTCTCTCTCTCTCTCTCTCTCTCTCTCTCCTGTAGAGTGTTGGCTTTTATGTCCAGGGCACTCTCTCTCTTGTAGAGTGTTGGCTTTTATGTCCAGGGCCCTCTCTCTCCTGTAGAGTGTTGGCTTTTATGTCCAGGGCCCTCTCTCTCCTGTAGTGTCAGCTCTTATGTCCAGGGCCCTCTCTCTCCTGTAGTGTCAGCTCTTATGTTCAGGGTCCTCTCTCTCCTGTAGTGTCGGCTTTTATGTTCAGGGTCCTCTCTCTCCTGTAGAGTGTCAGCTCTTATGTTCAGGGTTCTCTCTCTCCTGTAGAGTGTCGGCTCTTATGTTCAGGGTCCTCTCTCTCCTGTAGAGTGCCAGCTCTTATGTTCAGGGCCCTCTCTCTCTCCTGTAGCGTATCAGTTCTTATGTTCAGGGCCCTCTCTCTCTCCCTCCTGTAGTGTCGGCTTCTATGTTCAGGGGCCTCTCTCTCTCTCTCTCTCTCTCTCCTGTAGAGTGTTGGCTTTTATGTCCAGGGCACTCTCTCTCCTGTAGAGTGTTGGCTTTTATGTCCAGGGCCCTCTCTCTCCTGTAGAGTGTTGGCTTTTATGTCCAGGGCCCTCTCTCTCCTGTAGAGTGTTGGCTTTTATGTCCAGGGCCCTCTCTCTCCTGTAGTGTCAGCTCTTATGTTCAGGGTCCTCTCTCTCCTGTAGTGTCGGCTTTTATGTTCAGGGTCCTCTCTCTCCTGTAGAGTGCCAGCTCTTATGTTCAGGGTCCTCTCTCTCCTGTAGAGTGTCGGCTTTTATGTTCAGGGTCCTCTCTCTCCTGTAGAGTGTCGGCTTTTATGTTCAGGGTCCTCTCTCTCCTGTAGAGTCTCGGCTTTTATGTTCAGGGTTCTCTCTCTCCTGCAGAGTGTCAGCCCTTATGTTCAGGGTTCTCTCTCTCCTGCAGAGTGTCAGCCCTTATGTTCAGGGTCCTCTCTCTCCTGTAGAGTGTCAGCCCTTATGTTCAGGGTCCTCTCTCTCCTGTAGAGTGTCGGCTCTTATGCTCAGGGTCCTCTCTCTCCTGTAGAGTGTCGGCTCTTATGCTCAGGGTCCTCTCTCTCTCCTGTAGAGTGTCAGCCCTTATGTTCAGGGTTCTCTCTCTCCTGTAGAGTGCCAGCTCTTATGTTCAGGGTTCTCTCTCTCCTGTAGAGTGTCAGCCCTTATGTTCAGGGTCCTCTCTCTCCTGTAGAGTGTCGGCTTTTATGTTCAGGGTTCTCTCTCTCCTGTAGAGTGTCAGCCCTTATGTTCAGGGTCCTCTCTCTCCTGTAGAGTGTCGGCTTTTATGTTCAGGGTTCTCTCTCTCCTGTAGAGTGTCAGCCCTTATGTTCAGGGTCCTCTCTCTCCTGTAGAGTGTCGGCTTTTATGTTCAGGGTCCTCTCTCCTGTAGAGTGTCAGCCCTTATGTTCAGGGTCCTCTCTCTCCTGTAGAGTGCCAGCTCTTATGTTCAGGGTTCTCTCTCTCCTGTAGAGTGTCAGCCCTTATGTTCAGGGTTCTCTCTCTCCTGTAGAGTGCCAGCTCTTATGTTCAGGGTCCTCTCTCTCCTGTAGAGTGTCAGCCCTTATGTTCAGGGTTCTCTCTCTCCTGTAGAGTGTCAGCCCTTATGTTCAGGGTTCTCTCTCTCCTGTAGAGTGTCAGCTTTTATGTTCAGGGTCCTCTCTCTCCTGTAGAGTGTCAGCTTTTATGTTCAGGGTTCTCTCTCTCCTGTAGAGTGTCAGCCCTTATGTTCAGGGTTCTCTCTCTCCTGTAGAGTGTCAGCTTTTATGTTCAGGGTCCTCTCTCTCCTGTAGAGTGTCAGCTTTTATGTTCAGGGTCCTCTCTCTCCTGTAGAGTGCCAGCTTTTATGGATAATGGGTGAGAAGTGGCAGTACAGAAATATTGTTATAAATCTTTCATGTCGCGATAGTTGTTGCTTCCGCCATGATTAGATGGTGGTCGATCATGATTCACTATTACGGGTCCACCAGCGTCGTTGTGTAAGTCTGCTGCCACAAACCACAGCTCTGAGGAAATGACTGCCGGCTGCCCGTACCCGCGTAACCCAGACTCTTCCTGTGTGGACTCTGCTGGGCCCTCGCGGCGCGCTGTTGTTAGGACCTCCACATTTTATTGCCGCTTAATTGATTATGAGGAAAGACAAAGCGAAAAGGAAAAAAGTTTTTATTGCCGTGTGAATCCAGTAAATGGCTATGACAGAAAACGGCCGCCGCATTTCCTCCCCCCTCCATCAAAAACTTTTTTTTTTTAACCACAGCTTCTACATCCGAGCCGTAAATGTCATGAATTTTTATTACCCTATTTCATCTCACTTTCTGTCCTCGTAAAAATTGGACCATATTTTTTTTGTCTTGCAGTCATTTTCATTGTGCTCGCTTGGCGTAAATGGCCTCCCGGGAGGTAACTTATGCCTCTTACCTCCTGATCAGAACCTTTACATTGATTTGCGGTATTTATTATGTACACAATATGACCGCTTTTGTGTTTTTGTTGTCATTTATTCCCGGCATGCTGTGCAAAAACTTTAGGAAATTCTATTTTCTTCCCTTGGGCGTTTCACCCCCTTTTTTTCTTTTTCTTTCCACATTCCCATGCTTCCTGTGGTTTTTCTGTTTTCTCCCCCACCCCTCATTCCGCCCTGTATGCTTTGCATGTGTTTTTTTGTGTAATATGTAGCAGATGTGAGTCCGCGCACACGTATGTGTGTATACAATTACTGTGTATTTATATATCTGGGCAGCGTAACAATACTCGCATTGTCTGTATACTATGCAGTCACTTTTTTTTTTGTTGTGGGATAATTGCCATTCATAACAACAGGGGTGAGCGAAGATATCTAAGGTTTTGGAGTCGTGGAGCAGGAGGCGTTTTTGGCTAAAGCTTTTAGGTTTGCTGTGTGCACTGTATAACGGTAGAATATTAATGGATTCTCAGGCAACATTACTTATGTATGAATGTTACGATTTTGTTTGCACTTTTTTTCCGGTGTCCATTAATTGTTGAACTGATGATGAACTGTGAAAACCCTTAACATTGTTCATCCTAATCCACCTGATTCATGAATAGAAGGCTTTGTAATCTGGTAGGTGAAGAACTTTGCACTCTCCCTAAAACAGTAAGTTATGTCCTACCCAAAGGCCAGACCCCTGTGGACTGTCTCCTTCCTGCCGAAAACCCCGGAGCCTCTTCTGATCAGAAAGCTTGGCGCAATGCACACATGACTACACGGTGTCGGGGAGGTGGTCCGTTCACAGGGGTCTTGTAAGGCCGCCTCAGACTACCGACGTCACCGCCGGACCTGCAAATCTTTTGCGCCAGTATTATAATGTCTCTTAGTAATTTCACCCCTTGCAAAGCAATGTCGTCATTTCCAGGACCGATGATGAATAATTCGCCATCTTATGGTAACATTTAATAGTGGAGAACATGAAAGCAAAAAAGCTTTTTTAATTACTTCCCCCTTAAATTCTCTCGCTGCCATTGTTGAAGGTTGATTCGGGAGATAGTCTCCATCTTTTGAAGTCACATTTATGGAAGGGAAAAAGGTGTAATGGGTGAACATTTGTTTTTAATTTGTGCTTTAAACACTTTCTATTTTCTCGTGCCATAAAATATCAGCATTTCAAAGGCCCCGCAAATTAATTGAATTCCTTTTATCTGCAGAGGAATGTGTTCTGGTCCTATAGGCCGTTAATGGCTTATCACATCGCTTTTAATAGTACTTTTGTTGTAGCTGAATGCAGAGCGCTTGTTTTTTAATTTTTTTTTTTTTTTTTATGGTGTATTTTTTTTTTTGTCATATTTTTTTTCTATCCAGTTCTGATTTCCTCCAAATGCTACCTGCAATTTTAATTACTATCTCACCGATTGGATCTTTTTATTAAACCGTGCTTTTACAAGCCTACAAATGTCGTTTGACACTAGCGGCTGTAACGATTTTCTAATTTTCTGTAAACGTGAAGTGAAATAAATGATTTTGGGTTTCTTGATTCACGGTAACATTTATTGTAAGCTGTCATCTGCTGCTGGTGATGGCAGTCGTCTTAGGGGGAACGCTGGTGTTCAAAGAGATGCCATCATGGCTTAAGAATTAGATGCATGCCGTCTGAGCCTTCAATGTCTAAGGGGGTCTCCGATTCTCCACCAAAGACGGATCTCGGGAAGGTGATGGTCCGATAGTTGTATTTCACCTAAGCTGATTGTTGAAGCAGTTTATTCTACACACTAAAAAAAACATGCATGCTCAGCCCAGTTGAGTGTGCATATAGAAAGTTGGATCCAATACACAGCGGGGTATGAAGAGGACTGTGCACAAGGCAAACCTGTTTCTGCGTTTTTCTTCCTGCATTGTTTTTGCTTGAGCTCTTCTGCATGACTGCTTGTTCTTTCTGCACTCTTACTTACCCATACACCTTTGTGCTCTATCTTCATTTCTTGCTTTCGCTCGCTTCCTTGCTCTTGCATCCTCCTGCACTTTATTTTGCCATTGGTCTTCCATATTTGCCTGCTTGTTCATTCCTGCTTATTCCTACTCTCTCTTGCTCTCTTGCTTGCAGTTTCCCACTTTCCTTTGCTTGGTATTTAGTTATCTCTCTCTTGCTCACCCACTTGCTTTGGCTCATTTGCTGTGTGTAGATCACTTATTTGCTCTCTTGCTCACTTGTTCTCAGCTGCTTGCTTGTCTTTGCTCTCTTCCCTTGCTTGTCTTTGCTCTCTTATCTTGCTTTCCTTTTCGCTCTTGCTCTTTTGCTCACTTGCATGTTTTACTCACTTTCGATCTTCCTGCTTACACTTGCTTTTCCTCCCTACGATGAAATCTGAAGATCCAAATATAAAATTTGTACCAAGGGCCCCACCAATCATGGGTCTCTGAGTGCTAGTCTATTCTTTCATGTCAGGGGGACCTAGATATGTCTCGGCGTCTTCTCTTACTCTCTCTGGCTGGCATGCTACCTTTCTTGTTCATGCTTTTGCTCTCGCTGCCTTTCTGGCTCCCCTTGCTGCCTTTCTGGCTCCCTTTTCCGCCTTTCTTGCTCCCCTTTTCCGCCTTTCTTGCTCCTCTCAACTACTTTCTGGCTACCCTTTGCTCCCTTTCTGGCTACCCTTTGCTGCCTTTCTGGCTCCCCTTGCTGCCTTTCTGGCTCCCTTTTCCGCCTTTCTTGCTCCCCTTTTCCACCTTTCTTGCTCCCCTTTTCCGCCTTTCTTGTTACCCTTTTCCACCTTTCTTGCTCCCTTGGCCGCCTTTCTTGCTCCCCTGGCCGCCTTTCTTGCTCCCCTGGCCGCCTTTCTTGCTCCCCTGGCCGCCTTTCTTGCTCCCCTGGCCGCCTTTCTTGCTCCCCTGGCCGCCTTTCTTGCTCCCCTGGCCGCCTTTCTTGCTCCCCTGGCCCCTTTCTTGCTCCCCTTTTCCACCTTTCTTGCTCCCCTTTTCCACCTTTCTTGCTTCCCTTTTCCACCTTTCTTGCTTCCCTTTTCCACCTTTCTTGCTTCCCTTTTCCACCTTTCTTGCTCCCCTTTTCCACCTTTCTTGCTTCCCTGGCCGCCTTTCTTGCTCCCCTTTTCCACCTTTCTTGCTTCCCTGGCCGCCTTTCTTGCTCCCCTTTTCCACCTTTCTTGCTCCCCTGGCCGCCTTTCTTGCTCCCCTTTCTGGCTCCCCTTTTCCGCCTTTCTTGCTCCCCTTTTCCACCTTTCTTGCTCCCCTTTTCCACCTTTCTTGCTTCCCTTTTCCACCTTTCTTGCTCCCCTTTTCCACCTTTCTTGCTCCCCTGGCCGCCTTTCTTGCTCCCCTTTTCCACCTTTCTTGCTCCCCTGGCCGCCTTTCTTGCTCCCCTTTCTGGCTCCCCTTTTCCACCTTTCTTGCTTCCCTTTTCCACCTTTCTTGATCCCCTGGCACCTTTCTTGCTCCCCTCGACGCCTTTCTTGCCCACTGATTTCTTGCTCACCCTCTTGCTTTCTTACAAGTCAGGCGGGCATTACATTTGGTTACTCATTTGGCCCCCTGACACAAATTCTGCTGACTCCATAGTGTAAAGGTGAAACTAATACATGACTTGTGAGGTTATGATGGAGAAATATCTCATTCTGGTACATTTATCACATGTAAAAGCGCACAGTTATGTTTCATATATTTAGTTGCGGTGATTAGTGAGCTGGAAATATCTATCCCAGTCTGTCTGCCCCCGACACTATCCATATGAATGTGTGAGATAATTATGGTGTATAGGTCACGGACTTCCTATATGGCTTTTATATTAAAATCATAATACGGCTTTCATACCCCACCAGGCAGCTGCGGCAGTGGGGACAGTCGTACTGTGTCCACCTTACACTGCGTCCTGCCAAAAGCCTGATGTCATTTGCCATATTTATCCCGCTGACCCCTGGGTGAGGGGTTGGCTCCAGGGCAGCCAGTTGCTCAGGGCCAGTCATGTCTGGGAGCTCCAGCCGGGACAGGATCCTTAAGGTTTTCTGAGGCATCTTCAATTTCACTTGGCCGTGCAATCTCAGCAGAGTGGCAATAATTCATTGCGGCTCTATATTAAAGGTGACCTTGCTCGTCAGCTGGGAAGAGGCCAATGAGCAGGTTATTACTTCCTGCCGCTAAGCAGTCCTATTACACTATTAATAAATATTGTTTTCACCGGAGCTGTGGAATTGGTCGGGTTTTTCATCCCCCCCCCCCCACCCCCAATCTCCCCCGTCTCTAAATATGAAGGCCTGAAATGTAGAACGTAACTCCACAAAAACAGTGCAGACTGACATAATCATAGACATGGTGGTAGGAAAGTGGGCGGAGAGGAGGGGTATGAAGCTGCAGGATATAAAAAATAAATACATAACATCAGGGACTTTCCCTATTTTTTTATTACTTTATATCCTTTAATTATTATATTACATGACTAATATAACTGTGCGCTGCCAAATTTATGCCTAACAGGCCGCCAAAATGAGCTATGTGTCGCTAACACGCATGGAGAATGAGTGTGCAATCAGTTCCCTTAAAGTAAAAAGCCGGCCTTGTGACTAATCCTGTGACGGAGCCGCGGTGCTATCTCTATGACTATAATAAGGTTATTATCTACCAAGGCCGCTCTCAAACTGTGGGTAATTCAGCCGCTGGTATTTCAGCGTGACCAACATTGCACAACTCGTGACACAAAACTTGGCCCAGAAACTTCATTGTTCTCCAGGCAACTTTTTTTTTTTTCCTATTTTTTTTTTTTTTTTTTTACTTGTATATCATAATATATTTATATATTATTTTTTTAACCCCTTAATGACCGCCAATACGCCTTTTAACTGACCTGACATATAAGAGAATAGCGTCCCCATACAGGTAACAATCCCGCATCTGTCGGTTGTGCACTATAGCTGACAACTTTATGCATCAGCCACGATCAGTGTTTGCACCGTCCAAATCTGTTTAACCCCTTAGATGCTGCTGTAAAGAGTGATTACTTCATTATAAATGGCTAACAGAGTGTGGGGGCTTCCTCTTTATCCCAATTGGTGCCCTCAGATCATGATTATGTGGTCCTGATGTTTGCCATGGCAATTCATGGCCAAATAGCGGCCTTAGAGTCTGACGGCTGTTGTAACCTGTTCAGAAGTTAGAGACATTTAGGTGGTAAAAATACACATTTTCATTTCTGTCGTACCACTTTGCATTCATTCCTGTAAAGCACCTGAAGGGTTAATAAACTACCTGACAGCAGTTTTTGATATGTCAGGGGGTGCTGTTTTTAAAATGGTATCACTTTTGGTGGTTTCCCAATATGAGACCCCTAAAGTCACTTCAAACATGGATAAGTCCCTAAAAAATAAATTTAGTAAATTTCCTTGAAAAAATGAAAAATTGCTCCTACATTTTTAAACCTCCTAAAATGCTAAAAAAATAAAATAACATTTTACAAATGGTGCTGATGTAAAGCCGACATGTGGGAAATATTATTTATTAATGGTTTGCTGTGGTGTGGCCATCTGGATTAAAGGGATAATCATTCAAATTTTGAAAATTGCTATTTTTTTTTTTTTACATTTTTCTCAAATTTTTGATTTTTTTTTTTATAAATAAACACAAAACAGATTGACCTAAATTTACCATTATCATAAAGTATAATGTGTCACGAAAAAACAGTCTCAAAATCGCTGGGATTTGTTGAAGCGTTGCAGAGTTACCACATAAAGTGACACTGGTCAGATTTCAAAAATTTGGCTCCGTCACTAAGGGGTTAGTCTTCATTGGAGACGATGGAATTTTGAAATTGGAAATCCATAATTTAAAAAGCAAAAATTGAGTCACATAGAAAACTTCTGACTTCTAAATTGCTAAATCTCAGGGGAAAAACCAACCATATTTGTTCCCCCACCACTTCCAGTTTTGAACTTCAGTTTCCTCAATTTTGAAAATTTTTGTGTGATTCCAGATAACAAAAAAAAAAAATTACTTAGAAATTCTTAAGGAAAATAATTTTCACGATAACATGCTTAATACCCTTTAAGGGCTTTTCCAAAAATTATTTTTTAAAATCGATTTATCCATTTTTCCTTCTAGAGGTCACTTTTCTTTTTCCATGTGCCCTTGGAGCCTGGATAGCAGAAATGGTCGCATGATTCGCCCACCACCTTCTTTTCCAGGCCTATGGCGCCTTGTCCGCTGTTCACATGGTGCATCTTGTGTAGTGGCGCCATCCCACACATCCGCATACCCCTTACAAGGTGGCGCACATGGGGCAGGGCTGCTTGTCGGAGCTAATGTGTCAACCTCAAAAATTGACTGATCTTGCTCACGGCCCTGTTCTTTGAACACTATGGTCGTTGTGTAAAGAGTCGGGCAAATAGCTGAATAAATAAGGAGTTGTCCTGGATAAGCAAAGCATGTTTTAGTTTTTTTTCCTTTCTTCTCCTTCCCTGAAACAGCGCCACTTCTGACCATAGGTTGTGTTTGGTACTGCAGTTCCATTCTAGGGAATGAGACTGAGCTACAGTACCAAACCGAACCTGCAAAGACGTGAGGCACTGTTTTTGAAGGAAGGCTGCTTGTTGTTCTGATCTAGGATAATCCCTTTAAGATTATTTCTTTCAAGAATCTAAGTTTTAAGTGTTATTTTTTTTTTCGTGGCTGATTGTATTAATAAGGTTGTTAGCGCCAGTAGACCCATTTATTCTGTAGCACATATGGCGATAACCTAAATGTGTTGTCACCAATCAGATTATCTGTTTAATTAGTGCTTGACGACCAATCAGATTTGTCTACACTAACTAGCTCATTGCTGGAAGACGGTAGAGCGGCCATGTCTTGTTATGAGGAGCGGCTTATTGTTTTGTAACGTCTTTCTACAATGAAGGGGTTAATGATTGACCATGCTGGGAGTGGGCAGGTCGATGGGTGGGTGGCATTCTCCCTTGTGAGTGGCGGTTTGTTGACTGCTGCTCGCTAGTGAAGAGCTCTGGGAAAAAAAACAGAATATATGAAATGATAAATGTTTTGTAAGTGGATGTCACAGAATTAATTCCATTTCAGGGCCTGTCGACAGCACAGAATCCACTTGAGTTTGTGTCTTGCCGTTTATAATGTCAGTGAACTCCACAATGAAATTATTTGGCAGTAATTCAAACTGCTCTGCGCATTAAACTCAGCTTCACTAACCTACATGTTCCTGCCAGTGGCCGAACCTCCCACCGTACCCAATGTTGGGAAGGGGCTGCCATTTATTGCCCTGGATTACAATAGAATGAGAAAGATTGTGTTGTACCTAGGGGCCGTATTATAGTAGTTATGGTATATTCTTGTACATAGGAGCAGTATTATAGTAGTTATATTCTTGTACATAGGGGGCAGAATTATAGTAGTTATATTCTTGTACATAGGAGCAGTATTATAGTAGTTATATTCTTGTACATAGGGGGCAGAATTATAGTAGTTATATTCTTGTACATAGGGGGCAGAATTATAGTAGTTATATTCTTGTACATAGGGGCAGTATAATAGTAGTTATATTCTTGTACATAGGGGCAGTATAATAGTAGTTATATTCTTGTACATAGGGGCAGAATTATAGTAGTTATATTCATGTACATAGGGGGCAGTATTATAGTAGTTATATTCTTGTACATAGGGGGCAGAATTATAGTAGTTATATTCTTGTACATAGGGGCAGTATAATAGTAGTTATATTCTTGTACATAGGGGCAGTATAATAGTAGTTATATTCTTGTACATAGGGGCAGTATTATAGTAGTTATATTCTTGTACATAGGGGGCAGTATTATAGTAGTTATATTCTTGTACATAGGGGGCAGAATTATAGTAGTTATATTCATGTACATAGGGGGCAGTATTATAGTAGTTATATTCATGTACATAGGGGGCAGTATAATAGTAGTTAGGCCATGTTCACACAGTGCGTTTTTTTCTGCGGAACCACAGCGTTTTTGCCGCTGCGGTTCCGCAGCTGTTTTCCATGCAGGGTACAGTACAATGTACCCTATGGAAAACAGGAACCACTGTGCACACGATCCTGAAATTCAGAAAAAAAGCCGCGCTGAATAGCTGCGGGAAAAAAGAAGTACCATGTCACTTCTTTTTTCGGAGCCGCAGCGGTTCTGCACCCATAGACCTCCATTGTGAGGTCAAACCCGCAGTAAAACCCGCAGATCAAAAATATATCTGCGGGTTTTATTGCGGTTTGTGGTGCCGAACCGCTGCAGCAGGAAGTGCGGGGAAGCGGGCGGAAGTGCGTGGGCGGAGTGTGGCTGCCCCGATCCCACCCCCCCATGCTCCGATGCCCCACCCCCGTGCTCCGATGCCTCCCCCCCCGTGCTCCGATGCCCCCCCCCCCCCCCCCCCCCCCGTGTCCTAATCTCCCCCCCTTATACTTACCCGGCCTCCCGGTGTCCGTCCGGCCGTTTTCTCCCTGGGCGCCGCCATCTTGCAAAATGGCGGGCGCATGCGCAGTGCGCCCGCCGAATCTGCCGGCCGGCAGATTCGTTCCAAAGTGTATTTTGATCACTGAGATAGGTTATATCTCAGTGATCAAAATAAAAAAAATAGTAAATGACACCCCCCCCCCCTTTGTCACCCCCATAGGTAGGGACAATAAAAAAATTAAGAATTTTTTTTTTTTTCCCCACTAAGGTTAGAATAGGGTTAGGGGTAGGGTTAGGGGTAGGGTTAGGGTATTTTCAGCCATTTTAACCCTAAAAAACTCCCTAGAAAACACACAGACTCTGCATCAAAAAACGCACCAAAAAACGCACCAAAAAACGCACCAAAAAAAGGACCTGCGTTTTCTGCAAAGAGCTGCGGTTTTTAGTCCTGAAAAAAAGGATGGAAATCAGGAACGTGTGAACATACCCTTATATTCTTGTACATAGGGGGCAGTATTATAGTAGTTTTTTTTTTACAGTAGGTGACAATGAGCACAAATTACGACTCCTTCCATTTAGTAGTGTATGCAATATAGAAACAAAGATGGATTTAGTAGAACATTTTACTCTTTTTTTTTTTTTTTTCCAGGTTTTTAGTGCTGTTTGTTACTGGACCGATGTAAGTGAAGTCACATTTTAGAACCGTGACAACCTGTGCAGTGATCTGTGTGACCGGCGGCTGACACTCACTCACTGTTCTATAGTCTGTGGCATGTGGCGGTGGAATAATTTTTTTTTTTTGTTTCATTGCCAAGATTATTTTTAAGCAGAACCGAAAGACCTGACTGCAAAGGGGAATGTCCAAATGTTTACATGACTGACTTCCTGTATGCGATCATTCTGCCCTTTGGAATAAGCATAAGCTGTTTTATGTGGGTATAATGATTGCCATTTTTGTGCTTTTGATTGTTTTTGCTTCTTAAGTGATTTTCTTAGCCGCAGCTTGTGCTCTCAGAAATCCTATCGTCATCTTAAACCGCTGCTTCTTAAAGATTATAGTCAGCAAATTCGCTTCCTCTCCTCTGGAAAAGGTCAATGATTTTTGACTTGGTGCTAGTGGGAGATATCCCTGAATGGCTTAAATAAGAACTTTACACCCGTGCAATGATGAGGCCTTTTAAATTGGCCCTTTTGGGTAGGGGAAGGTTCACGCAGAGGGAGCCGGTTATCTTTGTCTATCCCTTCTTTGTAAAGCTGGCCATGGGGCTCGTTTTGGGAGGGCAGCTGTTTTTCAGGCCTTGTAATATTAGTTTGAGATGAGTGTTATTTCTCAAGGTTGAGATGCACAATGAATTTCATGTCCTGTTCCCCTACAAAACCTCGCTCGTCTTCTTTTTTAGATTTCCCGGCCCATTGTTCTGCACCCCACCCATCCCCACAAGTATAAACATGTTTGGATCTGTAATTATGCGGCTAATGAAAAAATGTCAGCGTATGTGAAGCCGTATTGTGCTCTTGCCAGGGGCGGCTGCTCCCAAGTCTCTGACAACGCTGTGGGCATTGTAACGGTGTACGCATGCTGGACACCCCAAAAAAAGAAGAGGCGAGGTCACAAAAGAGCTTAGTAGGTCGGGATCTTGGAGGAAAATGTGGGGTTGATCCTCTACCATTAGGCTGGGTTCACATTGCGTTAGTGGGTGTCCACTGACTGAATCCGTTACATGGCGCAATTAACGCTTTGTAATGGATCCGTTAGCGCACCCATTGACCGCAATGTACCTAACGCATCGCTAACGTATGCCATTTTTGGCATGCGTTAGCGATGTCCCGTTATTTTCTGACGGACCGTCCGTTTATCGCTAGCGCAGATTGGGCATTTGCGCTAGCGGGATCGCTAAACGCAATCCCTTTTTGTACATTGCGTTAGCGCAGTCCACTAGCGCATGCGCTAAACTGATTGCACTAATGCAATGTGAACCTAGCCTTAGAGATTTTTCTTTTTTTCCAACAGGCCTAATCTGTGTCCAGTTGTCTAAACTAAGCCTATACTCTTAATGTATTTTTATTTATTTATTTATTTTTAAGTAGGAACAAGTGGTGGTTATTCGTATTAGTTTTTTCTCGTAGTGTTGTCACATCGTAAAAAAAAAAAAAATTGCCTTGTTTGTTGGGTTGCAGCTTCCCAAGAGCAGATTGGCTAGAATTAGAAATCTATAGCGGCTTTCTTCCAAAAATAGCGCCATGCTTGTCCACAGGCTGAGTGTGGAATTACAGCTTCGGCACATTCACTTCATTCGAGGGTGGTTACAATGCCAGACACATCCCATGGACAGGGTGTGGAGTCTCCTGGAAAATGGCGAGATCTCCCGAACTCTTGGAGGAGTCGGAATTTTTCCTGGGATCTACTAAAGATTCCCTGAGCCCCTGGAAAAAAAAAGCTCTTCGCCACTCTAATTGACATGACACTGAGCGCAGAGGCACCATCGGGGGGCAAGAGCAAGGTTTGTAGGGTGCTTAGGCAGCAGAGCAGAGAGGAGGAAATTATTTTGTAGATACAAATTTAAAGCTGCGACTCGAAAAGTTGATCGATATGGGAAACGTTAGCCATGTGATCTAATGATGGTCAACCCCCAACACCTACCAAACCATCCTCTTGGAAATGTTCTCAAAAAAAAAAACCCCTTTCCTTTTTTTAAATTTTAGATGGGGTGTTCTTTACAAAACATAATGTGTAGCCAGTGCCCCCCTCATACTTCTGTCCCTCTTGTTCTTGCGCACACTGGAGTTGCTTCCTTTTGAGAATAAATTAAATTCTCACTCATGTTCTTACAATTCTTGGAATTGGGAATGTTAGAATTCAGCAATCAGATTTGCAGGACCTTGATAATTGCAACCATGTCTGTAATTTGTGGCTGCCAGACCATGGCCGTGAACCTTCTCCAACCTGCCGGCATCCCCTGCACCTCTTCACAGTATTACGCCTGGTACAGCAGCATTGCCCAGGATGCCGCTGGCAGGTCGGAGGAGGTTTAGCAGCATTGCCCGGGATGCCGCTGGCAGGTAGGAAGAGGTACAGCAGCATTGCCCAGGATGCCGCTGGCAGGTAGGAAGAGGTACAGCAGCATTGCCCGGGATGCCGCTGGCAGGTAGGAAGAGGTACAGCAGCATTGCCCGGGATGCCGCTGGCAGGTAGGAGGAGGTTCGTAGGGCTCTAGTCCGACTCCAGTGGACATGGATCACCGTCCTGGTCGCTGCCTGCAAATTTCTTTGCTCAATTCTAGGGAATGTTTTTGAGAGGCATTGTCCCGCAAAGCAACCTTGTTTTTTATGTGCAGGTAGTGTCCCTTTAAATGCCCGTGGCTCTTTAGACTTAAGAAAGAGGATTTTTTGACTCTACCAGTCTTGTGCTTTTTTTTTTTTTTTTTGTTCTGTTATTTTATACTGTAGATGATTTTATAGAAATTCTGCTTCTTCAGCTTTTCACATCCTGTCTTACTGAGTAATAGAAATGGTGTCGGTGTTTTCACCACAACTTTGAGGTCTCCCGACCTCATCTTCTCATCTCTTTCCAGCATTTAAAGGATGAATGAAAATAAAGCCTTAAAAGTGCAAAGGAAAAGGGAAAACAAAAAAATAAAAATTTGAAATAAGTTTTTCCTTACATCCTCTTGTGTGCCGGTTCATTTTGCAAACTAGTGTAAAATTAGTATTACTTTTCTTTTAGATGGTGATTTCATTTATTTTTGTCTTTTTTTTCCCCCTTTTTCTTTCCCCCTTTCCCCGGGAATTTATTAATCTTGATCTCTTTCCATACACTCGCTTTGCCGGTCTAACCAGAATTGGTTTCCTGCCTTAGGTGCAGCTCTCAGTCCGGTTCCTTTTTGTGTTAATGTTTTTCAGCTCCAGAGCATTACCACCGACAAAACAAACCTGTTTCTCCGGATACTGTCCTTTGTCTTTTTCTAAAAGCCATTCCAGTGAACGCAAACGGCAAATATTCATCTGAAAGCGCGCAGACCGCAGAATTAAATGCGCTGGCGGAGACAAAGGGTTATTGTCGTTACGTGAAGGCAGTTTATATAGCCCTATTCTACTTCACTGGATATTATGTTTCATCGGTGCATCACAATGTGGGAATATTTTATTGTTTTTTAAATAGACAACGGCTTAGCCAAAATGTTGCCCATAGTAACCTGTTATAATATTTGCTGTTCACATTAGTTTCAAGGCTTCGGATCATTATGGAAACATGACCGCTATTGCCCGATCGGTTTTCAGACAGAATCCTGCAATTACCTACATAGAAGACAGAGGACCCTAAAGCAAAGATCAATATGGGCCTCCATGAGGATGCTGGGATTTTCCAACCTGAACAGAAAGGCCCCCTATTTATTACACTTAATCCTATTGGGCTCCTTTTCCAACCTCTTATTTGCCAAAAGTACAGTTCCCTTATAGAACCGAGTCTTCCACAAGTTTTCCCCATCCAGAAGCTAAGGCTTCTTTCACACTAGCATCGGATTCGGCCCGTCTCAATGCGTCGGGCCGAGATTCCGACGCTAGCGTTTGATGCGTTGCACAACGGGTGCAGCGGATGCATTTCTCCGGCGCATCTGCTGCCCCATTGTGAGGTGCGGGGAGGTGGGGGCAGAGATCCGGCCGCGCATGCGCGGTTGGAAAAAGCGGTCCGTCGGCAGTAAAAAACGTTACATTTAACGTTTTTTTGCTCCCGGCGGTCCGACACAACACGGCGCAACCGTCGCACGACGGTTGCGACGTGTGACAATACGTCGCAATGCGTGGGTAATGTTACTCTATGGGGCAAAAACGCATCCTGCAAATAACTTTGCAGGATGCGTTTTTTCCCCTAAACGACGCATTGCGACGTATTCAAAAAAACGCTAGTGTGAAAGTAGCAATTGCATGGACCAATCAGGGCTGGGATCCCTCCCTACAGGATCCTGTAGCAGCAGCCTGGTCTCTCTCTCTGTGCTATATATCTTTGGATACTGCTGAAGCTTGACCGCTTTAAAGGTGAAGGTGGTCCTCTTGAATTCCCATATTTTGTTTTCGGCAGGGTCCTGCAGAATTATAAATCAAACCCCCAATTCGGTTAGAACAATGTTTTTGTTTTATTTTTTAAAGGGAAGCCATCAGAAAATGTTCTTTTGTTCAAATCATTTTTATTTTATAATTTTATATTTTTAGCATATTATAATATGTAATAAAAATCGAAATCTTGCAAATTTTTTATTGGCCACTTGGGCTTCCTGTTTCAGGACGCACATGTTACATTGGCCACAAAGGTCAGACCCCAGTCCTATCTTTTGTATTAAAGTATCTGATATCTACTCAGTGTGTGAAATTGTGTAGGGACGAAGATCGGGGTGAGCTGCGACATCGCCTATTGTGATTGGTGGATATTGGGTTATCAGCTGTGTCAAGAGGTGTTATCAGTCAACCTAATCCTTCCTCTGATGATAATGAGACTTCTGAAAACTCTTCTTGAAAGAATAGGAAGTAAAAGTCTAAAATAGCCTCAGTGGTCATTGTGAAAATGGAAAACGTTTTTTTTTTCTTTCATTCATGAAACTAAAATAGTGAAAAACAATGTTATTTCCTGACGATGCAGTTTTTTTTATGTCCCACATCCAGGACTGCCCGGGGAACGTATAACTGGATGGACCACCCACTTTGGGGCGTATTCTATTAAATCCCAGCCCTAGAGGATCAGAATATGCCAGATTTGATGTGATTGGCTCGGAAAATTTAGGACAGTAACAGCAAATTTAGGAATACGCGCAAAATACCGGAAAGCCAAATGAAAACATTAATGGCTTCCAATATCTTGTTGAACTGAATTTACAGCATTAGAGAACGCCCACACTTTCTACTTTAAGATTTCTAAGTTGTTTGGTGTATGTCCGGTTTTTACATCATTGTGGGCCCCTACTCCATCCCACCCATAAATTGAGATTTTTAGAATTTCTTTTCCTAGATGATGATGAACCCCTGATTTTCTTGGCACACATGCCATTGACGTCTTTAGACTCCAAGGCAGATGTACTAAGTTTAAAAAGTACCGTAGACCGCTGCCTCCCATCACTCCCGCCCTGAGGTTCCGCTCTGCGCCTCTCTCATGCCCGCCGTTACTTTTGTACTTGAGAGAGACAGCCGAACAACTTGTGATTAATTCATCAAAATAAATAGATACACATTTCTGCCTCTTCACTCTGATTTCCCCTCTTCATTAAAAATGGATGAACATGGAGCCGTGTGCGCCAACTGATAGCGGCTACCCGGCGTGATTATCCTGCCTGTGCATTAACTGTTTTCTCGCTCTCTCTCGGACCGTGTATTACCAAGTTTCAAGAAACCTAAAGTAATAATTAGTAGAAACGCACGGATTAAAAAAAAAAAAAAAAAAAAAATTATCCAAAAACTATATTTATTTTCACTTCTGTTTCTGTTGCCTAGATCATAACATGGCTTCTCCTGACATTCTGTGTGAAGAGGAAGCTGGCGTCCACTTCAGAAGCGTTTTTTTTAAAGCATCGCCTCATCCTCTTCCTCTGTCGAGCGGTATTAATTTATCATTCCCCCTCCTCCAATTCAGTTTACCCTAGGCAACCGTGGGAACCCATACCACATGTGTATATCCCCTCTCATTGTAAGGGTTTCCTTAAACTAGCTATAAAAATATAAATCTAAAATAAGCATAAATAATATTTTCTCCTTTTGTAAGTAAAAAAAAAATAAAAAAAAAATGGAAGTCCATTCCCAAAACCTCATAGTGCGGAGATTATATATATATATATATATATATATATATATATATATATATATATATATATATATATATATATATATATATATATATATATATGTGTGTGTTTTTGTTTTACATTGAAATCTAATTTTTTTCTACATTTTTTCCTTTTTAAGGTAATTTGTTTGAAATTTACTTTTCACAATGGTCTTCTTTTTTCTCTGGATGGTGTGATAGGAATTTTAAAGTGGGCATCGTGTATCAGGCACACAGTCGTGCGGAGGGATAAATCTTCCTCCTTGGGAAAAAAAAAAATCTCTGTACAGGATTTGTGCGAGATTAGAGTGCATTACTCAGACTTTCTGCTATACTGGGGGGGGGGACGGTCTGTGAGACCCTTTGATCAATGCATTGGGGACCTCGGTCATAAAGGATTGTGGGTAAAATGCAGATGCCTGCATTTAACACAAGTGGCTCAGGCCAATCCTTTTTCCCATTTGGGATCCATTTTCGCTATCCTGCCCTTACGATGTATGCCACGGGGCATGTGCTGCCTGGTGAGTGTACGACCCCATATAATCTACTTTACAGTCTGGCGGTTGTGATATTGTGACTTAAATATGGTTCTTTGTTCTGCTAACATGGATTTTCTTCTATGTAAGCTTAGCCATGTCAATATCAGGTTCATTAGATTTACTTTTTTTTTTTGTTCTCCCATTTTTATGGAAACAGTGGGTGCTAATATGTCCCTCCCCCAAGGTTCTGTACAAGCTTTTATACTCCTCAGGGGTGGTATATACTGTAAATGCACTGGCCTAATAGTAATGTAAGGGTAAGTTGGGGTCCAGAAGACTAAATATGTGTTTTCCTGTCTTGATTAAATGGTTGCCTCCCTCAATGGAAATGGATGACACCTAATATGGCCCTCAGTATGATGAAAATGCCGGCTCCCTAGTTCCTACTTAGTAACATAGTAACATAGTTAGTAAGGCCGAAAAAAGACATTTGTCCATCCAGTTCAGCCTATATTCCATCATAATAAATACCCAGATCTACGTCCTTCTACAGAACCTAATAATTGTATGATACAATATTGTTCTGCTCCAGGAAGACATCCAGGCCTCTCTTGAACCCCTCGACTGAGTTCGCCATCACCACCTCCTCAGGCAAGCAATTCCAGATTCTCACTGCCCTAACAGTAAAGAATCCTCTTCTATGTTGGTGGAAAAACCTTCTCTCCTCCAGACGCAAAGAATGCCCCCTTGTGCCCGTCACCTTCCTTGGTATAAACAGATCCTCAGCGAGATATTTGTATTGTCCCCTTATATACTTATACATGGTTATTAGATCGCCCCTCAGTCGTCTTTTTTCTAGACTAAATAATCCTAATTTCGCTAATCTATCTGGGTATTGTAGTTCTCCCATCCCCTTTATTAATTTTGTTGCCCTTCTTTGTACTCTCTCTAGTTCCATTATATCCTTCCTGAGCACCGGTGCCCAAAACTGGACACAGTACTCCATGTGCGGTCTAACTAGGGATTTGTACAGAGGCAGTATAATGCTCTCATCATGTGTATCCAGACCTCTTTTAATGCACCCCATGATCCTGTTTGCCTTGGCAGCTGCTGCCTGGCACTGGCTGCTCCAGGTAAGTTTATCATTAACTAGGATCCCCAAGTCCTTCTCCCTGTCAGATTTACCCAGTGGTTTCCCGTTCAGTGTGTAATGGTGATATTGATTCCCTCTTCCCATGTGTATAACCTTACATTTATCATTGTTAAACCTCATCTGCCACCTTTCAGCCCAAGTTTCCAACTTATCCAGATCCATCTGTAGCAGAATACTATCTTCTCTTGTATTAACTGCTTTACATAGTTTTGTATCATCTGCAAATATCGATATTTTACTGTGTAAACCTTCTACCAGATCATTAATGAATATGTTAAAGAGAACAGGTCCCAATACCGACCCCTGCGGTACCCCACTGGCCACAGCGACCCAGTTAGAGACTATACCATTTATAACCACCCTCTGCTTTCTATCACTAAGCCAGTTACTAACCCATTTACACACATTTTCCCCCAGACCAAGCATTCTCATTTTGTGTACCAACCTCTTGTGCGGCACGGTATCAAACACTTTGGAAAAATCGAGATATACCACGTCCAATGACTCACCGTGGTCCAGTCTATAGCTTACCTCTTCATAAAAACTGATTAGATTGGTTTGACAGGAGCGATTTCTCATAAACCCATGCTGATATGGAGTTAAACAGTTATTCTCATTGAGATAATCCAGAATAACATCCCTCAGAAACCCTTCAAATATTTTACCAACAATAGAGGTTAGACTTACTGGCCTGTAATTTCCAGGTTCACTTTTAGAGCCCTTTTTGAATATTGGCACCACATTTGCTATGCGCCAGTCCTGCGGAACAGACCCTGTCGCTATAGAGTCCCTAAAAATAAGAAATAATGGTTTATCTATTACATTACTTAGTTCTCTTAGTACTCGTGGGTGTATGCCATCCGGACCCGGAGATTTATCTATTTTAATCTTATTTAGCCGGTTTCGCACCTCTTCTTGGGTTAGATTGGTGACCCTTAATATAGGGTTTTCATTGTTTCTTGGGATTTCACCTAGCATTTCATTTTCCACCGTGAATACCGTGGAGAAGAAGGTGTTTAATATGTTAGCTTTTTCCTCGTCATCTACAACCATTCTTTCCTCACTATTTTTTAAGGGGCCTACATTTTCAGTTTTTATTCTTTTACTATTGATATAGTTGAAGAACAGTTTGGGATTAGTTTTACTCTCCTTAGCAATGTGCTTCTCTGTTTCCTTTTTGGCAGCTTTAATTAGTTTTTTAGATAAAGTATTTTTCTCCCTATAGTTTTTTAGAGCTTCAATGGTGCCATCCTGCTTTAGTAGTGCAAATGCTTTCTTTTTACTGTTAATTGCCTGTCTTACTTCTTTGTTTAGCCACATTGGGTTTTTCCTATTTCTAGTCCTTTTATTCCCACAAGGTATAAACCGCTTACACTGCCTATTTAGGATGTTCTTAAACATTTCCCATTTATTATCTGTATTCTCATTTCTGAGGATATTGTCCCAGTCTACCAGATTAAGGGCATCTCTAAGCTGTTCAAACTTTGCCTTCCTAAAGTTCAATGTTTTTGTGACTCCCTGACAAGTCCCCCTAGTGAAAGACAGGTGAAACTGTACAATATTGTGGTCGCTGTTTCCTAGATGCCCGACCACCTGCAGATTTGTTATTCTGTCAGGTCTATTAGATAGTATTAGGTCTAAAAGTGCTGCTCCTCTGGTTGGATTCTGCACCAATTGTGAAAGATAATTTTTCTTGGTTATTAACAGAAACCTGTTGCCTTTATGGGTTTCACAGGTTTCTGTTTCCCAGTTAATATCCGGGTAGTTAAAGTCCCCCATAACCAGGACCTCATTATGGGTTGCAGCTTCATCTATCTGCTTTAGAAGTAGACTTTCCATGGTTTCTGTTATATTTGGGGGTTTGTAACAGACCCCAATGAGAATTTTGTTACCATTTTTCCCTCCATGAATTTCAACCCATATGGACTCGACATCCTCATTCCCTTCGCTAATATCCTCCCTTAAAGTGGACTTTAGACAAGACTTTACATAGAGACAAACCCCTCCTCCTCTCCGATTTTTACGATCCTTTCTAAACAGACTGTAACCCTGTAAGTTAACTGCCCAGTCATAGCTTTCATCTAACCATGTCTCGGTTATTCCCACTATGTCAAAGTTACCTGTAGATATTTCTGCTTCTAGTTCTTCCATCTTGTTTGTCAGGCTTCTGGCGTTTGCGAGCATGCAGTTTAGAGGATTTTGTTTTGTTCCAATCTCCTCACTGTGGATTGTTTTAGAAATGTTCTTACCTCCCTTCTGAGTATGTTTTCCTGGGTCGTCTTTGTTCGAGTCTAATGTTTTTCTTCCCGTCCCCTCTTCTTCTAGTTTAACGCCCTCCTGATGAGTGTAGCGAGTCTTCTGGCGAATGTGTGTTTCCCAGGTTTGTTGAGGTGTAGTCCGTCTCTGGCGAGGAGTCCATCATACCAGTAATTCACACCGTGGTCCAGGAATCCAAATCCTTGTTGTCTGCACCATCGTCTTAGCCAGTTGTTTGCATCAAGGATCCTGTTCCATCTCCTGGTGCCATGCCCGTCTACTGGAAGGATAGAAGAAAAAACTACCTGTGCATCCAGTTCTTTTACTTTCTTCCCCAACTCTTCAAAGTCCTTGCAGATTGTCGGTAGGTCCTTCCTTGCCGTGTCATTGGTGCCAACATGTATCAGAAGAAATGGGTGGACGTCCTTGGAGCTGAAGAGCTTTGGTATCCTATCGGTCACATCCTTGATCATCGCACCTGGAAGGCAGCATACTTCTCTTGCAGTTATGTCCGGTCTGCAGATGGCTGCTTCGGTGCCTCTCAGTAGTGAGTCTCCCACCACCACCACTCTTCGTTGCTTCTTGGCTGTACTTTTTGCTGTCACTTGTTGCTGTGTGCCCTTTTCTTTCTTGCTTGCTGGTATTGCTTCATTCTTAGGTGTGCCATCTTCATCCTCTACAAAGATTTGATATCGGTTCTTCAGTTGTGTGGTTGGTGATTTCTCCATGGTCTTCTTGCTTCTTTTGGTCACATGCTTCCACTCATCTGCTTTTGGAGGTTCTCTGACACTTTTTGCACCTTCTGTGACCAGTAGAGATGCTTCTGTTCTGTCTAGAAAGTCTTCATTCTCTTTGATGAGTTTCAAAGTTGCTATTCTTTCTTCCAGACCCCGCACCTTTTCTTCTAAAAGGGCCACTAGTCTACACTTCTGACAGGTGAAATTGGATTCTTCTTCTGGTCGATCTGTGAACATGTAGCACATGCTGCAGCTCACCATGTAGGTTGTCACATCTGCCATGTTGCTCCTAGATCCTGCTGACTTGCTGTGTGTTTTCCTTCTTGTGTAATCTACTCAGCCAAGCTCTCTTGCAATAATGTCCTACAGGCAAAAATTCGTTTGGTGATGCTTTCGAAGCAGCTGGTCCCGGCTGTACCCAACGATCTTCTAGCTTAGGGAGACTTCGCTTCTCCCAGAAGGCACCTGGAATATGCAAATTAGCCTCCTGAAGCTTGAATCCCTGGTTTGGTGATGCTTTCGAAGCAGCTGGTCCCGGCTGTACCCAACGATCTTCTAGCTTAGGGAGACTTCGCTTCTCCCAGAAGGCACCTGGAATATGCAAATTAGCCTCCTGAAGCTTGAATCCCTGGTTTGGTGATGCTTTCGAAGCAGCTGGTCCCAGCTGTACCCAACGATCTTCTAGCTTAGGGAGACTTCGCTTCTCCCAGAAGGCACCTGGAATATGCAAATTAGCCTCCTGAAGCTTGAATCCCTGGTTTGGTGATGCTTTCGAAGCAGCTGGTCCCGGCTGTACCCAACGATCTTCTAGCTTAGGGAGACTTCGCTTCTCCCAGAAGGCACCTGGAATATGCAAATTAGCCTCCTGAAGCTTGAATCCCTGGTTTGGTGATGCTTTCGAAGCAGCTGGTCCCGGCTGTACCCAACGATCTTCTAGCTTAGGGAGACTTCGCTTCTCCCAGAAGGCACCTGGAATATGCAAATTAGCCTCCTGAAGCTTGAATCCCTGGTTTTCTTACCCCTCATTTTATGAGGTTTTTTTTGCATGGCCGCTCGGGGAGGGGGCGATTTAATACCTTGTTTATCAGGGTGTTGGGTTTTATTCCACGGCCTTTTCTATGGAAGCGATTGGCACGAATATGCCCCTCCCCCGAGCTTCCCTTCCTGCTCCTTTGGGACAGGATAAAGGGCACAGGCCTAATAGTGTTCATCTAAGTAAGAATTAGGGGCCCGAAGAATATGAATCACTGGCCAGTGCTTATTTGGATCTGGAACGGAAAGAAGTACCGATCTTATCCAGAGTTCTCGCCTTTTTTATTTTAGCAATAGGAAAGCTGGGTTCGTGCTGTAGTGACAGTCACATTAGGGATCACCCGTTATTTCTGGTACTTAAGAAAACTAAGAATTGGCTTCATAGAATTTTTTTCATAAAATGTTGACTTTTTTTTTATTATAAATAAATTTCTTATTAATAGCGATGTCACATGTATGTCCTATAGGCAGTCATCGATTTAGGCTTCTGCTATGGGTCCCTGCTCTCCAGTAATGTAAGTATCCAGCTTTTTGCCCCCTGACCCTCAAACTAAAACATATTTCCAGTATCAGTAACTAAGTTCTGGTTCAGATCGCTGAACATCTGGAATATATTATATATAATATCTGTGCAATAAAGCCCCAGCTGTGCTATCATGTGCGAATCCTCGTGTCAGCTTTTCCTTCTCCTCTGGGCACGCACACGCCTCATCTTTCATGCAAATACACCCGGTGTGATAATCTGTGCACAGAATATTACCCAAAAAGCAAAATGTGTGTTTTTTTTTTTCTTAACGAAGACTTCTTAATGAACATAAGGATGCTGCTGCTATATGATCGTCCCCTGAACCCTGCAATGATTATTGGCTCCAGCGTAACTGCATTGTCTGTTGGAGTCTGAGGTAGTCTAACATCCATCTCCCATACTTTACACTGCAGCTCTGCTTGTGCGGATTGACTTCTGTGTATCTTCACAAGCTCTGCCACATGACCGAGTGCGAGGAAGCGATTTCTATCACAGCCTGTAGATCTTCAAGATTTGTTTTTAATGGTGAAGGGTATAATGTGCCGTGAACGCTGCAGTCATGAAGGCAATGTCGTCATCTGTGACCTCTAACCTTAGGGCAGAAGATGCCTATTATTTACAATACAGAGATAAGCGCCTGCCTAACTAATCGTAATGCTCCCTTCCTTCTACTTAGGCTACGTTCACATTTGCGTTGTGTGCCGCTGCGTTGGCGACGCAACGCACAACGCAAATAAAAACGCACCAAAACGCATTCAAAAATGCTGCGTTTTGCGACGCATGCGTCGTTTTTTACCGAAATTTGGACGCGAGAAAAATGCAACTTGTTGCGTTTTCTGCGCCTGACGCTTGCGGCAAAAAAAAACGCATGCGTCGCACAACGCAGCACAACGCATGTCCATGCGTCCCCCATGTTAAATATAGGGGCGCATGACGCATGCGTCACCGCTGCTGCGTCGCCCGACGCAAACACGCAAAACGCTAATGTGAACGTAGCCTTAAAGGGGTATTCCCATCTCCAAGATCCTATTCTAATATGCAGTAGAATATCCAATTAGAAATGTAGTATACTTCTTATGATTCACTATGTCGCTTACCTCATGAGTGGTGCGTTGCAGTAGGTTAGGGTATAGTTCTTCTGATAAGCTATACCCCTGACCTCAAGCGTTGCATTGCAATAGCTTAGGTATCCATGGTTACAACCACTCATAGTGACAGCTGTTACTGGTCGTAACCATGGATACTAAGCTACTGCAATGCACTGCACATGGGGTAAGCGACATAGCGAATCAGAAGAACTATACTATATTTCTAATTGGAGACATTTGCTAACATGATTATTATTACACCTACTACATATTTGGATAGGCTCTTAGAGATGGGAATACCCCTTTAAAGACTTAGACATGGGATGATATTATAAGTACATTTGTATTTTCACCTCCTGGTCTGTACTGAAACAGACACTTAGACAATGCAATTTTTCTCCAGTTCTGCTCCTAACAGTGACGTTCACGTGGCAATCCCTCTATTTTGGCAATATTTAGGAAGTTCTGCCCCCGCCCTACTTTGCGGCCTTCCTGTGACCCCTTATCGGGAGCCGTTTCAACGCTGCGCCTGCAGGGATTGTACTTACAATGTAAAAACATAAACCAGCGGCTGCAGTTTCCTCCGAGCTCCTAATAACTAGACAGATTATGAAACTTTTCAAAAAGTTCTTTTTTTTTCTGTAAAGTTCCCCTCACCCCTCCTGTTAGTCTGGGATGCCTGTGACCTGATAAAGAAACTACAGGAAACTTCCTCACTGGTTCATCCACCATTGCTAAATATTATGTGCCTACCTTAAAGGGGCCACTCACCCCTATGTGACACAAAGTAGTGTAAATGCAGAGGAGGGCTTTCTAGAACACATTTAATTAAAAATTATATATATATATATATATATACATATATATATATATATATATATATATATATATATATATATATATATATATATATATATATATATATATATATATATATATATATATATATATATATCTATCTCTTCTCCCCATCCTGAAATGACTGATAACAGAGAATAGACATAACCATAGAGAAGTGAGAATTTTAAGGTTACTGTTCCTTTAAATGCAAAATCTCTGAGCTTGGATAAATCTTCATGGGGACAACCAGCGACTGCACAGAAAAGCCAGAACATTGAGGGAACTTTGGTGCTTTTTAATAAATGAGTCGTCGGAGGCAGTGCCAGAGATTGCCAGCTGTCTGCTTCTCAGCAGGAGTAAATGAGCAAATTATATTATCAGGATGCAAACCGCTATTAGTGCCGTACACGCGGCTCATAGTCAATCATATAAGGCCTGAATATTCCTGGGGAGACCCCGCACACCGTCTCCTGTACATCACCAGTCCATGTATACAAGGACAGCGGTTCCTGGGATATATTGGCCACCTGTAATGTGTCAGCAGCTGGTAAACGATGGGTTATTGGATATTTGGAATTATCAGACGGTCATAGAAAATTGTATGTAGAATAAAGAAATACAAAAGAATACAGTAAAAGAAAAAAATGAACATAACATACACTGATATAGATTGAGGTTTGACCCCGACCACTACAATGGTGGCAATGTGATCGCCGTACCTCCGCTACCTTAATTGCTACGTCCAGCTTCACAAAACCTCTAAAATGATAAATGAAGCAACTTTGCCATATTATAAAATGTATAATTGGTGGAGAAAGGTTGATTTTTGATAGGTTGAAAAAAAGACCTCGGTCTATGTAACCGTCACATTGTACAAGGTTCTGCTGTTTGGTGTCTCCATGGTAACAGACTACAACTAAACCTTGTGTAGTCTGATCCTGCAGTCACACTTCCTTGTACTTACAGGATAGGTGATAGCTTACTGATTATTGGGGGGTCCGACTGCTAGGACCCGCACTGATCCTCAGAGAATGGAGCCTCAGTCCATATGGTGCCATGGTCCACTTTATCCAGCCGCTCCATTCCCTATAGGGAATAAACAGAGGGGCGGTCAGGCAGCCACCCTACTATGCCATCTTGTAACTGGCACGATCAGTGCATGGTCCTAGTGGTGGGACCCCCACCGATCATAAGTTATGGACTATCCTAAGAATTAGTGATTACTGCACTTATTTTAACCTTCCATCACCTTTATAAAAATGACTGTAGAAAAATGGCTGCAGGATTAGACGATACAGATTTTTTTTTTTTGTTACCATGGAGACACACAAATTTGAATTGGAGCTGTAGGAATACATTTTAAGAAATTGGTCTTAGAGGTTAAGGTGATCGTAGACTGTAACCTGCGCTTGGCATCATTCTGCCTATTAGTCCATCAGCCGGCTACAACCTAAATGGTGCGATATTCGATAGACCTGGACAGCACAAATCAAATTGCTCCTCTCTACATGTCACATTAGTTTTCCTCCTATCACATGCAGAAAGTCTACCATGAGCAATACGTGCGGGTTCGTCTCTCGTACTGCCTGTTTTCCCATGGCACTTGATTTAATGCCCCGTGAGAGCTGCTGCCCACATTCCTCTCTAAGGAGTTGCCCGGGTGCCACACAATGCCATGCAGTCTGGACTGTTGGTAATAACATTGTTTTTTGTTTTGTTTTTTTTTCTGGTTTTTGTGGACGTAACGTGACAGAGGGCAATGTCGTCTGTTTACAGAAAGGGCGGCGGCGCTTACAAAGAATGTGGGGGTGAGACTGCGCTGAAAGGTGAGGGCCCCCTTGTTTGTGGAAAGATGGTTGACATTGGGTATGGTGCCAGCTTTATCAAGACAAGAGGATGAAGTCTCTTTCTCCGGGAGGAACCTCTGCTGCGTGGAACATGATGGTTGACACCGGGTATGATGCCAACTTTATCAAGACAAGAGGATGAAGTCTCCAGGAGGAACCTCTGCTGCGTGGTACTTGATAGTTGACAGTGGGTATGATGCCAACTTTATCTAGAGAAGAGGATGAAGTCTCCGGGAGGAACCTCTGCTGCGTGGTACTTGATGGTTGACATCGGGTATGATGCCAACTTTATCAAGATAAGAGGATGAAGTCTCCGTCTTCAGGAGGAACCTCTGCTGCGTGGTACATGATGGTTGACACCGGGTAGGATACCAACTTTAACAAGACGAGGATGAAGTCTCCATCTCCGGGATGAACCTCTGCTGCATGGAACATGATGGTTGACAGCGGGTATGATGCCAACTTTATCAAGACAAGCGGATGAAGTCTCCGTCTCCAGGAGGAACCTCTGCTGCGTGTAACATGGTTGACAGTGGGTATGATGCCAACTTTACCAAGACAGGAGCATGAAGTCTCCATCTCCGGGAGGAACCTCTGCTGCGTGGAACATGATGGTTGACAGTGGGTAATAAAAAGTTCTATATTTCACAAATAACAAAATCCGTTTTACTATTGCGAATATTTTTTTTTAAACATTTATTTTGCTTTTTTTCATCCTCATGAGAGATTCGTCCTCCCTGTCAGCGCCGCTCCGTCATTATTCACCACCCAATTTTTCGAGCTCGCGTTTTCGTAATTGCAGGTTTTTTGGTTAAGTGGCTTTCGCGGTGTTAAACTTGACTACACGCTCACCTCTACCGCATCTCTCACAGATAAAAACACACGCCAGCCAACACCGCTAATCTTCTGCCATTTCCTCATTTGAATGGGAGCCGCAGACTTGATTAACTGTGTTGCAAGAGCAAAATTGGGGGTTAGCTGCGAAGCAGCCACTTAGCGCTTTAATAGCCGGGATTGGCGCAGGAGAAGCTTCTCACAGTTTTTATTTTTAATGTTACATTGTATCACACGGTTATTATACTCAATCCTGGCGTAGATCATGGCGTCCTCATCACAATGTGAAATAGATGCAGAACTTTTGCTTTTTTTAAATTTTGTGATTGAGTGAATCTCCAAAAATTCGATTTCACCTGAATCCAAAGTCACCCTCAACCCCTATTCCAGCTCCCCAGTCCTCCATGTGGGGGAACTGCATGTTATTACCCGCATTCCTCGTGGTGGGTTTGTGTCCTTTTCACTTTTTTTTTTAATGTTTGTCTGCAAGTTGCAATAAGTTTTTTATTAGTTTTAACTTCTGTGCAACTTTTGGGGACTTACAGGCAGCTTTGGATGTGACTAGAGTATAGTAGACCAAGAAGCGAGTTTTGCACAGCACATTTTTTATCAGCTTTTTGAGATCTTTTGCTGTCAGTGCAGACCGGAAGCTTTCTGACCATAGGAAAAAAAAATAATTTCCTTAGCGTCACAGACTTGGGTGTTATCTGTCCAGTTCTGCACCTCGGGCGCTAGCCCTTATATTGCAGATCTGTCAGAACTGGTATAACGTTGCGGGGGAAGCCACATAGAAGTAATGAAACGTGACCCATAGGGTGTTAATAGCAAATAAGGATGTATTGTAATGCCTGGACCCTTAGGGTGATAATGGCACATAAGGATGTATTGTAATGCCTGGACCTGTAGGGTGATAATGGCACATAAGGGATGTATTGTAATGCTTGGACTTGTAGGGTGATAATGGCTCATAAGGATGTATTGTAATGCCTGGACTTGTAGGGTGATAATGGCACATAAGGGTGTATTGTAATGCCTGGACCCTTAGGGTGATAATGGCACCTAAGGATTTATTGTAATGTCTGGACCTGTAGTGTGATAATGGCACATAAGGATGTATTGTAATGCCTGGACCCTTAGGGTGATAATGGCACATAAGGATGTATTGTAATGTCTGGACCTGTAGGGTGATAAGGGCACATAAGGGATGTATTGTAATGCTTGGACTTGTAGGGTGATAATGGCTCATAAGGATGTATTGTAATGCCTGGACCCGTAGGGTGATAAGGGCACATGAGGATGTATTGTAATGCCTGGACCCGTAGGGTGATAAGGGCAGATAAGGATGTATTGTAATGCCTGGACCCGTAGGGTGATAATGGCACATAAGGATGTCTTGTAATGTCTGGACCTGTAGGGTGATAAGGGCACATAAGGGATGTATTGTAATGCTTAGACTTGTAGGGTGATAATGGCTTATAAGGATGCATTGTAATGCCTGGACCCGTAGGGTGATAAGGGCACATAAGGGATGTATTGTAATGCTTGGACTTGTAGGGTGAAAATGGCTCATAAGGATGTATTATAATTCTTGGACCCGTAGGGTGATAAGGGCGAATAAGGACGTATTGTAATGCCTGGACCCGTAGGGTGATAATGGCACATAAGGATTTATTGTAATGTCTGAACCTGTAGGGTGATAAGGGCACATAAGGGATGTATTGTAATGCCTGGACCTGTAGGGTGATAAGGGCACATAAGGGATGTATTGTAATGCTTGGACTTGTAGGGTGATAATGGCTCATAAGGATGTATTGTAATGCCTGGACCCGTAGGGTGATAAGGGCACATGAGGATGTATTGTAATGCCTGGACCCGTAGGGTGATAAGGGCAGATAAGGATGTATTGTAATGCCTGGACCCGTAGGGTGATAATGGCACATAAGGATGTATTGTAATGTCTGGACCTGTAGGGTGATAAGGGCACATAAGGGATGTATTGTAATGCTTAGACTTGTAGGGTGATAATGGCTTATAAGGATGCATTGTAATGCCTGGACCCGTAGGGTGATAAGGGCACATAAGGGATGTATTGTAATGCTTGGACTTGTAGGGTGAAAATGGCTCATAAGGATGTATTATAATTCTTGGACCCGTAGGGTGATAAGGGCGAATAAGGACGTATTGTAATGCCTGGACCCGTAGGGTGATAAGGGCACATAAGGGATGTATTGTAATGCTTGGACTTGTAGGGTGAAAATGGCTCATAAGGATGTATTGTAATGCCTGGACCTGTAGGGTGATAAGGGCTCATAAGGGATGTATTGTAATGCTTGGACTTGTAGGGTGAAAATGGCTCATAAGGATGTATTATAATGCTTGGACCCGTAGGGTGATAAGGGCGAATAAGGATGTATTGTAATGCCTGGACCCGTAGGGTGATAAGGGCACATAAGGATGTATTGTAATGCTTGGACCCGTACGGTGATAAGGGCACATAAGGATGTATTGTAATGCTTGGACCCGTACGGTGATAAGGGCACATAAGGATGTATTGTAATGCCTGGACCTGTAGGGTGATAAGGGCTCATAAGGGATGTATTGTAATGCTTGGACTTGTAGGGTGAAAATGGCTCATAAGGATGTATTGTAATGCCTGGACCCATAGGGTGATAAGGGCACATAAGGATGTATTGTAATGCTTGGACCCGTACGGTGATAAGGGCACATAAGGATGTATTGTAATGCTTGGACCCGTACGGTGATAAGGGCACATAAGGATGTATTGTAATGCCTGGACTTGTAGGGTGATAATGGCACATAAGGACGTATTGTAATGCCTGGCCGCTTGCGTTGTCAGTCTTCACTGCAGCTTTAGCATTTTATTTGGGTGGGTAAGACATAAACGGACACATCGGCCAAATACTATAATGTAATGATGCACAGGATTTTCAGGGCCGCTGTCCCTTCCCGCTTTGTGACCCCTGGTCTGTGAATGTCATTTCGCGGCCATCATGTGGTGTGCGCCCCCCGGGGGCAGCGTGCTGGAATATCGCTAGCGCAGCTGGATGTTTTACGCAGGCAGCTTTTTGTTGCTGTCTGGCTGGCCTTGCCCACTCCTCGGGCCGGTACCTGGAGTTTCCCCAGGGGGCTGACTCGGATTCTTTTAAGTGCTCAACCCTTTTAATAATTCTGGTGGTTTGTAATTTCTTTGTTTTTTCTTCTTCAGCCAAGTTGGTTACGTTGCTGGGAGAATGATGGAGGAAGTAGAAGTGTCTGAGGGTTTGTTTAACCGTCTGGATAATGCGGCGTAACCTGAGCCAAATACCAAGCGCAAGGGGTGAGAAGTGACGGGGAAACACTACCGATACACGGCGTAACGGGGCAGATGACACTGCAGGGGCCTGGGAAAGCTGGGTGGTCACCCCATCAGGGGCCTCGCCCATTTTACATAAAATAATGAATTATTTGACACCACAACCCATTTTAAGACTAATATGAAATAGATTTATGTCTGCTGGGAAACTACTACTGCCATCATGTCTATTCATCCACCATATACACACACATCTTTGGGTGCTATCCCTTGTCTTGTAGCACTTAAAGGGCCTTTGACCTGTACACAGTCCGTCCTCGAGCTGCAGATTGCCTTAGACTTGGTCCACACAAAAAGAACATTTGCGAATTTTGTAGAATAAATGCTGCAAATTTCCTGCCGCTTTAACCCTTTGCACTGCGCAGTGTGACCTACATGCACATACACTCTTAAAGGGGTTCTCCGGCACTGCTCAGTCCCACATTTGGAGAGGATTTTGTGCACATACATCGACATGGGTGCAGCTCGCCCTTCTCTAGAAGCTTCAAAATTTGACAAAATAAGAATCCGATAAACCAAGTGATCAGACACAGAAAAATAAAGTTATGACATCATCACACAGCTAAAAAATGAGAGAGGCAAGTAAGAGACCGCAGTAGACAGACAGCGAAGGGTTGGATTTTCTGGCAATGCACAGACACATGGTCCAGGAGGAGGCCCGAAATACCCCCCGTGAAGTTCAGCTTCGGTCTGTCCTTAGTATAGGGCCAGATGTAAAGCTCCACAAGCCCCCCGGCAATTGGACTCTGCAGAGGACGACGTTGCGTTCCCATGCGGCTCCTGGGACGTCCGTCACAACCCAGAAATGCAGATTTCTTTTCTGTTACTATGTAATTTGGACTATATTCCCCCCATCCCGATAATCCCAGATTTAGATCGAGTTCACACACAGATTTGGTGCACATCACATTTTAAAATATGCATAAGAGAAAAAAAAACAATAAAAAACGTCTTGCGACCAAATTCCTATTCACTCGGATAACTCGCCTATAGTTCACAACACGTGTTTGTTTTTTTTTTAGTGTTTTGAAACACGTTTCATAAAAAGCATCATGTCAGTTCTGTGGCATTTTTTTCTACCTGTAAATCCTGACAAAACACACGCGTTTTTGCCACTTTGTTTTTAAACACAGTTTATAACAGTTTTTGCAGCAAAAACTCTTAAAAACAAAAAAACAAAAAACCACTCCCCGTATTACAATTAAAAAGGCATCAAAACTGCATTAAAAAATGTAGAAGCTTTTTTTATGTGGATTTTTCATATGGAAACCTCACCTCGAGGTCCGTGTGAAGGTATTCTTTTTCCTGCCTTCAGAGTTTGTAACATTTTTAAGCCTTAATATAAAAATAGACCTCCATACCCATTAACCCAGAATAATCAGCGTGGCGGGCGTCTTGTGCCTCCAGCTGGCGCTTCAGCCGGTATATAAAGAACAGTTTGCTTCATTACAAATGTAGTACGACGGTAGACGTGTATAATTCATACTATTAGTAGAGGAGGAACAGAATGCAGAGCGGCACGCTTTTCCCCAGCTGTCTCGTGCGAACGCGGGGGGATGCTCAGCGATGGAGGTGCGACGCGTTTCACCCCGTCGTGTGGTTTGATGCATTGTCTGCTCCCCGTCTTCCCATCTGCTGTGCGCTTGGCACAATGCGGGCAGGTGAGGCGATGAGGAAGAACAAGACTTCCAGCCTGACTGGCGAGGAATAAGAAAAAGAGGCCGGAGTGAAAAGGATCAGCGCTGACTTACTCCAGAGGAATGTGCGGCGCTATTTCTCCAGGTGCTGCATACAGGGGGCACATACATCATCCTACCTCACAACGCTACCCCATCCGCTCATACCGGGTGCAGGGGGCATCGAGCTGCTGCGCCCAGTATTAACCCCTACATTCAGCTTGGACTTAAAATTGTAAGCAACTTAAGCGTAAAAGCATATTCCCATTTTATAAAGTCATGGCTTGTTGTGGAAGTCTGATCTTTGGACCCCATTAATGGGGAGAATGAGGGTACTGTATAGCCTCGCTCCTGACCACCCACACGTGTGCAAAAATCTGCAGCGATCTCCATGTACATCAATGGGGTAACGCTGCAGTTTTTCATGGCCCCTAGGAAATACTGTGCCATAGAGCTGTTGCCAACCCTTTAGTGGGGGTCCCAGAAATTGGACCCCTCCCATCATAAAGTATTACGTCCTATCAATGTAAGTTTCTGCTATTTTCTAATCTACATTGTTATTGTAAGATCTGTGCTTGCTATCAGTGATAATCTGTTGAGGCAGAGCACTTGTACGTCTCACAACAAAGGGTTTGTATCCGGTCTAGACAGTCGCCTGTGAACGCAATGGGCGGCCAGATTTTACCTGCACTGACGTTTAATACAACTTTAGTACCGTTTTCAGCCTCCGGATGTAAATCAGAGTGTTCCCCTTCACTGATAAGAAGCAGAGATCTCACAGTGAAAACTCAAAATACGACACCTACCGGTACTTAGAAAGTTGCGATAATAGTCGTTAAATATGGGATAAAGTAGTGATCATGCGAAGAAGAGAACACTGGCCTCACCGCAGCCTGAAATGGCTGATAACTGGGAGCAACGGATCACATTCACCTGCACAACTAATGGAGAATATCTGTTCGTTTTTATGTTCCTTTTAAAGACACTAATGGACCCTTAGTACCAGGCGAGGTCCCAGTTCAGCATCGCAGACAGGCTTCAGATCGGACTGTAAAGTGTATTCTGCAAATTAAATTACTGTACATGATTCACCAGAACCCTCAGCCGTTACTTAGTCTTGTAGGTGGTGGATTTACCGTAATTTAGAAGTTTCTTTTTTTTTCGTACTGAGATCAGAACATCATGGAACAGACTTTCCCATTTTTCTGGCACCTTGGTGTCACCGATTAAATAATGTGACTGCTATGGGTACTTTCATCGCGATCTATCATTGGTGGTCTGTAAGCCCACTTTAAGATGCCTATAAAATGACAATTCCCCCAGAGCCAAGTAGTTGGTGGAAGTTTGAAATTGGCCCTTAAATTTGTGGTTTGTTTACGGCTGCCGTCTTATTGGGCCACCAAGAAGTTTTTGGCTCCATGGACTCCTGGATGGTGCCAAATTGGTTCCTGATATATTAGCATTGTGTCCATTTCTAAGGCCGTTATCACAAATCGATGAAGCACTGACCATGCTCGAATCGGAATACCTGTCCTGACCACGGCGTCCCCTAACCGACGTTAACTTCCTTACAGGTGCATATAGGGCGGTAAGTTCAGGCCAGGAGACCTGGTGGTCAGCCAAGAGTTGCACGGCCTCACTAGGGATGCCGTTGGTGGGAATGACAAGGTGCCACCAACCCTCCTTTCAGCCTGGAACATATAGACCTGATTGTGCCAGCAACCAGCTGTGCCCTGCAAATCTGGTCAATCCCCCCCCCCCCCAACCAAAAAATGCAAAAATAACAAATGAGAAAGTCAAGAAATAAACACCAGATAGTACGTGATGAAGGTGTTAGGACTTGTTTCTGCATCTGCAGGTGTTGCATCCTCCAGACGTAGCCCACGGATCAGTAGACTGCGGTCAACGATGGGTCATTATTGATGAATCTCTACAGCCTGCAGGTTCCACAGGTTGGAAAGACGGTGTCTTGTAGTTGCGCAGAAGACTTCTGAAGGACTTGCCGTCAGTGCGCAGCTTACTGCATTCCAGGTCTCTGTTTTATTCATGACGAGCCCCCTCCTGTACCCAGGTGAGGCGGACTTCATGGAATGGCGCTCCAGGCACCGAGACGTTCTCAGCGTGTGGATCTCCGGGAGGAATACAGTACAACATGGAGAAAACATTGGTTAAAAAAAGTTATTTCACAAGAAGAGCTCTGGAGCCCCCACACATCTATAATTCATCGCGTTCATCAGTTTTAAATACAGCAAAAAATATATATAAACATTGGACCTAATAAACAAAAATATCTTCAGATCTTTTAATCCGTACTAAAACATGCTCCCGGGAAATTGTAACACAAGATCATGTGATGCAGATACATAAGTAAAATTCAAAGAAACTTCTTACCCTCTGTCATTTTCATGGGATCTTCCTCCACTGATTCCTCATTTTATCCCTTCTGATCAAGTCTCTTTAGCTGAACTATAAGCCCTATTGGTAGAGCAGAGTAATCCTCATCTAGTGCCCAATCTGTCGGCACAGATTCTCCTGGTGGCTTGTGTTTCTTCTTCTATAATCGATCCTTCTCGGCACACTATAATAGTCCTATGACTCCATTTCTTGCTCGTAATGTAGAATTCTTTTAAGAAGATTTGTAAGTTGCCAAAAAAAGTATTTTTTATTCCTAATGTAAAATGCTGCTGTTCTGAACCCGGTGAGGTTTTTCTTTTATTTCTGCTCCTCTCCATTCATGAGATATTATTATTATTATTATTATACATTTTTATAGCGCCATTTATTCCATGGCGCTTTACATGTGAATACGGGGCAAATATAGACAAATACATTAAACATGAGCAGATAACAAGGATGGACTGTATGTAAATTTTAATCTTTTATCAACTGGGTGTGGTCTTAAAGAAGTTGTCCATGGAAACGCTTATGACCACACCCACTTAGATAAAAATACTTGATTTACATATAGGGAAGAGAGGGCCGTATCTGATGCATGTCAGCAGCATTTACACGAGGGGAAAAAACTACATACTTCTGGTGTAGAAAAAATAGGAGAAAAAACAGAGTATCAAATTATAATAAAAAAGTACAAATTTTATTAAAGTAACATCATGTAAAGAGTATTTTGAATAAAATGACATAGAGCAAAAACAAAGTCATGTGCGAAGCCTGTAGCATATAGTAGCATAAACCCATGTGATAATCGAACACTGGGAATAAAACATGGAATGTACGCTGACGGATATTGTCCAAAAAATGTAAACGAGCACTATAATAGTGAAAAACGGGCAAAAGCTTACCAGCTGACACAAGCACATGGCAGGAACCCCGACGCGCGTTTCGTATGCTCACAAGCCGCTTTTTCAAGGGGATCACCCCCTTTTTTTTTTGTGCCCGTCTTGCTCTGTCATTTTATTCAAAATACTCTGTACATGATGATACTTTAATAATTATTGTATTGTTAACGTTGTTACTTATGACTGTTGTTTGAAACTGTAAAGCGCTGTGGAATATGTTGGCGCTATATAAATAAAGATGATGATTATTATTATTATTATTAATAAAATGTGTAATTTTTTATGATAATGATTTGATACTTCATCTTTTTCTCTTATTTTTTTCTTAATTCTATTTTGGAGTTTAAACATTTATTTAATGGTGGTCTTCTATTAGTAATACCGCCTTCTACATTGAGAATGCAACTGAGCTGTTTTCTGTGCATATTTCTGGTGTATTGGTAGATGGAGGTTTTCTGTCAGTGGTTTTTATGTACATAATTTACTAAAAGAGCAGCGGTACTACTTTATTTTATTTATTTTATATGAGGGGCTTTAATCTTGGACTTCTCCCTGTGACGCTTAGGAAGATGGGTAATAGTGATGAGTTTGACAGCTGCAGGTTTGCTTGTTTGTGTTGCGGCTGTCAAACATGCACCACGTAGACTCTAGCATATTATTCGAGCACGCTGAAGTCGCTAGGTTAGCACCCGAGCGTGCGCTAATAACGCCTTAATCCCAGCACGGTCTCCCATCGCTATTTTGTAAGGATTTTCTATTGTGATCAGTCTCGCCAGGTACTGTTCTGTCAACGCGACCACAAAGTGGTGGGGCTTAAACCGTTTTGGGGGTATTTTTGGTAGAGTGGTTATTTTGGAAGTCAAAATTTTAGAAGAAAACATGTCGCCTTGTAAGTAACATAAAGAGTCTAAGTTCTCGGACTATTAAAGATATTAAAAAAACAATAATATTTGAAATGCGGGGCAATCGTTGGCAAATATCAGTTAATAAAACATCTCCTGCGTTTTACGTTCTTAACTCAAGAGAAGTTTGTCCTTGAAGATCCAATTATTACTGCGCCCTAATTTAGTGCTGACCTTCCCTTCTGTCGTTAGTGCCGCTCGCGATTTTAGCTTGTGCTCACCCTACGGTATTTTATTAGCCCTATCACATTGTGAATGTGCTCTCAATTATTGGAATCAAAAACGAAGATAAATCAGGTGACCTATGCACTTCATTGTAAATCAAAGAGCTGAACGCCATACTTCACCCCATAAGGCCCATTACGGTAGAGATAATAAAATAAATCTAAAATAGAAGTTAAAACTTGCCGCTCGAAAAGTAGGAAAAAAAAAATTAAATCGCACAGGAATATTTCCTCTGTTGTCAAAGGAAAATAACATTCTCCAGCATTTTGAAGAGTTGTTAACAGGTGCAAATGACTCCAGCGTCTGGATCAACAACGTCTCAGTTGTGTGTGTGTAAAACAGAACGCAAAGCCTTCATCTAGAGAAAGAGGCCGATTGTGTAATGAAGAGGATAAATTTCACTTTTGTCCACACTTTCTGAAAGTAGCACCTGTCTGCAAAGAACATTTGGCCCGGCAAGTGTTGTCAGTTGTGGTGAGCAATCTGTAGAGCCACATGTCCTCTCTGTAGGGACCGAGGTTAAGACTCCTTCAGCCTCACTCAAGCTACTGTGTTCACAAGTTAAGTAGAGAATTTGTGCTCTACCAGTACAGTAAAAGAATATAACTACTATAATACTGCCCCTATGTACAAGAATATAACTACTATATTACTGCTCCTATGTACAAAACTATAACTACTATAATACTGTCCCTATGTACAAGAATTTAACTACTATAATACTGCCCCTATGTACAAGAATGTAACTACTATAATACTGCCCCTATGTACAAGAATATAACTACTATAATACTGCCCCTATGCACAAGAATATAACTACTATAATACTGCTCCTATGTACAAGAATTTAACTACTATAATACTGCTCCTATGTACGGGAATATAACTACTACTAGATGGTGGCCCGATTCTAACGCATCGGGTATTCTAGAATATGCATGTCCACGTAGTATATTGCCCAGCCACTTAGTATATTGCACAGCCACGTAGTATATTGCCCAGCCACGTAGTATATTGCCCAGTCTACGCAGTATATTGCCCAGCCACGTAGTATATTGCCCAGCCATGTAGTATACAGCACAGAGCCACGTAGTATACAGACTTAACATAAAAAATAAACATATACTCACCTTCCGAAAGCCCGTTGAAGCCGTGGCCCTGTGTGCGGTGCATGCGGCAGCTTCCAGTCCCAGGGTTGGTATGGGCACAGGACCTGTGATGACGTCGCGGTCACATGACCGTGACGTCATGGCAGGTCCTTCTCGCATACCCTCCTTGCCACCGGAACCTGCCGCTTGCATGGAGCGGTCACTGAGCGTCGCGAGGAGCGGGAAAGGCGGCGGAAGGTGAGTATATAATAATTTTTTATTTTATTTTTTAATTATTTTTAACATTAGATCTTTTTACTATTGATGCTGCATAGGCAGCATCAATAGTAAAAATTTGGTCACACAGGGTTAATAGCAGCGTTAATGGAGTGCGTTACACCGTGGCATAACGCAGTCTGTTAGCGCTGCCATTAACCCTGTGTGAGCACTGACTGGAGGGGATAATGGAGCGGGCGCTGACTGCGGGGAGGAAGGAGCGGCCATTTTGGCGCCGGACTGTGGCCGTCGCTGATTGGTCATGGCTGTTTTGCCGCGACCAATCACCCAGTTGGATTTACGTGACAGGCAGAGGCCGCGACCAATGAATATCCGGGACAGACAGACAGATGGATGGAAGTGACCGTTAGACAATTATATAGTAAATAATACTGCCCCCTACGTACAAGAATATAACTGCTATAATGCTGTTTTCTGTATGGATACTGTCATACATTAGATTATCTGGCTACATTGTCTGCCCCATCTGCTTTACAGAACAGGATTACATTGTTGCATTCCTTTCTTACTCCGCCGTTGCAGATTTGTTCTGGTTTCTTAGTTGAATATTTTGGGAAATTCCTTTCCAGTCATGGCTTCCGCTCGGTGGATGTGGACGTGTCGGTGGTTTCAGTAATTAAGTTTAGAAGTCATTTTTCTGTGGCGGTGCCGGTGCTTCATCATGCGCTGCAGGTCCCGGTGCGGCCGCTCCTTAATGTTTTCCCAGCAAATGTGTTTGTTCTCCGGCCACTGAAGGAAGATTCGAGGATGAATGATTAGCGTTTTGGGAGCGGCAGACATTACGGAGATCCCAGGCGCTCCTGCCTCTGTGGTTTCTACAGCAACTGAAGGCCTTTGGTACCTCATGTTTTAGCAGTAAAGTCCCAGTAATTAAGACGTGGAAGATGCAGAATGATCCAGAAGCTATAGGGAAATGGCAGGAGAAGGTGACGCTGAGTGATTGGGACCACGAGCGATTGTGCGGAGACGCTGGCTGCAGGTTAGCCGCAAGAAGTTGGAGATCTGACCTCATTTATCTGTTGTGCGGACCATAAAACTGCAGTCATCCATCTGAGCTGCATCCGTCCAGCTGCCGGGCCTCGCCGCTCGCTCTGCAGCAGTGCAGTCATCAATCCGGATTTTTTTTTTCCTTCCTTTTGTGCGATTATAAAGTGCAAATCTGCCTTAAATAACCACATAATAAAATTTCATAACACCGCAATCGAACATTTGGTCAGAACGTAGAGGATCCTTCACAGTGGGATGTCTCTAAAGGGGCTACCTGGTGCGTTAAACCCTTTTCTCAAATTTCCAGAAAGATGGAATATAGATTGTTATTAAGACTCTCCTAATCTTACCATAGTAGACTCTTGCTCTGAAGAATTCTGAACAATGTTTTCCATAGACCTTTTGATTTTAATTGGCACTGTGTAATACTCCATTTCTCCTGCGGGGGCACTGCTTGAAAACTCAACACTTGCAATCAGATTACAGGAGATTGTGGTTCATCAGCTGCATACTGCAAGATTAGCTTTTCGGGGGTTGTAGAAGAAACTCTGAGACAGCGTAATACTCAAAATTTTAAAAGCCAATCCTGTAAAAATTTGACAAATTTTAATTGTTGGCTTTTGATTCGTGAATGGTTCATTAAATGTTTTATATAAGAAAGTAATCACCTGAAGCCGCCCCTATTAAAATATTTCTAATACACGTGCATGATACATTTTCCTTTTGTTCCTCCTGTCGTTGACGTGTCTGCAGCACTTCTTTTACAAGGAGGGGGTCTTCTGATGTCACGTGACCATAGTGGCCAATCACTGCAGTCTATTGTGTTTGACATCACTTGTAGCCACAAAAATAAAAAATTGCATAAATGTGGCCACTCCTTTTGTCATAAATGACCCCAGAGGTCCAGGTAGCGGAGATGTGAGGAGCTGTTTGCAGGATCTTACACCTGTGTGTGTATATATGTGTGTATATATACTAGATGGTGGCCCGATTCTAACGCATCGGGTATTCTAGAATATACATGTCCACGTAGTATATTGCCCAGCTACGTAGTATATTGCCCAGTCACGTAGTATATTGCCCAGCCACGTAGTATATTGCCCAGCCACGTAGTATATTGCCCAGCCACGTAGTATATTGCCCAGCCACGTAGCATATTGCTGAGCCACGTAGCCTATTGCCGAGCCACGTAGTATATTGCCCAGCCACGTAGTATATTGCCCAGCCACGTAGTATATTGCCCAGCCACGTAGTATATTGCCCAGCCACGTAGTATATTGCCCAGCCACGTAGTATATTGCCCAGTGACATAGTATACAGTACAGAGCCACGTAGTATATTGCCCAGCGACATAGTATACAGCACAGAGCCACGTAGTATATTGCCCAGCCACGTAGTATATTGGCCAGTCACGTAGTTTATTGCCCAGCTACGTAGTATATTGTCCAGCCACGTATGTCACAGGTTAAAAAATAAAAAATAAACCTATGCTTCCGAGGGCCCCTTGTAGTTCGGTCACATGACCGTGACGTCATGGCAGGTCCTTCTCTCGCAGGCGCACAGGCCCTGTGATGATGTCGCGGTCACATGACCGTGACGTCACGGCAGGTCGTTCTCGCGCAGGCCCTGTGATGACGTCGTGGTCACATGACCGTGATGTCATGGCAAGTCCTTCTCGCGCAGGGCCTGTGATGACGTCGCGGTCACATGACCGTGACGTCATGGCAGGTCCTTCTCCCATACCATCCTTGGCACCGGAACCTGCCGGAGGTCACCGGAGCGTCGCAAAAGGTGAGTATATAATGATTTTTTTTATTTTTAACATTCAATGTTTTTACTATTGACACTGCATAGGCAGCATCAATAGTAAAAACTTGGTCACACAGGGTTAATAGCAGCGGTAACGGAGTGAGTTACCCGCGGTATAACGCGGTCCGTTACCGCTGGCATTAACACTGTGTGAGCGGAGACTGCGGGGAGAATGGAGCGGGCGCTGACTGCAGGGGAGTAGGGAGGGACTAATCAGACTGTGGCCGTCACTGATTGGTCGCGGCAGCCATGACAGGCAGCTGGCGAGACCAATCAGCCACTTGGATTCCATGACAGACAGAGGCCGCGACCAATGAATATCCGTGACAGAAGGACAGAAGGACGGAAGTGACCCTTAGACAATTATATAGTAGATAGGTATAAAACGTATAGAAAAGATATAGCCTCCAAAATAAAAGAAAATAGATATAGAATGTATAAAAGTATTAATCTGTAAAAAAAAAAAAAAAAAATCCATGTAGAAAAAAAATCGAATAGCTATAAAACATATATAAGATGTATCCATCATACAAAAAAAATAGAAAAATGGATATGGAATGTATAGAACATATAGAAGTGATATTAAAGCTCAAAGACCAAATATAAATCAAAGGTTAAAAAAAAATGTAACAAATAATTGTATTTGCGTGGGGTGAACGCTGTGGCTATTTCTTCCGTGATTTTCCGCTTCCACACACATGATGGCGACCGATCCTCCGCCCGTGTGTAGCGTCACCCAGTGGTCATGTTGGCTGGTACATGTGGGGCTCCGCTTGGCCCAAGAGCTTGCACTCTAATTTCTTGCTCTCCGTGATGCATTTTTTATAACACAATACTAGAGAAATGAATCGATTTGCCGCTTGTAGACACGACTGCAGAAAACGGAGCGAAAAACCAGTTGTTTTAATCTAATTTCCAGACAAACAATAGTCCAGGGACCGTGCTAAATTCCTGAAACTGATGAAATTTAATGAGGTGATTTGTGTATGGCAGAGCGTTCTGCAGAGCGGCATCGGCGTGCCAGTACCCTGCTGCGGGATTAGAGGAAAGCCCCTATCACCTGCTCACCTCGCTGCGCCGCCGCCCGCCAGCCCCGCTGCCCAGGATGTGTCAGCCTCTGCCTGCTGGATGCTGACGGACAGCTGGACCGAAGAAGCAGGTTGTCAGGGAAACCTCATCGTTAGCGGAGACAGTGGCGGCTGCTGCATCTAATGCGGGCAATGTGTCTACTCTCCAGCTCGGCCTCCTCTTCTCCAAAGCCTTAGATTGCCTAATGCTGTAAATTAGCAAGCACTTCAGGAACCATAATGTGATCTATAAAAAGGAGAGAAATGAATGAATGACTACCCCTGGAGGAAAAGGAAAGTCCAGACCTTATGTTCTGCAGGCTTAATGGTCTTGGGAAAGAATAAAGGCCTTTAAAAGGGCCCAAAATGAGGAAATCATGGCTGCTGTCTTCTGAAAACAGCGCCACTCCTGTCAATAGGTTGGATGCGGTATTACAACGAAGCCCCATTCAATTCAGTTACTGCACGGTTAATGACTTCACGCAGCCTATGCATAAGGGCCGCACTGTTTTTCTATTGGATGGAAGCTGCTGTGTTATTATCTTTGACAACCCCTTAAAGGGTAGAGAATATTAAAAGGGAATCGTGTAAAAATGAGTTTCTGAGATTTGATAGAGCGATAGGAAAAGAGACTCTTTGGTTTCCAGGATGAAGGGATTTTATGAAGCCAGAAGCCCCTTTTGAGACTGTGCAGAGATTTGACACGTGACTCAGCAAGTTACCACTAGGGGGAGCTCATAGTTTATATAGAACCATATCAAGCTCCCCCTAGTGGTGGCAGCAGGGAGACTAGACTTTTATCATTGACTTAATTGGATTTGAAGCTCTGTATCCGGAAAACCGTTCTCCTACCAGTATAAAGATATGTGATGGGATTGATCAGCAAAAACATGTAAAATTCATATCGTGATATAAAGAGGTTATCATCATTTTAGTTCTGGATCTCTAAAAATCAAATATATATATATTTTTTTCCATTTATTATTTTTTTTTTTTTTTTTTATCTGAAGGCAAGCAACCTTCCTCCCAGTCCTCTTCCTGCTATATATGCAGATTAAATGAGGTTTTGCCGCTACGGCTGGAGTATTTCTATATGAAAATGAGGGTTACACACTTTCTATATAAACACTTATGATGGGATGTCAGAGGGAATGGGATTATGATTGATGATGGATTTAGTACGTCCCGGGTAATTGAAGTGCCGGGTAGTTGTACGACGCGTTTCACTCCATTCTTCCCATCCAGCAGTAAAGCTTAAGCCCCATATTAACAGCAGCTTTGCTAATGGCTCCTGTGTGCGCCGACTTTTGTTGGTTGAGCTCGATGTAAGCTCTTAAGTGTGAGGAGTTCGCTGCGAGCGGAGGGTTTAGCAGATGTGCCGGACAATTCCTTAATTATTCATGCGGCAGAGTTTTAACAGCTTTCCACTATGTCGCTGGAGTCTTGCGTTTCACAACTTTTTTTTTTTTCTCCTCCCCCCGTTTATATTTAACTGCCTGTTTCGGCACAGAAACGCGAGGTAAGCAGAAGACCGCCCCGGAATAACCAATTAGAGGACTCCGCTGTATAAACAATGGCCTCGTAGTCGCAGAAGTTAGGTTGGTTGTCTCCATACAAAACACTTGCCAGGTCTCCTTGATCGTCCCATGAATCGTTGGAAAACTACGGTGGTTCTTCAATTTCTGTGGTACCAAGCTCTGATGTTAGGTTGTGGGACATTGGGGAGTAGTCATGCAGCGATATATTGGGGGCACTCAATTCCCCATGTTCCTGCATTTCAGCATCTGTCACAGTGGATGCCACTTTTCGAATTTTGCTGAGAAATCTCTGCAAGTAAGTTAGAATAGTGCGCCATTTCTTTATGTACCCTAAGGCTTTGTGCAGTCGCGGTGGAGGACTTCCGCAGTAACACTCCCGTGCGTTGCTTTCTGGCCGCGATGCTCTTTTGATATCTTTGATACCTTTATTTGTATCGGAATTCTGCTGGTTGCCCTTGGAAACAGACTACAGTTTAGCTCCACTGTCGTCAGACATGTGACCTGGTACCTTAACTCTGACTGCCACCTGAGCTCCCATATTGTTCCTCTGTGTGGTCACAGGAAACTTTAATGGAAAAGAAAGTTAATTAACACAACCTGCAGATTTTTTTTTTCTGATGAAGCTTGCTATTTGCCTCTAAGATTTGAAGTTTTACCTTTTAAAAAAACCTTTTCTGCACTTTTATATAAATAGATTGTATTCGGCATCTGCCCCTTTAAGATGATTTCGTCATTCCCATGGACGGCGGTGTTCTCTGTACATGTGTTCCCGGCAGGTTCGGTTGGGAGGTTGGCGTGCCCGCTTCTGCCGCATGGTAACGCTCCTCTAAAGAAACTTCCTCGGGGACCTATTATCACCATTAAGAGTTTAAAAGGCCAGCGAGGTCTCGGGATATTCCTGCAGGGTTCACGGCATGTGCCCAAGGTGCTGCTTAATACTTTGGTGGATTTCCCGCTAAGTAACTTTAAAGTGTTGCTCTAAAATGAAGTCCCAGGACACCAGAACTACCGCCAACACGAGCGCGTGAACCGCCCCACACTCACCCTTTTGATAAAGAGCTCCAGAAAATAATAATAATAAAAAAAATTTTGTTTAATAGATTTGTCTTTCCGAGAGCAAATATTTTTCCTAATTTTGTGTTTCCCCCTCGGTGCAGCATTTAGCGGGAGGAATAAGACGTCGTCTGCCCTGAGCGCGGTCCTCGCTGTAACGCTGAGCTGGTGAAAACACGACTTGTCCTCGGTCCGGCACTCGGCCTTCCATCTGTCAGATTATTGATCCACTTATAAGCGATATTTCACATTTTTAAAAGGCCAGCTTTATTAAAATCTACAGGGGCAATTGATGTCTGACCATGATTAAAACGGTGGTGACAGTGTTTTTTTTTTAAATGAGAATTTTTTTGAGATGCAGAATTGCTATAAGGCGAATGTTCAGCTAAATTAATCTGTTCCCCTGGAAGTGGCAATTCTAGAGCAACTGTTCTTAGAACTCGGTGTTGCGATGTCCCTCTGTTATCCCTTAGAAATTAATGAATAAATTGACAAGTGGGTGTTACTAGATAAGGGCGTGTCTCTGCACACTGAGAGATGACATTTAGCCCTTTAATTGTGCGCTGTCTTCCCTCCATGCTTTCTATATCCGTTCATTGCACTAAATGAATAGAATGCTAGTAGGTGTGCAGTGAAAACTGACACCGGAAGAGGCAGGGAAGCTGAGGGACAACTCCAATGTATTCTTTAATAGTTGCAATGAATGGTTGTCAGTGCAGAGGTCAGATTACTTGGCATGGTCACTCCACTGTTGTATGATATTGCAATGAACGGAGCTGTGCTGCAATACCCCAGTCAGCCTGCACACAGGTGGGGCGCTGGTCGTAGCCCCGCAATGTTAAAATCTGTTTTGTTTCTGTAAATCGCGGCGGTCTCGTATGTGTCTATCCGAGCCCCTAATATTTAATTTTTCCATTAGGCTGTTTACCCAGGCTGATGCATTAAACCAACAGCGGCGCGGGAAACCGTCTCTGGATTAGTAGTTTCTTTGTAGGAAGAAATTCAGAGAGAGACGACGTTCTTGGAAAACAGGCTGCGATTTCCTCCCTCTATCCTGTGGCCTCATCTGCCAATGCACTCGAGGGTTTAATTAGGGGAAGAGAGATATGCCAGGCAGACCCAGTATGGAGCGATCTGGCGCCCGCACACTTGGCACACGTGCAATTATCATTTTCAGTCAACAAAACAACTGTTTACATTTGTAAAATTGGGGGCGGTGGGGGGGGGGGATTATTACCTGGTTTGCTGCCGCAGCCAGGTGGATCGGTTCCCTTTAAATATGGGTAGAGGTATGAACGTTCCCAGGGTGATATACGGTGGATTTGGCGCTGCCGCCAGCGCGCTTTTGGCAATGACTAGGTTAAAGATTTGGATTGATTGAGTTAAACTCCCATTTGTCAGCTGTCATAGAGCGTATTGATATTGTGCTTCCAGATTCCGGCTGGTTAATGAGGGATCTAAATATATGGGAATGATGCAGGGGCCGCAGAGGATGATGAGGGAGGGCTGCAATATCCTGCTGGGTAATGGATATTAAGAAATCATACAGCTAGGCACAAGCCGTTGTACCTAGGGGTCAACATGAAGCCAACTCCACTCAAAACATTAACATTCGTAGGACATCTGTAGTAAACCCCCCACCTCCTCAGTACAGGGGTCCTAGAAGCCGAGTTATATGGCTCTAATACCGTCCATGATGTCTTTTGAAGTGAATGGCGCCAACCTTCAATTCCATCAGCAATCTGTGGACAGGTGTGGTGCTATTTATTTGTTACTTCGGATGATAATTCTCAGATCGGTGTTGTTGGACCCCCACAGTCAACGCACGTGTCCCCTGTTCTCCCCTGCTTGTCCTCATGACCAGGAAAAAGTTGAATGGTGTGGCAGATCAGGCATACGTCTTGCTAAACTGCCGGTAGTCATCAGTGCCCTGTTGTGCTGTATCCTCGTGGGCCGTGCCGGGCTGTATCCTCGTGGGCCGTGCCGGGCTGTATCCTCGTGGGCCGCGCCGGGCTGTATCCTCGTGGGCCACGCCGGGCTGTATCCTCGTGGGGCGTGCCGGGCTGTATCCTCGTGGGGCGTGCCGGGCTGTATCCTCGTGGGCCGCGCCGGGCTGTATCCTCGTGGGCCGCGCCGGGCTGTATCCTCGTGGGCCGTGCCGGGGTGTATCCTCGTGGGCCGCGCCGGGCTGTATCCTCGTGGGCCGCACCGGGCTGTATGCTCGTGGGCCGCAGGCTTAGAGTGAAATAGCCGCACCACTCAACTCTTCTTGGCTCTAGTCTTGCAGCCGGAGGTTAATCAGGGCAAAATTAATGACAAGTCACCTGTTCTGGCTGTAAGAATGGACCCAGCACAGATCTAACAATAATCATCTGAGTGGATACACATTCTACAGGACATTAATACTCTGATTTCTTGCACTTGTGCTACTTATTTGCATGTAAAGGCCAAGGGTTAGTGTATCTGCTGCTCACCCACTGCACAATTCAGAGTGTCAGCCTCAGATTTTCTCCCACGTAGTGTCTGATTACAAGATGTAAAGTGTGAACATACCTCTGCAATGTCCCACGCCAAACTGCATGATTAGCATCGGGCTTGAGCTGAATGATAGAATTCTGGCTGCATACTACGGCCACTAGAGGGAGCTTATTGTATACGGATGTATACATTCCCCTCTGTCTCCATGGACCAAGGGCCCATGATCCTTCTTGCCTATGGGCCCTACTTTTTACCCTGATTTCTCTTTGTACTGATGATATTTTGAGTAATTAAACGCCCACTTGCTGTTGCTGACAATTAATAAGCAGCCTGTGCAGTGTATTACCAACGCACTTCACGTCTCTTGGCTGCGGCCATATATCTAGAACACAGATCCTTTCTCCAAGCCCTTCTGTTGGGACCCGTCTCCCATTTATCATTTCTCTTTTGTGGCTGGAAGCTCAGCACCTGTGTGCGAGGCGCGGGCCTGGCAGTGCCTCCCGCAGCAGAGGTGTATCAGCTGTGCTTAAATTCAGGATTGTATTTCATTCCTAAAACCTTCACTTTCCATCCTCGGTGCTGGTAATAGCGGTGTCAGCACATGCAGCTCTTCCAGGCATCATCCTGCCTCCGCAGCACGATTAAAGTGCTGGCGAGCCGTTGGTAACAGACGCGTGCAATTAGATCATTGTAGACAAACCTTTTATATGCTCGATCTGTGGATTGAAAAAAATATTAGTGCCCTTAATTTAATGTTTGAGGGTGTTTATTTTTATAGACAATACTTGTGTTGGCCGATTGGCTACCACCAACTTGTCCTGACCTCAATTAAAGCCCCAAAGTCGTCCGAACACCCCAGGATCGCTGGCAGTTCAATATGTGTGGGGCCTCGTGGAGACCCCATGACGGATGATGTCAGGGGAAAGCAGGGTCTGCCTATTGGATTTCCTATGGTCTATACCTTTGTTCTTCTGCAAATAAGCCTCTGCCATAAAGGGCCAGTCGGGAGCACAGGGTGGGCCGGTCGGGTCCCAGGGGTGGGCCTGTTGGGGGGCACAGATAGGGCATGGCAGCCTCTTTTTTATTTTATTTTTTTTTTATAGAAAATACTGGGGCACTCGCCCAAATCGAGCGTCTTTGTATGGGGAGTCGGGGGATAAAGCTGCAAGCTGAACGATCCGACCGCCTACAACTGTCTGAGTATGGGATCCTGGAAGAGTTGGACTATGGATATCCTGTCTAATGATTCTCTTTCACATAATGATACTTGCTACATCAATATTTTGGGATCCATTTACATTTAGCCAATGAACCGTGTGTGAAAGTGCTGCCTTTTCTGTTTCCTTTTTTCCCTCAGGTGCCCGCACCAAAATACATAGTAGCGATCTGCTTTGATTATTGTCTTTTATTTTTTTGCCGCATCCACCTCATCCTTTACGCCTTTTTTAATACAGAATTGCTGCAATTCTGCACTTAAAGCTACAGCGTTTTTTGTTTTTTTTCTTCAGTTCTTCATAGAAACCAATAGAGAAAAATCTCCAATACATGCAGCGTCTTTACACGCTCTTGGACAGGAGTATACACGATCTCAGCTCGCATCCTGTGGAATAAAATGCAGAGTTTATTCTGTGGGAACATGGCCTTATAGTTCTTATATGTACGGTATATAGAGGCTGCTAACAATGGTTCACCGTGGAGCTTCTGGAACGTATCGGTCGATGATTCTGAAGCGGAGATCAACAGCGTTCGGATCATGTCACGCACACGCGTTTCGCTTATGGATTGCTTGCTTATTGCTTAACGATCTGAAACACAATGGATCATTGATCAGTTTTTAAATCCTATCAGTGCGTTACTGATGTAGCAGATCTGACTTTGTCCAACTCCTTGGAATTACGATGGTAGGCATACTGAAAAGCAAAAATTCATGACAATGGGTGCTCACTTTTATACTTAGATATTTTACCTAGATTTTGGGTTTTTTATTTTAAGGCACAGGCACCATTAATTGCAGTGTTTTCGTCCCCTGTCCATCAACCCCACGCGTTTTACACATGAGCTGTCGCCGCATTAAAAGGAAGCAAAGCTGTTTGGATTATTTTGCATCTTCTCATGTGTCTTCATGCTTTTCAGAATGGGAAGGTGATCCTCCCTGTCGTCCTACGCTTGGCTTGTCCCCGCATCGCTCGCCTGCCCTGTACTTTTCACAGTGTGAGTTGGATGTGTGGACCAGGTCTCCTGTTTTCCAAGAAGATGTAAGAGGAAGGAGGAGGTCATCCTGACTGTGATGTCGGGTCATACACACTGCAATTATCTCCTTCCCTGGACAAGCAAGCGCTGGCAATAATTGCTCCTTGTAGGCTCCCTCCTGCATGCAGATTGCGTTCCGCATGGTTACATCGCGCAATTGCTCAGTTCCAGTCTCTGCCGTTCTCTAGCTGCAAATCTGTCTGACTTTTATGTTTTTCAGACCTAGAAAAAATAAAAAAAATATATAAAAAATATGGCAAGAGATTGTTGTCCCCACTGCCCCCTTCTGCTGAACACCAGCTTTGTAGAGTCCGGGGACGTTACCTCTCTTTATTCCTATAATCGTCGCGTGTTAAGAAACCTTTTAAGGTTGCGCAATTTGGTTCTTTTGTGTCTGCGTTGGCTACAGCCGCATCCTCCCCTTTTGTCTTGGGGTAATTTGTATCTAGTCTCCAGCCACGCTGATTACAGCCAGCAATCTCCCCGTGTGTACGTGTCTGTGTGATTGTGCTCATTGTGATGGCGCAGCTGTGTGCCCCATAGGGGACCTTGCCAAATAATAGGGTTATACGTGAAGCGCGGTTATTACTTGCATCTTATGTTCAGATTCTAAATGAGCCGTGGGCTTTGTAAACCTGACTGTATAATAACTAAATGGCGCAGGTTTGATCCTATATCCACTTACGGCACTTCTGAGAATTTTCCTTCAGTGAGGACGGTGGAGGGGATCACACTAATGTTGGACAAGGAAATAATATCAACTAATACATTGTTCTAAGATTTAATCACCTGACTTTACTTTTCTGGGGAAAGGAAATTGTGGTAGGATCAGAAATACCAGGGTTACTTTGCCCTGAATACCATTGTGACAAAGGCCCTTTATAAAACATGTCGTAATCCCATAAAATCCCCTTGTTATCATGAGGTGTTATAATGTGTGTATTATGTACTTCAAATTCCAGCCGCGATTGATAACATTCCTAAGCTACAAACTATAGAACTTGAAAATTTTACGTTTTTTCATACGACTGTAATCCTATGTACAAGATAATTACTAAAATACTACCCCCTATGTACAATATAACTACTATAATTCTGCTCCTATGTACAAGAATATAACTACTATAATACTGCTCCCATGTACAAGAATATAACCACTATAATCCTTCCCTATGTACAAGAATATAACTGCTATAATACTGCTCCCTATGTACAAGAATATAACTACTATAATACTGCTCCCTATGTACAAGAATATAACTACTATAATTCTGCTCCTATGTACAAGAATATAACTACTATAATACTGCTCCCATGTACAACAATATAACTACTATAATACTGCTCCCATGTACAAGAATATAACCACTATAATCCTTCCCTATGTACAAGAATATAACTGCTATAATACTGCCCCTATGTACAAGAACATACAGTGCTTTGCGAAAGTATTCGGCCCCCTGGAACTTTCCAACCTTTTCCCACATATCGTGCTTCAAACATGAAGATACCAAATGTAAATGTTTGGTGAAGAATCAACAACAAGTGGAACACAATTGTGAAGTTGAATGAAATTTATTGGTTATTTTAAATTTTTGTGGAAATTCAGAAACTGAATAGTGGGACGTGCAATATTATTCGGCCGCTTTAACTTAATTCTTTGTTGCGCCACATTTTGCTGCGATTACAAGTCTCTTGGGATTTGTCTCTATCAGTTTTGTACATGGAGAGACTGAAATTCTCGCCCGTTCTTCCTTGGCAAACAGCTCAAGCTCAGTGAGGTTTGATGGAGATCGTTTGTGAACAGCAGTTTTCAGCTTTTTCCACAGATTCTCCATTGGACTGAGGTCTGGACTGTGACTTGGCCATTCTAACACCTGGATACATTTATTTGTGAACCATTCCATTGTAGATTTTGTTTTACGTTTGGGGTCATTGTCTTGTTGGAAGACAAATCTCCGTCCCAGTCTCAGGTCTTTTGCAGACTCCAACAGGTTTTCTCCAAGAATGGTCCTGTATTTGGCTCCATCCATCTTCCCATCAAATTTTAACCATCTTCCCTGTCCCTGCTGAAGAAAAGCAGGCCCAAACCATGATGCTGCCACCACCACGTTTGACAGTGGGGATGGTGTGTTCAGGGTGATGAGCTGTGTTGCCTTAATGCCAAACATATCATTTGGCATTGTTGCCAAAATGTTCGATTTTGGTTTCATCTGACCAGAGCACCTTCTTCCACATGTTTGGTGTCTCCCAGGTGGCTTGTTGCAAACTTTAAGCAACACTTTTTATGGATATCTTTGAGAAATGGCTTTCTTCTTGCCACTCTTCCATGAAGGCCAGATTTGTGCAGTGTACAACTGATTGTTGTCCTATGGACAGACTGTCCCACCTCAGCTGTAGATCTCTGCAGATCATCCAGAGTGATCATGGGCCTCTTGGCTGCATCTCTGATCAGTCTTCTCCTTGCTTGAGATGAAAGTTTAGAGGGACGGCCGGGTCTTGGTAGATTTGCAGTGGTGTGATACTCCTTCCAATTCAATATGATCGCTTGCACAGTGCTCCTTGGGATGTTTAAAGTTTTGGAAATCATTTTGTATCCAAATCTGGCTTTAAACTTCTCCAGAACAGTATCACGGACCTGCCTGTTGTGTTCCTTGGTCTTCATGATGCTCTCTGTGCTTCAAACAGAACCCTGAGACTATCACAGAGCAGGTGCATTTATACGGAGACTTTATTACACACAGGTGGATTATATTTATCATCATTGGGCATTTAGGACGACATTGGATCATTCAGAGATCCACAATGAACTTCTGCACTGAAAGTAAAGGGGCGGAATAATATTGCACGCCCCACTTTTCCGTTTTTGAATTTCCACAAAAATTTAAAATAACCAATAAATTTTGTTCAACTTCACAATTGTGTTCCACTTGTTGTTGTTTCTTCACCAAAAATTTACATTTGGTATCGTAATGTTTGAAGTATGGTATGTGGAAAAAGGTTGAAAAGTTCCAGGGGGCCGAATACTTTTGCAAGGCACTGTAACTACTATAATACTGCACCTATGTACAAGAATGACTACTATAATGCGGCCCCTATGTATAAGAATATAACTACTATAATACTGCTCCCTATGTACAAGAATATAACTACTATAATACTGCCCCTATGTACAAGAATATAACTACTATAATACTGCCCCTATGAACAAGAATATAACTACTATAATACTGCCCCTATGTACAAGAATATAACTGCTATAATACTGCCCCTATGTACAAGAATATAACTACTATAATATTGTCCCTATGTACAAGAATATAACTACTATAGTACTGCCCCTATGTACGAGAATATAACTACTATAATACTGCCCCCTATGTACAAGGATATAACTACTATAATACTGTTCCTATGTACAAGGATATAACTGTTATAATACTGCTCCTTTATACAAGAATATAACTGCTATAATGCTGCCCCCTATGCGCAAGAATATAACTACTATAATACTGCCTCCTATGTACAAGAATATAACTACTATAATACTGCCTCCTATGTACAAGAATATAAGTACTATAATACTGCCCCTATGTACAAGGATATAACTGCTATAATACTGCTCCTATATACAAGAATATAACTACTATAATACTGCCTCCTATGTACAAGAATATAACTACTATAATACTGCCCCTATGTACAAGAATATAACTACTATAATACTGCTCCTATGTACATTATGGACCAGAGTATCTTCATCTTACCTTAGGGTCATTCATCCGTTTTTCTGTAACTTACAATCTCCATACTTTGCTGGTAGACAGCGATTGTATCGCCCCTTATAACTCATGTTTGTTTGTTTTTTTCTTTCTCGATTTTCGCTACTCGAGGAGTTTCCAGTCAATTAGACAGAATGTAACTTTTCTGAGAGTTTTTGAAAGTCTGCAACTTGTTTTTGAAAAGTGTGATCTTGTTATCTTATAGCGTCTGTCCGTAATTATGATTTGACGGTAACTTTCGGTCCCCGCGTCCTTCAGGTAATTAAGACAAAAAAGGTAACACATCAGAACTCTTCAAAGTCTCGCTTGAAACCTTTGGGCCGGTCTCCGAGCCGCCTGCTGGATCAGTTGCCATGGCACCTGTTAGGCCTGAGAGGCGAAGAAACTTGCCTACTGTTCAGCAGAAAAATTAAAATAATTGAGTGAGCTAACAAGAAAAGGGAAAACACAGAGCAAAGTTGCGATTTTGGCAGCGAGAGAGCAACATTTGGAAATATTTCGCTGTTAAATTTGTTATGAAGTTTTTGAGGTTTTAAAAAGTGTCCAGGGACCAGGATCCAGCCAAAAGGGAAAGCTGCCAAATTTCAGCTAAACATGTTGCTGTGAACAAAAATCGCAGTCAATTAATTTATAAAGCTGCACGCTTAATCTGCGGCCTGATGGCGGAGACTTTGGGCTACCAGCTAGCGGGTAAATATTTTCTGTAGTGCAGTTACTGACGGAGACTGAAAAGCAGATGGTGGGAGGTGGAACGTGATTGATGCCCCCCCGTTGGATGGGTTGGGTTCCTAAATTTACTAATCTGATTAGTGACATAGATGATATTGAATTTAAAGGGTATTTGCCAAAATGAAAAGTTGGTCACTAGCTGTTAGCGAGAGAGCCTGTATCGTATTGATCGAGAACCGACTAACAGTGATCCTGAGAATGGAGTCTCATCCTTAATAGATCCAAGTTCCACAGTCATGACCTCCTCTCCATTCGTTTTCTATGGGATTGCCAGATGAGTGCAATGAATTGAGCAGAGGTCGTGCATGTAACCCTCCATCCATGCCATTCCATCCCCCGTTCTCAGGATCATTGACGGACGCCCAGAGATCAGTACGCTAGCCCCTATCCCATGGATACAGGATAACGTCTGATTTTGGGAATGCCACTTCAGTAAGTTATTATTATTATTATTATTTATTGTTATAGCGCCATTTATTCCATGGCGCTTTACATGTGAGGAGGGGTATACATAATGAAAACAAGTACAATAATCTTAAACAATACAAGTCATAACTGGTACAGGAGGAATGAGGACCCTGCCCGTGAGGGCTCACAATCTACAAGGGATGGGTGAGAATACAGTAGGTGAGGGTAGAGATGGTCATGCAGCGGTTTGGTCGATCGGTGGTAGCTGCAGGTTGTAGGCTTGTCTGAAGAGGTGGGTCTTCAGGTTCTTTTTGAAGGTTTCGATGGTAGGCGAGAGTCTGATGTGTTGTGGTAGAGGGTTCCAGAGTAGGGGTGATACGCGAGAGAAATCTTGTATACGATTGTGGGAAGAGGAGATAAGAGGGGAGTAGAGTAGGAGATCTTGTGAGGATCGGAGGTTGCGGGTAGGTAAGTACCGGGAGACGAGGTCACAGATGTATGGAGGAGACAGGTTGTGGATGGCTTTGTACGTCATGGTTAGGGTTTTGTAGTGGAGTCTCTGGGCAATGGGGAGCCAGTGAAGGGATTGACAGAGGGGAGAAGCCGGGGAATAGCGGGGGGACAGGTGGATTAGTCGGGCAGCAGAGTTTAGAATAGATTGGAGGGGTGCGAGAGTGTTAGTGGGGAGGCCACAGAGCAGGAGGTTGCAGTAGTCAAGGCGAGAGATGATGAGGGCATGGACTAGGGTTTTTGCAGATTCATGGTTGAGGAATGAACGGATTCGTGAAATATTTTTGAGTTGCAGTCGGCAGGAAGTGGAAAGGGCTTGGATATGTGGTTTGAAGTTGTCTCATTAAAGGGTCATTCTCTGAGGGATTCTGTTTGTACCCCGGCCAATCCCGAGAACAGCACTTATCTACCCCCCTCTGAATGGCGCATGCGTCGCCTCTTCATTCATGTTCTATGGGACTGTCTTACGGAGCTAGGTGACAGCCATCCAAGTTTGGAAAAACTCTTAAGGATAATCCCTGCCCATATGGATATTACACACACCCAGGGTCACCTTTTATGATCCTGAATGGGAAGATTCACTATGTACGGGCAGTTCGCTTTCTTTCTGACCGGAGCCGACATTGTATTACAGACCTTTTTCTGAATTCCCGCCATGTAATGCTTCTTTTTCCGCTGGGGCAGTAATTGCCCAGATTACAGAAATGATTACTTTTTTTTCCTGGGGATGCAAAGAGCATGACTCCTAGGTTATATCCTATATATATATATAAAGGCACAGATGATTGGCCTCGGGGAGACCAAAACATCCAACACCGCGGAGACACCATCACGTGTTTCTCAACGCAGTGATTCCAGAACACTGCCCCCATCCCTTATGGGAAATATGCAGATGCATGTAAAGAAGCTGCGGAGACACCATCACGTGTTTCTCGACGCAAGCAGTGAATAGCCAGGCCTTTCCCCGGGAAGGAACAACCACGGGAAGGGCAGCATCCTATGAAGGAAAGCCACCTATGCCAAGCATGGTATCCATCCACAGACAGCTGTTTCGGGGTTTTTGCCCCTCATCAGTGTGGAGTAGGAATCTGGCTATTAGGAGCAGTGACTAGTAAAAAGGCTATAAAGGCACAGATGATTGGCCTCGGGGAGACCAAAACATCCAACACCGCGGAGACACCATCACGTGTTTCACAACGCAGTGATTCCAGAACACTGCCCCCATCCCTTATGGGAAATATGCAGATGCATGTAAAGAAGCTGCGGAGACACCATCACGTGTTTCTCGACGCAAGCAGTGAATAGCCAGGCCTTTCCCCGGGAAGGAACAACCACGGGAAGGGCAGCATCCTATGAAGGAAAGCCACCTATGCCAAGCATGGTATCCATCCACAGACAGCTGTTTCGGGGTTTTTGCCCCTCATCAGTGTGGAGTAGGAATCTGGCTATTAGGAGCAGTGACTAGTAAAAAGGCTATAAAGGCACAGATGATTGGCCTCGGGGAGACCAAAACATCCAACACCGCGGAGACACCATCACGTGTTTCTCAACGCAGTGATTCCAGAACACTGCCCCCATCCCTTATGGGAAATATGCAGATGCATGTAAAGAAGCTGCGGAGACACCATCACGTGTTTCTCGACGCAAGCAGTGAATAGCCAGGCCTTTCCCCGGGAAGGAACAACCACGGGAAGGGCAGCATCCTATGAAGGAAAGCCACCTATGCCAAGCATGGTATCCATCCACAGACAGCTGTTTCGGGGTTTTTGCCCCTCATCAGTGTGGAGTAGGAATCTGGCTATTAGGAGCAGTGACTAGTAAAAAGGCTATAAAGGCACAGAAGATTGGCCTCGGGGACACCAAAACAACCAACACCGCGGAGACACCATCACGTGTTTCTCAACGCAGTGATTCCAGAACACTGCCCCCATCCCTTATGGGAAATATGCAGATGCATGTAAAGAAGCTGCGGAGACACCATCACGTGTTTCTCGACGCAAGCAGTGAATAGCCAGGCCTTTCCCCGGGAAGGAACAACCACGGGAAGGGCAGCATCCTATGAAGGAAAGCCACCTATGCCAAGCATGGTATCCATCCACAGACAGCTGTTTCGGGGTTTTTGCCCCCTCATCAGTGTGGAGTAGGAATCTGGCTATTAGGAGCAGTGACTAGTAAAAAGGCTATAAAGGCACAGATGATTGGCCTCGGGGAGACCAAAACATCCAACACCGCGGAGACACCATCACGTGTTTCTCAACGCAGTGATTCCAGAACACTGCCCCCATCCCTTATGGGAAATATGCAGATGCATGTAAAGAAGCTGCGGAGACACCATCACGTGTTTCTCGACGCAAGCAGTGAATAGCCAGGCCTTTCCCCGGGAAGGAACAACCACGGGAAGGGCAGCATCCTATGAAGGAAAGCCACCTATGCCAAGCATGGTATCCATCCACAGACAGCTGTTTCGAGGTTTTTGCCCCTCATCAGTGTGGAGTAGGAATCTGGCTATTAGGAGCAGTGACTAGTAAAAAGGCTATAAAGGCACAGAAGATTGGCCTCGGGGACACCAAAACAACCAACACCGCGGAGACACCATCACGTGTTTCTCAACGCAGTGATTCCAGAACACTGCCCCCATCCCTTATGGGAAATATGCAGATGCATGTAAAGAAGCTGCGGAGACACCATCACGTGTTTCTCGACGCAAGCAGTGAATAGCCAGGCCTTTCCCCGGGAAGGAACAACCACGGGAAGGGCAGCATCCTATGAAGGAAAGCCACCTATGCCAAGCATGGTATCCATCCACAGACAGCTGTTTCGGGGTTTTTGCCCCCTCATCAGTGTGGAGTAGGAATCTGGCTATTAGGAGCAGTGACTAGTAAAAAGGCTATAAAGGCACAGATGATTGGCCTCGGGGAGACCAAAACATCCAACACCGCGGAGTCACCATCACGTGTTTCTCAACGCAGTGATTCCAGAACACTGCCCCCATCCCTTATGGGAAATATGCAGATGCATGTAAAGAAGCTGCGGAGACACCATCACGTGTTTCTCGATGCAAGCAGTGAATAGCCAGGCCTTTCCCCGGGAAGGAACAACCACGGGAAGGGCAGCATCCTATGAAGGAAAGCCACCTATGCCAAGCATGGTATCCATCCACAGACAGCTGTTTCGGGGTTTTTGCCCCTCATCAGTGTGGAGTAGGAATCTGGCTATTAGGAGCAGTGACTAGTAAAAAGGCTATAAAGGCACAGATGATTGGCCTCGGGGAGACCAAAACATCCAACACCGCGGAGACACCATCACGTGTTTCTCAACGCAGTGATTCCAGAACACTGCCCCCATCCCTTATGGGAAATATGCAGATGCATGTAAAGAAGCTGCGGAGACACCATCACGTGTTTCTCGATGCAAGCAGTGAATAGCCAGGCCTTTCCCCGGGAAGGAACAACCACGGGAAGGGCAGCATCCTATGAAGGAAAGCCACCTATGCCAAGCATGGTATCCATCCACAGACAGCTGTTCCTATATATAGGTATAGACCCCATTTGTAAGAGTTTTTTTGGGGGGGATTGGACATTTACTTTTAGGGCAGGGTATATTCAGAAACTTTTGGTGGTTCAGTAGTCACGGTAATGGCAGGTAGGTGCAAGCAAACTCTGACCAAACTCTGACCAAACTCTGACCAAACTCTGACCAAACGCTATCTATTTTTTCCTCCGACAGACTCGGTTCGAGGAAACAATTGGACATGTGCACGGCCCCATAAACCAACACTGGTCTATGATCCTATATTTTGTCAGATCATGCTCAAACCAAAAATACACTCATTTGTATCTGCGTGTCGCTATATCCTGTTACTATTAGTCCACCATAGGGAAACATTGAAGTGTTGCCCCCCCATTATTACGGTGATCTAAACTTGTATAAAACTTGTTAAGGAACGGGGCAATTTTCACTCCACTTCTGTCCAATTCTTGCTCCATGATTGGGGACTCCAGCTCCGCTGCCTTCTCTGTTGGCGCCTGGGGGAGTCTGACATCCACCGCCTGCCCCATTGTATGCCTCATTATTTAACCTTTTTTTTTTCTCTCATACTGTAAAAACTTTTACAGTTTGTCCTGTTGTTCTCCCCCCGGTGCGGAAGCAGTGCCGCTTTTCTCATGTTCTCTCGTCATTCTGGAGCATTCTCTCCGTATTTATCACGCGCTCGCCAAGAACAGTCAGTGTGCCTGTGAGTAATCATCGCAAAACCTAAAAACAATCCTTTCCCCTTCTGTCTGCTGTTGGCAAGCTTCACGGGCCCCGCTGCCAGCTCCACGCTCGCTCCACGCCCTCAAAAATGGGGACTTGGGCTCCCCAGCGATTTCCTCGTCTGGGATGAAACGCATTCACCATCTGTACTTGAGGTTTTCATTCTTAAATGGATATTGTGAAACCCATTTAACTGAGTAACTGGGACATTAAAACAATTGTAAAGGCAATGCACACCTCCCCGCTGACTGCAGGCTGCTGCCATCGGATTCCTGCTCCCCGGTACATAAGTGCAGCTCTAAAGTACAAACCGGCTCCTTTAGAAACTCATTCGTCTGCCATCTTCCCCCCACTAAGCTTATAAAATTACATTCTCTGATGCGTTTAATCTGCTCATGAATTTATTTGCTTAAAATGTGGAATTCGTCTGCAGCCCTTGTCTCTCGGCTGCCGCTAAGCCCGGGAACAATTTATAATTGAACTTTTATATTCGTGTTCTATTTTGGCATTGAAAGCGCCAATGTTCTTCAAGGCCCCTGGACCCACTGTTTCTCACGTGACTTGTTGTAATCTATTATTCCCTGTTATCAGCTACTTTGCGCTATTACTTAGAGGGGTATTCCATGGGATAAGGTAAATCCTTTAGATTGGAGCAGATCTGACCTCTGAGATCCCCACTGATAACCAGAATAATGGGAATTCTGACCCTTGTGTGACCGGAGTGCCAATTATTTTGTATCTACAATTCATATTTTTAAACTTTTTTGGGGGGGGTACAGTCATGTTGTATTGTTTGTTTTCTGTTGATAGGGAATGCTAATATATATATATTTTATCTTTATATATATATTTTTTTTTGCTGCTTTATTTTTTTCACTAATTTTTAGTACTCTTATTTATTTTTTTTAATCTGGATTTTTCTTTATTGTACTAATAAACCTCACCAAGGACAACATCTGCAAAGAGTTTGTATGTTCTCCCCGTGTTTGCGTGGGTTTCCTCCTGGTACCCCGGCTTCCTCCCACATTCCAAAGACCTACTGATAGGGAATGCTAATATATATATATATTTTATCTCCTTTTATTAATATCTTTTATTGCTGCTTTTTTCCAGTAATTTTTAGTACTTTTATTTTTTTTAAATATATATATATATATATATACGCGCACATATACACACACACATACACACACACACACACACACACACACATACACACACATGCATACACACACGCGCGCACACGCACACACACACACATATACACACACACACACACCCACCCACATCATTTTGTATTTATTTTGGTGCTTTATTTTTTGGTCCTCCTTTTTATGAGGGGAGTAGGGGGGTATTTATATATTTTTTTTAGCACTACTTATTTTTTTCTGAACCATTTTTACTTTTTGTACTATTTCTTCATTATTTTATGTATTTTTCTCCATTCTTTTCCATGCTGCCTTTAAAATTTGACTGGTTGCCATTTGTAACAGTTAGCAGTTACACTTGATGACAGAAGTAAAATAAAAGTTTTTTCGACTTGTGGATTTTCTTTCTGTCCGTTTGTTACATACGCCAGGAAAGTTCTCAGCGCATACGCTGAATGTATTACTAGGCCCCTATTTACCCCAGAGAGACCACCTGCGTGTGAATGTTACATATAATATATGTGTCGCACTATGGTGCCAGCTCCCAGGTTTGCATTATTCTGCAATAGTTGAATAATATGGAGGGTATTATTGGGCAGAAACCATGGCAGAGGGCGAGGTCTCAGATCTGCGTCCACGGCCCGTTGCATTGTCCCACAATTTTATTTTGCTGAGCAGCTGAATCGGAGATTCCACCCATGAATCCATATGGTAAAAACAGCTGATCTGGAGATTGTGCGGAGCAGCTGTGACGGGACGCTCCGAACAGTGAAACATCTGAATGTCCACTGTACATGCAATCCCTGCTGTCAATAATCAGCCGAGACCACTGCGCCCCTCAATGCTCCCCCGCCATACAATGCTTCCTCTTTATCGGGCACATGTGGCGTCCAGAGGGGATTATTCAGTGCTGTGTTAACCCCTGAAACCACAAATTATGAAATGATTGCCAGATGAAGGTATAACAAGTAATCAAAGCGTCCTAAACTAAATCTTGGAACCCCTCACATATTTATTTAACGGGACGGTAGCTTTAAGCCGTGGAGTTGTTGATAATGCCTTAGCTAGAGGAGCCGCTGTTCTCTTGTCATTGATAAGCCGGAGTTTTAGATGCCCGTTTTCTGGATAACTTGCTGTTCATCCTCAGTCCAATTATTTTTCAAATAGGAATGCATTGTTTTGCAATATGGGATTCAGTGGGAAAATCAATGGTTATATGTAAATCCGGCCAGGAGTGCACTATGGGCGGCTCAGTGCACTGAAAGGAAGCCGCCTTAGTGCATTGCCACGCCTCCACTGCACCTCCAGCTTGATTTGCACAATTGGTGCATCCTATCTCTACAAAAAAGGGATTTTCTTTTTATTGGTGCTGACAGGTTCCCGTTAAGAGGACTGGTAAGCTGGGTGACAACCCCAACAGGACATGTAATATTGACCTTGATGGTTGTCAGTCAAATGAATAAAAATCACAGATTTTAAGAAATGGGGTCAATCCCATAAATTTTCTGCGGAAAGTTCTCCTTTCGTTGATGAATGCGGCGAGAGCTTCTGAATGATCCCATACACGGTTTATCTCCTCCGTCCATTCTCCTCGGTCGTTCTCTGCTTCTGTTTCCAGCGGCGATGATTGGACTTTCTTTATATATACGGTATGTTTTTTACCGCTGTAATGGAGGTGCCTTTGTCTTACTGTTTTTTTCCTCCTGTGCGAGCGCTTCCATTTAAGACTCAAAATGAGCCCTAGAGGAGTCATAACAGAAGAATTACAGCATTACACGGGCGTCTTTATGTGTTTTTTAAACCTGGCCGCCTAATTATAAATAATGGTGGTGGTATGAATTGTAGGGATGATGTACTGGAGTCCCGCATTTCTCCTGAGCCGGGCCTGGTTTTAACCTTGCGGCGGTAATTAGGCCTCATTTAGGCGGTGACATGGAGTTACTGTATGTTCTTTGGAAGGGAGAGGATTGGAAAAAAAGGGAAGTAAGGATTATAATGATATAGAAATTATTTTTATTAATATTACTTTTTTTTCTATTTTAATTAACTTTTTACGGCCTGCTGATAATATTAGCTCTGTCCTGGGATCTCTGTTGATCGGTGGTTGATCCATGACGTGTCCTGGCGCCCAACGTTGGGCAGGTTCCTCCATGGCATGGAGAGATGTCTGATCATAGACTGAACATCTGTGCACATCCGCTTCCAGGACTTTTTAGGACTGGTCCTCCGAAGAGACATGGCGTGAGATATTGCAATTTACCAAAATGTTTCCTGGCGCTCCATGCTTGGCATAAAGGCCTCATCTTTCTGGGAATCGGTTGGGCCTTCAGCTTATTGACATCAACCAATATAATCCTATGACAGATCTCAACTGTGATTCTGCGGAACAGATGATGCAGAATTGTGGTAATCGATGGTTAGTTTTGCAGCGACCAAAAAAAAGGTCCTGATCATTCCCAGCGACCAACAATCTCCCAGCAGGGGCCTGATCGTTGGTCCCTGTCACACATAACGATTTCGTTAACGATATCATTGCTACGTCACAAAAGGCAACGATATCGTTAAAGAAATCGTTATGTGTGACGGTACCTTAAGACCAAACAGAATTATCCAGGACCACGTGAACATGTTATATCTGACATGTGGCCTGGAATACTTCTAATCCAGAGTCAGGTAGTTACAATTTTTTATTTGATTAATCAGTAGTTCACATGATATATCTTATCAGAGAATTAGTCTGCTGTCTTCTGGGCTGATCTTTCACTCTTAGTTCATTGGTAAAATCCATATTCAATGAAGTCCGATTTTCCCATTACTGAGAAAGATGTCTGTTGGTGCTTTTAAAATTCTATGGAGAAGGAGGAGCTTAAGCCGACAAACATTCTGCTGCCAGTTCTCCTGAAACAAAAGCGTAGAACTCTGTAAGCACCAACTTCCATCTACTATCTCCGTAATGGGGAAAAATCTGTATTCACTGAAGACAGATTTTACCCATGAATTTAGACCGTTGAGAATGAAAGAAAAATCCAGGAGGGGAAAGAAGCAGACTTCTCTAATAAACTGTGACAAGGGTTCCCATTTTCACGTGTAGAAAAAACCAAAAACATAGACATTCATTGACAGGAAGCATTCGTCTCATTCCTGATTAGTAGTCCTCTGCCCCTCTGAACAGTGAGAATTTGAGGTCCTTGAAACCGTCTAAACATTCAGATAAATATTAGCCGGGAAGCAGGATGATGACGATGGTCTTCACCCGTCTCCACGTCCAACTTCTCGTTTCCTGTAAATTCTTAAAATTTTTTGTTTGCAGTCCAAAGTCTGTCACGTCGGAAGACCAGAGCGTTCTCCACGACCAACATGTGGCAAATGATGATGAAACTTTTAATTACTCGGCCAGATGAGCAGTGTAATAAGTATCTGTTACACGCGACTCTAAACCAATTGACGGCCACAAGCGGCTCTTGATGTGTGTGTTTTGGAGGCGCGGGACTCACTGGGAAGAGGCTTTTTGTGGAAGAATACAATGAGGTTACATCTGGTACATGATATTATTGTCGCATTTAGCTACGAGAACTTCCCGTGTTCTGTTCATGGTTTCTGCTCTGGGAGAAAAGCCGGTGACAAGATTGAGAAGTTACTTCTGGAATACAGAATTAGGACAGGAGGAAAATGATCTGCTCTGAATTTTTTTATTTAATTGTGCAAAAAGTGTATGGAGTCTCATCTCAGGATTTTTTGTTAGGTCTTCCCAAAATTGTCCTGTAGACGAGATATTTGATTGTAAGCAGTGTCTATCCAAAAGGGAAAGATGAGACAAAAAATACTAACATTGGATGCCAATAGACTGATCATTCATGTAGAATTTTCATTGGAACCTAACTGTTAACAGGATCTTATAATCCAGGTTTATTCATGATGGTGGACTGTTAGTCTTTGGATGAGGTCGGTCGGAGGAGAGTCTGAAAACTTTCATGGTTGGTCATTCTGATCTAAATCTGTTGGCTTGACCAACATTTATCTTTGGCTTAATTTTAAGGTGTACATTCATCCGTTAGAAACCTAACAAAAATGGATGAAAAACAGAAACCAAAATGTCATTATTTTTTATTATTTTTTATACTGGTTTCCTTACAAAAGGGTGAAGTGAATAAAGCCTAAAGTGGTTACAACTCTCCAATTCTCCAACTCTACAACTCGGCCAATTTTATTAATGACGAAAATGGTTATTTCCAGTGAGAACAAAGTACACAAGCTCATTTGGCAAATTCAGTTGTCCCCTACGAGATATATTTGAGAATTTCACCAACTTGTCCCCTCTTTTGGCGTGAACCTCTGTAAGGAAGGGCATTTTAGGAAGGTATTTTGAGATGGATGTTAATCTTCTAGATGGGATCAGCCTCATATTTGTAAAAATTCATACCATGATCTAAATTGGAGACAACTATTTTTTGATCTTGCGTGTTGTTCTACCACCATCGTAGTGATCTGGAAATTCCCTCATGTGTTTCCTTCATCATTCCTGCATTTCAAATTCTCCATACTCTTTTTAATTTATTCCATTCTACATATGTGCAAAAATTCAGCGGATAAAAATATAGAATCCGCTGATGCCTTCAAAGCTTAACGTCTCCTCCAATATGGCACAGATGCTGAGGGAACCTATATCTGGTCATTAAATTCTGTGTATCTGAAGTCTTGCTCTATGAAATGGTCTCCAAGAGCGGAGGAGAATCAATATCCTCATTAAGTTAGAAAAGGTAGGCCAGTTGGCCACAAGGGACTGTGGTGGCTTGTAACCGAGTTAGGGCTGTCGTCTAAAATGAATCTCGTGAAGGAACTTTCTTCTGGAAAACGAGCTGTGTTCTTCCTCCTTGAGGGATTTAATTTGGGACTTGAGCTTTGAGTCAGCGAATAAATAAAATGACCATATTAATAAGACAAACCCACAACTTCCTGTTTTTTTCCTGTAAATTGAGACATCTGTTCTGTGTACAGAATAGAAGAATGGAGGTGAAATTGTCTAACGCTGGTCACTACTCTCATCTCCTGGCTATGAATTTGGAATTTTATATATTTTATAGATCTTTTGTACTGTAATTTTTGATTAGTTTTACTCAAATTTCTTCATTTTTGTATTTTAGTTGATTTTTTTTGTAACCTTAACTAATGAGCTTCCACAAAAGTGAATCACCTCTGGGACCCTCCGTTAATACAAGAGAACTGCAGGCCAGGAGGCCTAGAATCACTGCAAAGTTCTCAGCAATATTTTCTCACATACTTCAGAATTGGTTAGTGACCCCTTACTTCTCATCTCTTCCTCTGGAAGCTTTCAAGACGCACAGCAATAAATTTCAGATCACTGCACAAGCAAAAAGGTGATCCTACCAAGAGCAAAGTGAAGAGGCCTTCTTTTTTGAGGTTAATGTGGTGTGATGATTGATTGATGGCCGTCATGGGTAGTACCCAAAAGAAGGAGCTCTACAGACTCTTGAAGATAAGAGGATGTTTTTAAGGATAACATAAAAAGTCTTTACAGAATTAAATCTACAGTAGTCAGACTTGCCCAGACAACCTGCATGCATTAATTGCATACATTATACTATAATAGTGTCCACTATATACAAGAAAATTACTACTATAATACTGCTCCTATTTACAAGAAAATAACTACTATAATACTTCCCCTATGTACAAGAATATAACTACTATAATACTGCTTGTATGTACAAGAATATAACTACTATAATACTGCTCCTATGTACAAGAATATAACTGCTATAATACTGCCCCATGTACAAGAATATAACTACTATAATACTGCTCCTATGTACAAGAATATAACTACTATAATACTGCTCCTATGTACAAGAATATAACTACTATAATACTGCTTGTATGTACAAGAATATAACTGCTATAATACTGCCCCATGTACAAGAATATAACTACTATAATACTGCTCCTATGTACAAGAATATAACTGCTATAATACTGCCCCATGTACAAGAATATAACTACTACTAGATTGTGGCCCGATTCTAACGCATCGGGTATTCTAGAATATGCATGTCCCCGTAGTATATGGACAATGATGATTCCAGGATTCGCGGCAGACTGTGCCCGTCGCTGATTGGTCGAGGCAACCTTTATGACATCATCGTCGCCATGGCAACCATTATGACATCATCGTCGCTGTGCCCGTCTCTGATTGGTCGAGGCCTGACGGCCTCGACCAATCAGAGACGCGGGATGTCTACGTCCTTTATGACATCATCGTCGCTGTGCCCATTGCTGATTGGTCGAGGCCTGGCGGCCTCGACCCATCAGAGACGCGGGATTTCCAGGACAGACAGACGGAAAAACCCTTAGACAATTATATATATATATAGATAATACTGCCCCTATGTACAAGAATATAAATACTATAATACTGCCACTATGTACAGGAATATAACTTCTATAATACTGCCCCATGTACAAGAATATAACTACTATAATACTGCCCCTATGTACAGGAATATAACTTCTATAATACTGCCCCCTATGTACAAATATATAACTACTATAATACTGCTCCTATGTACTAGAATATAACTACTATAATACTGCCCCTATGTACAAGAATATAACTACTATAATACTGCCCCGATGTACAAGAATATAACTACTATAATACTGCCGTCTAGAGACAAGGATGTATAGGTGTACAGGAGAGGATTTTTCTATCGGGCATATCACATTTCCACATCCTTGACGTTTGCAGCGTGTAGCAGATCTTTAGAACAATACAGAATTGCTATTTGGCTCCGTCTGTTTCTAGCTCAATACTTTACTGCTGGTAGGTGGGGGGTGCATTTTTTTCCACTCCAAGGGGCAGCACAGAATGAATTGGTTTCGGCTCAAGCACTTGTGATTGGGTAATAATTGAAATAATAATTGAGATCTTTGTTTGCTGCAACCAGACAGTATGTATCAGGCACCGAGCCAGGAGGAGTTTGAAGGACAGAGAGAAATCAATGGTTCACAACTGAACACAAAGCAATATCTGGGGGAAATGCGGAAGGTGCTGAGAGAAGCGTTTCTCAGGCATCGGGCCAGTTTGGATTGCAAGCTCCTTTGGGGATGGAACATCTACACCTGTCCGTCAAGTGCAGCCTTAACCACATCGACTGCGGATAACCCTTCTTAAAATCTAAAGGGGGGGATGGTTCTGTATTTCTGTCATGAAGTCTACCGTAATTAAATTCCAAATTTTAAAGGGGTTGTCTACAAGCATACGTTTATACGATGTGCACATTATATATTTGTGTCAATCAGACCCTATACGCTGAGACAGGAGGACATCATTATGTTGGGACTTAATGGCGATTATTGACATGCACTTAGAGAAGGATTGATTAGCTGTGTCTGCTCTGTATGGATAGGATTTTGGAAAACATCCCTAGAGAATAGTTTAGAAATCCCACGTGTTCAGTGCAGACATGACCATTGGATCTTGATGAGACGTGCGCAGTGCCCCATGATCGACGTTGGAGTTGCATTTTTTTCTTAAATCCCTTGTCTGCAGTCCGTCTCCTCGCATGATCAGAGGATGTGATGCCGGCAATATGCAGACTGTTTAAGAACCTAATGGTAATGATGACGATTGTTTATCATACATTTTACATCGACCGGTTTACAACTAGCGCTGATCACGCTGGTTTTATTGTTGATCGGCGTCGATCAAGCTCATCTTCTTGTAGCGGGTCCGTCAGTCAGGTCTTTAGGCATTAGCGTTATTGGCCAGCTTTTTAATCTGCTTCTCATGGTTGTGGTTGTCTCTTCTTGGTCTTAAAATGTTTCCCGTGATTGTGACGAAGCGCAGCTCATCCCGTTAACAAAACAGCGATTTAGCAGCGTGGCCCCAGAGCCTCCGAGATGTATCGCATTATCAGACCTTTCTTGGCAGATAAGCGCATACCAGCGTGTTATAATTTAATATCTGCTCCGTTAGGAATGTGTCTGTGCACACAGCGCCCAGGAATGTCTGTGCCGCCTCATAATGTGAGTAAACAATGGCGCCTCTCATCACAAGGCCTCGGGGCTTTGAGCGCAAACCCAGTGAAGGAGAGCCCAGGGCCGGATCCAAAGTTGGAGGAAAAACAGAGGACAAATATCTGCTGTAGCGAGGTCCTGCTTATGTAACACATTAACCCCATATAACCTAAGACGCTTGTAATGCCAGGTCAAAAACTAAAGAATCGGCGCAAAGCTGCAGTGAACAAGATGGCTGTCATTGTTTGGTCATCTCATTTGTCAGGGTGTCGATGTTTGGTCATGACAAGGGTCAAGATGTCACAAGTTTGATCACCCCTCGTGGGTCAAGGTGTCAATGTATGGTCATTCCAAAGTTTCAGATGTCAATTTTTGGTCACCCGTAGGTCAGGGGTGTTTATGTCTGGTCTCCCAGAGAGTCATGGCGTCGATGTTTGATTACCCCATGAGCGTCAGGGTGACCATGCTCACCCGACGAGGTTCAGGGTGACCATGCACACCCCACGAGGGTCAGGGTGACCATGCTCACCCCACGAGGGTCAGGGTGACCATGCTCACCCCACGAGGGTCAGGGTGACCATGCTCACCCCACGAGGGTCAGGGTGACCATGCTCACCACACGAGGGTCAGGGTGACCATGCTCACCCCACGAGGGTCAGGGTGAGCATGCTCACCCCACGAAGGTCAGGGTGACCATGCTCACCCCACGAGGGTCAGGGTGACCATGCCCACCCCACGAGGGTCGGGGTTTGGTCCCCTCGAGGGTCAAGGTTTCAATGTCTTGTCACACCGAGGGTTAGGGTGTCTGTCTGGTCACGGTCAGGGTATTCGTGTTTGGTCAACCTGAAGGTCAGGGTATTCATGTTTGGTTTGGTTACTCCTTGAGGGTCAGAGTGTCAATGTCTGGTCATCCCTCGAAGGTCCAGGGCATCAATGTATGGGTGAATTGTCAGCATTTCCTGAGGCTCTGATCCCCCTACATGATAGGACATCAAATCTAAAGTGTCAGTGCCCAGAACCATTGATGCGAGTGGGCTCAACCTTCTCGGCAGTAACAGAGGTCTTGTTCTGCCTACTATCATTGGGAATCCTTAGGCCCAGCAGGAAGGAGTTAAGCCCCAGTGTAGAGTGTAACGTCCTAGTGTTTAGCACACTCATTTCTATTTAATAAAGATTAATATAAATAGGATTTCCATTTTCGGATCTGGTGTGGCCGCCAGCGAGAGAATATTGGTATTTTAATTATATCGGCATAATAAAGCGGAAACACGGAGATACTTAATCTAAATCAATTGTTCATGAGACCAGCAAACTTGCAGCATCTCCGGGCCGCTGACAGCTCCTGACACTGTAATGTGAGTGGGGAGAAGTGACTGATATTAATGGTACAAGCTGCAGGCTTCTCTCCAGTTATGTCTGCAGGGCCGCTGTCACATGGCCTCTTAACCTCTTTCTGTGCGGGAGAAAACCGCCATTAACAGCCCGGTCAATGTAGTGTAACTTCAAGAATACCTTATAGCAAGTAAATATTTCACCCTCAGTAACCTCACTCATTGCTCCTCAACCCACAGTTCTAGAAGTACTATAATACAGCCTCCCATGTACAAGAATATAACTTATTATTATTTATTATTATAGCGCCATTTATTCCATGGCGCTTTACATGTGGGGAGGGGTATACATAATAAGAACAAGTACCATAATCTTGAACAATACAAGTCACAACTGATACAGGAGGAGAGAGGACCCTGCCCGCGATGGCTCATAACTGCTAAAATACTGCCCCCCATGTACAAGAATATAACTACTATAATACTAACCCTATGTACAAGAATGTAACTACTATAATACTGCCCCTATGTACAAGAATATACTATAATACTGCCCCCTATGTACAAGAATATACCTACTATAATACTGCCCCCTATGTACAAGAATATAACTGCTATAATACTGCCCCTATGTACAAGAATATAACTACTATAATACTGCCCCTATGTACAAGAATATACTATAATACTGCCCCCTATGTACAAGAATATACCTACTATAATACTGCCCCCTATGTACAAGAATATAACTACTATAATACTGCTCCTATGTACAAGAATATAACTACTATAATACTGCTCCTATGTACAAGAATATAACTACTATAATACTGCTCCCATGTACAAAAATATAACTGCTATAATACTGCCCCTATGTACAAGAATATAACTACTACTAGATGGTGGCCCGATTCTAACGCATAAGGTATTCTAGAACATGCATGTCCACGTAGTATATTGCCCAGCCACGTAGTATATTGCCCAGCCACGTAATATATTGCCCAGTCACGTAGTATATTGCCCAGTCACGTAGTATATTGCCCAGTCACGTACTATATTGCCCAGCGACGTAGTATATTGCCCAACGACGTAGTATATTGCCCAGTCACGTAGTATATTGCCCAACGACGTAGTATATTGCCCAGTCACGTAGTATATTGCCCAGCACAGAGCCACGTAGTATAGAGACTTAAAAAAAAAACCCAAACAAACATATATTCACCTTCTGAAGGCCCGTTGAAGTCCTGCTATACTCACCATCTGCCGCCTTTTCCGATCCTCGCGACGCTCCTGGGACCGCTCCATTACAAGTGGCAGCTTCCGGTTCCAGGACTGGTGTGTGCAGGACCTATGATGACGTCGCGGTCACATGACCGTGACGTCACGGCAGGTCCTTATCGCACACCAGCCCTGGGACCCGAAGCTGCCGCTTGCAATGGAGCGGTCCCAGGAGCGTCGCGAGGAGCGGAAAAGGCGGCGGATGGTGAGTATAGCAGGTTTTTTTTAGTTTTTTTAAATTAATTTTAACATGACATATTTTTACTATTGATGCTGCATAGGCAGCATCAATAGTAAATAGTTGGGGACACACAGGGTTAATAGCAGCGGTAACGGAGTGCGTTACACCGAGGGCCGTTACCGCTGCCATTAACCCTGTGTGAGTGGAGGGGATTATGGAGCGGGCGTCAGGCAGTGAGTGCAGGGGAGTAGGGGAGGGACTAATCGGACTGTGGCCGTCGCTGTTTGGTCGCGGCAGCCATGACAGGCAGCTGCCGAGACCAATCCGCGAACGAATAACCGTGACAGAAGGACAGACAGACGGAAGTGACCCTTAGACAATTATGTATATAGATAATACTGCCCCCTATGTACAAGAATATAACTACTATAATACTGCTCCTGTGTACAAGAATATAACTACTATAATACTGCTCCTATGTACAAGAATATAACTACTATAATACTGCTCCTATGTACAAGAATATAACTACTATAATACTGCTCCTGTGTACAAGAATATAACTACTATAATACTGCTCCTATGTACAAGAATATAACTACTATAATACTGCTCCCTATGTACAAGAATATAACTACTATAATACTGCCCCTATGTACAAGAATATAACTACTATAATACTGCCCCCTATGTACAAGAATAGAACTACTATAATACTGCCCCTATGTACAAGAATATAACTACTATAATACTGCCCCTATGTACAAGAATATAACTACTATAATACTGCCCTTATGTACAAGAATAGAACTACTATAATACTGCCCCTATGTACAAGAATATAACTACTATAATACTGCTCCTGTGTACAAGAATATAACTACTATAATACTGCCCCTATGTACAAGAATATAACTACTATAATACTGCCCCCTATGTACAAGAATATAACTACTATAATACTGCTCCCTATGTACAAGAATATAACTACTATAATACTTCCCCTATGTACAAGAATATAACTACTATAATACTGCTCCTATGTACAAGAATATAACTACTATAATACTGCTCCTATGTACACGAATATAACCACTGTACAGTTCTAGTTTCCTTGAATCGCAGACATTTCTGCAGTACCTCGGCCGTGTGTGAATGTCGCTTTACTTTCACTCTATTTAAATGTTTGATTTGGGGCAGCAGAGGGTTAATATTAGTCTTCTCTGGTTCACATTGACTGACTGGCTCTTCTCCTAGCAGGTGATAGGGTGGATTGGACGCTGTCTGCCATCAAATATGTTGGAGCTATTGGTCCCAATAGCCTGAAGTGGCTGTAAGTGTGGTTTGGAGATATTAAGGCGACGTGTAAATGGCCCTCTTTTTCCCCGGTCAGCCACTGAGTGCCGCTTTATAGGTAATGATCATTTGTCCTGCACACCGCGCAATCGCCGCAAAGAATAGGAGATCCCAGTAACCACATTGTGTGAGCGGTCGTATCCCTTCTGTATAATGTAGTGCAGGGATAGCCAGGTCTTTAGATGCACGTCCCTGATGCTGGAGACTGTTACAGCAGCCATGATGGTTGTCCTCCTACTTCCCCCAAAACATAAGGAGTAAAATATTTTGAAACAATTTAAAAAAAAAAAAATCTTATTGATGTATTCCCTATTGCATGATCCGTTCCCACCGCTCTCCCCTCCTGTTTCATCTGTAACCTTACGATCCCGCTTTCACATAAAACACTTTATTTTGCTTTGTTACAATTAATCAGGTTTTCATTTGAAGATTTTCCTTATTAAGTTTCTATATATATATTTATTTGCATTCTTTAGTTTTATTTTGAGTGTGCTGCGACTGCCCAGACTCCGCTTCCATTTTTCACTCTCAGCTTGTGAACTTCTTCACGTTTTTAGAATTTTACATTTTTGATGGACTCCATCATTGTATTGGGTTTACGGTAATTAAAATTTATGTATGTGATTTTAAAGCAAGTCTGTCTGCTCCTTTCTACCCATTAAAATGGTTGTTTCATCTTGTTTGAATGAGTAAAACTGCAGAGGGCTTGTAAAACATGCAGCTTTTCAATTTACTTTATATTAAAAATCATTTTTCTTCCCAAGAACGGAAGGATTTCTTAATTATATAGTTTATTGCTCATTGCCTAGATTACAAGCCACCGCTGCAGTCCATCCTAGGAGCTGCATGCTGTGATGCTGGCGGGATCTGTGAATCCAGCGAGATTCAGTTTGATGCCGAAGAGTCAAAGTACCCTCTTGTTAGCAGCATGTGAGAGCGCACAGTTTGGACCAGCAGCGCAGGCCTCCAGCCCAAACTGTCAGTCTTCAGGATCTCGCCACCAAGAGGCAGAGGATCCTTGTGCTCCTCAACCTCAAGAAAGCGGATCTCGCCACCAAGAGGCAGAGCATCCTTGTGCTCCTCAACCTCAAGAAAGCGGATCTCGCCACCAAGAGGCAGAGCATCCTTGTGCTCCTCAACCTCAAGAAAGCGGATCTCGCCACCAAGAGGCAGAGCATCCTTGTGCTCCTCAACCTCAAGAAAGCGGATCTCGCCACCAAGAGGCAGAGCATCCTTGTGCTCCTCAACCTCAAGAAAGCGGATCTCGCCACCAAGAGGCAGAGCATCCTTGTGCTCCTCAACCTCAAGAAAGCGGATCTCGCCACCAAGAGGCAGAGCATCCTTGTGCTCCTCAACCTCAAGAAAGCGGATCTCGCCACCAAGAGGCAGAGCATCCTTGTGCTCCTCAACCTCAAGAAAGCGGATCTCGCCACCAAGAGGCAGAATATCCTTGTGCTCCTCAACCTCAAGAAAGCGGACAGGAATAATCCTTTAAACTAATAAGTCTTGGTTGTATTTGTGGAGGTGTCTGGTGCCGAGAAGGTGGTCAAGCGCCCAGGCTCCATCTCTTGGTCTGTATTGATGTCTCCTACATCGCTATCTTTTGTGCATCCTTGGGATGGCGAATGCACATTTTCTTGTCTGCCTCATCTATGTATAGTACTAAATCCATCAATAAAGACCACAAGGAAGAAACTGGAAACTCTTTTCTTAGGAGAACCCAGCCTTTGATACTTCTGCTTGACATTGAGTAGCGATACCTGCTTATACAACCATGGTGTAGTCATCAGAGCATATTTTAGCCTTGAGCTTGGCAGGATGGTGCTCATTACTCACCACTGAAGGTGCCCTCATGGTTGGAAGCATCTTACGAGTCTGTATAGCACTAATTCCTCCCCAAAACATTTTGGATTGTATCTGAAGTTCTTCAGCCTGTGGGTCTCCACACCTCCGGACACGACTTTTTTTTTCAGTTGAGATCGGTGGATTACTGTTTTCAGTCAAGTAAACTGGTGTCCGATCCATCAACGTCGTTGGTCCAGGGACCTGTTTCTTCAGCCTCCTCCATATTTGTTCATTTTTAGCATAAATCAATTATTTTTTTTAACTTTGTAAATCTGTTCTTCCAGTGTTAATCTGATAAAGAAGAGTAAAAAAAAAAAAATCATGAGACAGGTGGAGTGAAGTGGAAATACTCAGGGCTTGGCACATCTGTTTGGCGCCAATGTAAAATACTTGCTATTTTTATGGGATTTTGCCACAGAGAACAATTACTTTGATTACGGGAGAATCAAGGGCTTCTCATTTCCTTGGACATCTGTCGAGTTAGAGACTTTCCTGGACAGTGATCTTTGCCAAGGATACGTTCAGGGAAAGATGTTCTCTTTTTTTTTCTTCTCATTGTAGGTGCCGCTCTGATGTCCCACTTGTTGTCCGCTTCGTATAACCCAAGGCATTTATATGCAGATTAAAAATGAACATGTTGCTGAAAGAAGTTAAACGGCAAACACGTTTTAAAGATTTTTTTTTATTTGAAATTGGATAAATGCTAATTTTGGGTTATTGAAGCCCTGGATCATTACGGCTTTCTTTCTCCATTTTTTTTTTTTAACGACCTTTTTTTTTCCCTGTGGAAAACCTAGAAGATAAATGTATGTAAAAGAAAAGGCCACACTTGGAGCTCGTTATTTTTAGAAAGAAATGCCAGGAAGCCAAGGAAAGAAAAAAAAGTCCACTCTTTATTCTGCGCTATATGTTTATGTGTATTTATGTGCAAACCATCTGGCCACAAAAAAAAGTGGCAAAATGCCAAAATAAAGCTGCTAAAATGTGTGTGAAAACACCTTAGGAATTGCCTTCCCGTGTGCTTGTAATCGTAAATCAGATTTCATCATCTTTTCCCTGGTGGTCTAGGTTATACGAGCAGTCGATACTGTACTCTTATTTATCTTTTTGAGTCTATGGTAAATAAAAGGGTTAATCTCTGATGGTCTATGAACAGAGGTGTGTGTGTGTGTGTATATATATATATATATATATATATATATATATATATATAATTAGCTATTGAACCCGTTCTACACCCGGGTGGCGAGCATTTATATTGGTATATGGTCTCGCGCTTTCTGGCGCCATTTTCTTGAAGACCCACTGCAGTATCCAAGAAAATGGCGCCGGAAAGCGCAGACTGCACAGGCGCCGATTCCGGGAGCAGGGGGACATTCATGGCTCGAAATCAGGGGGCCTAATTAAGAAATTGCTGTGGCATGAACTGCCACAGCGTCATGAGGGCGGGATCGTGTCCACACGCTCCCTGTAACGATACCGACTTCTTCCTGTACCACTGCTTGAAGAAGCTGTCTTCCAGAAACTGGCAGTAGGTCTGGGAGTTGAGCTTCACTCCATCCTAAACCCGAAAAGGTCCCACAAGTTCATCTTTGATGATCCCAGCCCATACCAGTCCCCACCTCCACCTAGCTGGCATCTGAGTCGGAGTGGACTTTGCTGCCCTTTACTGATCCAGCCTCTGGCCCGTCCATCTGGCCCATCAAGAGTCACTCTCATTTCCTCAGTCTATAAAACCTTGGAAAAGTAAGTCTTAGGATATTTCTTGGCCCAGTCTTGACGTTTTATCTTATGTTTCTTGTTCAGGTGGTTCTTTTTCAGCCTTCCTTACCTTGGCCATGTCCCTGAGTATTGCACACCTTGTGCTTTTTGTTACTCTAGTAACGTTGCAGCTCTGAAATATGGCAAAACTGGTGGCAAATGGCATCTTGGCAGCTTCACGCTTGATTTTCCTCAATTCATGGGCAGTTATTTTGCGCCTTTTTTGCCCATCACGCTTCTTGCGACCCTGTTGGCTATTTGCCATGAAACGTTTGATTGTTCGGTGATTACGCTTCAAAAGTTTGGCAATTTCAAGACTGCTGCCTCCCTCTGCAAGTCATCTCACAATTTTGGACTTTTCAGAGCCGTCAAATCTCTCTTCTGACCCATTTTGCCAAAGGAAAGGAAGGTGCCTAAGAAATAAGCACACCTTTTATAGGGTTTTGATGTCATTAGACAACACCCCTCATTACAGAGATGCACATCACCTGATATACTTAATTGGTAGTTGGCTCTCAAGCCTGAACAGCTTGGAGTAGGACAACATGTATAAGAAGTATCATGTGATCAAAATACAATTTGCCTAATAATTCTGCACACTATGTACACCTCAGTTCCTAGACCACTGGGTATTAATCCACCTTTTTAACTCTAGGCCAAAAGGGTCAATATACACTTCTACCTGAATGAGAGGGTGAGTACTCTGTGTTGCAAGATATACAATAGATGTGTACGTTTTTCTTTTTGTGTTCGTCTAAGGTAAGGTGGTGAGAGCTTTGGAAGATGATTATATTGTATTCTCTTGTGGTCTGGGATCAGAATTAGTTAACGAATGTGATATAGGATATATGAAATTGTACTGTATTTTATATTCTATGGTGTTTTTGGGTCAAATAAGAGTTTAGTCTTGGTGGTCTTGGGTATACGAGATGGTTAATGATTTGTTCCTTGATGGTCTAGGGTAAAAAAAGAAAAAGCTTGTCATCCCACATGGTTGTCTAGGACATAGATATATGTCAATTATATAACTCGTATAGAATTCATATGTCCTCGACCAGGGATGGGCAATTAATTAGACTGTGACTGTTCTGGAAGCATAACCAATAGGCTGGAATTAATTCTGCTGAATATTATATTAATATTAATCCCCCACATTAGTACTTATATACAATGAGATCCCACGTGGCCTCTCTATATACAATATAAGCCCTCACATGGCCTCCTATATAGCATATGAGCCCCTACATAGCCTCCTACATTCAGTATAAGTCCCCACATTGCCTTTCAATATACAATATGAGCCCCCACAGCCTCCGATATGCGGTGGGAGCCTCCTATACACAGTAAGGGCCCCCACGTAGCCTCATATGTACAGTGTGAGCTCCCAATAGCTTCTGATATACAGCATGTGCCCCCACATAGCCTCTGGCATACATCATGTGCCCCCACATAGCCTCCGGCATACAGCGTGAGCCGCTCACGTAGCCTCCGGCATACAGCGTGAGCCGCTCACTTAGCCTCCGGCATACAGCGTGAGCCGCTCACATAGCCTCCGGCATACAGCGTGAGCCGCTCACATAGCCTCCGGCATACAGCGTGAGCCGCTCACATAGCCTCCGGCATACAGCGTGAGCCGCTCACATAGCCTCCGGCATACAGCGTGAGCCGCTCACATAGCCTCCGGCATACAGCGTGAGCCGCCCACATAGCCTCTGGCATACACCATGTGCCCCCACATAGTCTCCGGCATACAGCGTGAGCCGCTCACATAGCCTCCGGCATACACCATGTGCCCCCACATAGCCTCCGGCATACAGCGTGAGCCGCCCACATAGCCTCTGGCATACACCATGTGCCCCCACATAGTCTCCGGCATACAGCGTGAGCCGCTCACATAGCCTCCGGCATACACCATGTGCCCCCACATAGCCTCCGGCATACAGCGAGAGCCGCTCACATAGCCTCCGGCATACAGCGTGAGCCGCTCACATAGCCTCCGGCATACAGCGTGAGCCGCCCACATAGCCTCTGGCATACAGCGTGAGCCGCCCACATAGCCTCTGGCATACACCATGTGCCCCCACATAGCCTCCGGCATACAGCGTGAGCCGCCCACATAGCCTCCGGCATACAGCGTGAGCCGCCCACATAGCCTCTGGCATACAGCATGTGCCCCCAGATAGCCTTCGGCATACAGCGTGAGCCGCCCACATAGACTCCGGCATACAGCGTGAGCCGCCCACATAGCCTCTGGCATACACCATGTGCCCCCACATAGCCTCGGCATACAGCGTGAGCCGCCGACATAGCCTCCGGCATACAGCGTGAGCCGCCCACATAGCCTCCGGCATACAGCGTGAGCCGCCCACATAGCCTCTGGCATACAGCATGTGCCCCCAGATAGCCTTCGGCATACAGCGTGAGCCGCCCACATAGACTCCGGCATACAGCTTGAGCCGCCCACACAGCCTCCGGCATACAGCGTGAGCCGCCCACATAGCCTCCGGCATACAGTGTGAGCCGCCCACATAGACTCCGGCATACAGCATGTGCCCCCACATAGCCTCCGGCATACAGCGTGAGCCGCCCACATAGACTCCGGCATACCGCTAGTGTGTCTGGACCAAATGTTTAACTTCCTGCGCCGGACTCTTCGCTACGGACTATAGGATGTACTTTTATGGGTTCCATGTTAATGCTTCCCACTTGGTGAGACTGTCCCTTCTTCCAGGGGCACAAGTCCTGAGAGCGCATCTCGTGATGGTTGTAAGTGTCTTGTGGTGGATTTGAAGTTCTCCTTCTGCTCCACTTCTGCTGCCACTCCTGGCTGTAGAGCTTAGGGAATCGATACACTACTGCGCTAAGCTCGTCTGACAAGGGCTGATCTCCTGGGATTAATGCACTAGGAGTCCTTTCAGCCGGAGCTTACGTGGATGCGCTTATAGCAGTCAGCAGTACGAGACGGTGGGACCTTGTCTTACGGGACTTTATTTTCATGGTTTGCACTTCTAAGACGGTGACATTCTTAAACCGGAGCTGTCATTTCCGTGGCCTTGGGAGATTTTTCTGAGAAGTTCAGTGAAATGTTTGGCTTCTTCTCTTACTTTAATGAGGTCTTGACTGTCTTTACGTGTAACCTATAAAAAAGTAGGCCACGGGGCGGGAGATGATCGGAGTTCATCATTTCGCTGATGGCTTTTGTTGGAGTAGGCTCCATGCAGCCTTTGTGCACGCCCCCCAGGAAGTCGTGATCACCTATTAACCCACGTTTCCAGATTTTGAGTCCAATGTTTTTGTTTTTTTTAAGGTGATGTCACCAATTTTCACCTGCATACAAATTTTACACTACCCTCATTCACAAATTTACCTATATCTATATAATAATAAACTGGGTAGTTGTTTAATGAGTGATTTAAATTGCTGATTTTTTTTCTGTACAGAGTGAATTATGCCAAATACTGCCCATACAGTGGGGTTGGGAGCCCAGATCTGCATAGGGGCCCACCGGGGGATTCCCCTGTTACCCTATGTGCCAGTCCGAATCTGGGTGCGTTACACTTGCGCCACTGGTCCACGTGGTGGGTTTCCCTAATGCAACAAGCAGATGTATCTTGGCCTCTGCAGCATTGGAGGAGCGCAGGGAGGCATAACCTGCCGAATTCCCCCAGTTTCAGAGCAGCGCTCACAGGCTCTTAAAGAGCTTCTAAGCGCTGCACTCTTTGTTTAGGAAACGTTGAGGATTTTTTTAAATAGGAGTTAAATTTCAAAGTTTCTTGTCTTTACAATTTATCCAGCCCACATGAGACCTGGTCTTTTAAAACATTTTCCCTATTTGGTGATTAAAACTTTTTCTTTATTCGGACATGAACCCCCTTCCACCTCCCCCCTTCCTGGTGTGCCGGCAGTGGACTTTGGTGGGACTGTCTCTGCTCCATGAGTAGCTGCAACCTGATATTCAGCTTTGAGGTCCCCTGGACTTGTCTGTTACTTGTTATGTAACTTTTTGGCCTTGGTGACATTTTGTTACATCATGTAACCATAAATTACACATTTTTACACACCGTACATTGCATTTACACCTTCTTATTACCGATTGTGTTGCCTCTTTTTATTTTAGAGTTTCAGCTTTGTCTGGAAAAAGCAAATTAGACTTGAAAGAGAGGGAAAAAAATTGCCCCCTTCTGCTATGACCAGGGTGTAGCTTCGGTAAACTTTTGTCTTGGGATCATGGGTTTGCTTATCTTGGCCATATGACGGCTGAGGAATGCGGGATGTAAATGGCCGCTGTGTGAGCTTTTGGACTCCATGGGACGGGGTGCAGATAAGCCAAATAAATGTCCCCCCTCCAGTGTCTGTGCTTCCTCCTCGTGCTGGAGCGCAGAACAGCTGTTTAAAGGAATCCCATCTGTCCTCCAGTTTGTCATAAGGACTTGCTCAAGCAGCTGCCTCACAACTGGCTGCACGACCTCCACGGCTGTCACTCTGCTGGCTAATCCTCCACACCATGTCGCCTCCAACAGCTTTTCAGCAGGGCACATGCAGGGGATGGCGGCTCCCAGACTCCGGGCACAGTGCTGCTCCTGCCACAAGTATTAATTTCCTATTAGTATGATATGTAATACACCATTGAAGGTGATCCACCTTCAGAACACCCCCCTACCCCACCTCCATGGAATCCACCATGTGAATGAAGTGGAGTTGAGCAAAAAGATTCCCAGGACACCGGCCCAGTGTCCACCTCGGTAGTCCATTGCCACCATACAGGGCTGCCACTAGGAATTTCAGGGCCCCATACTGGCAAAATTTTCAGGGCCCCTTAAGACTCCGCCCAGGCTCCACCCCAGCCCCGCCTCCACCCCTCGAACTGTCAACAGCCCCACCGCTGTCTCTTGCCAAAACTCCACTTCTCACAAATCACACATTAACAGTTCCCATTACCAGATCCCGCTACATTTAGCCCAACTTGGGTCTCTCCCTAAGGTGGCTAGCATGTATGTATCGCTTGCTCACCGAGCCCCACTCCATACAGCCAACCAATTCCAGCCCTGTGCTGATGAGGGCCTAAAGCCCGAAACACGTGTCCACAGGTAGGAATTGGTTGGCTGTGTAAATTTAGAAACTAATCCGCAGCATTGCACGCTTGGCGGTTCCAAGCGCTGTGGATTAGACAGGGGTGGAAAGAGATGATTTGCATAGCTCTGCCTACTGCAAAGGATTCTGGGTAAACCTGCTATTCTTTGTATTATGCTGCTTGCAAGTACTTTCCGTTTCAGGAAAGCATCCACTATGTATTTCCTTTAAGTAGAGGGCTTTTCGGTCTCTTTCGTCCCGCTACATTTAGCCCAACTTGGGTCTCTCCCTAAGGTGGCTAGCATGTATGTATCGCTTGCTCACCGAGCCCCACTCCATACAGCCAACCAATTCCAGCCCTGTGCTGATGAGGGCCTAAAGCCCGAAACACGTGTCCACAGGTAGGAATTGGTTGGCTGTGTAAATTTAGAAACTAATCCGCAGCATTGCACGCTTGGCGGTTCCAAGCGCTGTGGATTAGACAGGGGTGGAAAGAGATGATTTGCATAGCTCTGCCTACTGCAAAGGATTCTGGGTAAACCTGCTATTCTTTGTATTATGCTGCTTGCAAGTACTTTCCGTTTCAGGAAAGCATCCACTATGTATTTCCTTTAAGTAGAGGGCTTTTCGGTCTCTTTCGTCCCGCTACATTTAGCCCAACTTGGGTCTCTCCCTAAGGTGGCTAGCATGTATGTATCGCTTGCTCACCGAGCCCCACTCCATACAGCCAACCAATTCCAGCCCTGTGCTGATGAGGGCCTAAAGCCCGAAACACGTGTCCACAGGTAGGAATTGGTTGGCTGTGTAAATTTAGAAACTAATCCGCAGCATTGCACGCTTGGCGGTTCCAAGCGCTGTGGATTAGACAGGGGTGGAAAGAGATGATTTGCATAGCTCTGCCTACTGCAAAGGATTCTGGGTAAACCTGCTATTCTTTGTATTATGCTGCTTGCAAGTACTTTCCGTTTCAGGAAAGCATCCACTATGTATTTCCTTTAAGTAGAGGGCTTTTCGGTCTCTTTCGTCCCGCTACATTTAGCCCAACTTGGGTCTCTCCCTAAGGTGGCTAGCATGTATGTATCGCTTGCTCACCGAGCCCCACTCCATACAGCCAACCAATTCCAGCCCTGTGCTGATGAGGGCCTAAAGCCCGAAACACGTGTCCACAGGTAGGAATTGGTTGGCTGTGTAAATTTAGAAACTAATCCGCAGCATTGCACGCTTGGCGGTTCCAAGCGCTGTGGATTAGACAGGGGTGGAAAGAGATGATTTGCATAGCTCTGCCTACTGCAAAGGATTCTGGGTAAACCTGCTATTCTTTGTATTATGCTGCTTGCAAGTACTTTCCGTTTCAGGAAAGCATCCACTATGTATTTCCTTTAAGTAGAGGGCTTTTCGGTCTCTTTCGTCCCGCTACATTTAGCCCAACTTGGGTCTCTCCCTAAGGTGGCTAGCATGTATGTATCGCTTGCTCACCGAGCCCCACTCCATACAGCCAACCAATTCCAGCCCTGTGCTGATGAGGGCCTAAAGCCCGAAACACGTGTCCACAGGTAGGAATTGGTTGGCTGTGTAAATTTAGAAACTAATCCGCAGCATTGCACGCTTGGCGGTTCCAAGCGCTGTGGATTAGACAGGGGTGGAAAGAGATGATTTGCATAGCTCTGCCTACTGCAAAGGATTCTGGGTAAACCTGCTATTCTTTGTATTATGCTGCTTGCAAGTACTTTCCGTTTCAGGAAAGCATCCACTATGTATTTCCTTTAAGTAGAGGGCTTTTCGGTCTCTTTCGTCCCGCTACATTTAGCCCAACTTGGGTCTCTCCCTAAGGTGGCTAGCATGTATGTATCGCTTGCTCACCGAGCCCCACTCCATACAGCCAACCAATTCCAGCCCTGTGCTGATGAGGGCCTAAAGCCCGAAACACGTGTCCACAGGTAGGAATTGGTTGGCTGTGTAAATTTAGAAACTAATCCGCAGCATTGCACGCTTGGCGGTTCCAAGCGCTGTGGATTAGACAGGGGTGGAAAGAGATGATTTGCATAGCTCTGCCTACTGCAAAGGATTCTGGGTAAACCTGCTATTCTTTGTATTATGCTGCTTGCAAGTACTTTCCGTTTCAGGAAAGCATCCACTATGTATTTCCTTTAAGTAGAGGGCTTTTCGGTCTCTTTCGTCCCGCTACATTTAGCCCAACTTGGGTCTCTCCCTAAGGTGGCTAGCATGTATGTATCGCTTGCTCACCGAGCCCCACTCCATACAGCCAACCAATTCCAGCCCTGTGCTGATGAGGGCCTAAAGCCCGAAACACGTGTCCACAGGTAGGAATTGGTTGGCTGTGTAAATTTAGAAACTAATCCGCAGCATTGCACGCTTGGCGGTTCCAAGCGCTGTGGATTAGACAGGGGTGGAAAGAGATGATTTGCATAGCTCTGCCTACTGCAAAGGATTCTGGGTAAACCTGCTATTCTTTGTATTATGCTGCTTGCAAGTACTTTCCGTTTCAGGAAAGCATCCACTATGTATTTCCTTTAAGTAGAGGGCTTTTCGGTCTCTTTCGTCCCGCTACATTTAGCCCAACTTGGGTCTCTCCCTAAGGTGGCTAGCATGTATGTATCGCTTGCTCACCGAGCCCCACTCCATACAGCCAACCAATTCCAGCCCTGTGCTGATGAGGGCCTAAAGCCCGAAACACGTGTCCACAGGTAGGAATTGGTTGGCTGTGTAAATTTAGAAACTAATCCGCAGCATTGCACGCTTGGCGGTTCCAAGCGCTGTGGATTAGACAGGGGTGGAAAGAGATGATTTGCATAGCTCTGCCTACTGCAAAGGATTCTGGGTAAACCTGCTATTCTTTGTATTATGCTGCTTGCAAGTTCTTTCCGTTTCAGGAAAGCATCCACTATGTATTTCCTTTAAGTAGAGGGCTTTTCGGTCTCTTTCGTCCCGCTACATTTAGCCCAACTTGGGTCTCTCCCTAAGGTGGCTAGCATGTATGTATCGCTTGCTCACCGAGCCCCACTCCATACAGCCAACCAATTCCAGCCCTGTGCTGATGAGGGCCTAAAGCCCGAAACACGTGTCCACAGGTAGGAATTGGTTGGCTGTGTAAATTTAGAAACTAATCCGCAGCATTGCACGCTTGGCGGTTCCAAGCGCTGTGGATTAGACAGGGGTGGAAAGAGATGATTTGCATAGCTCTGCCTACTGCAAAGGATTCTGGGTAAACCTGCTATTCTTTGTATTATGCTGCTTGCAAGTACTTTCCGTTTCAGGAAAGCATCCACTATGTATTTCCTTTAAGTAGAGGGCTTTTCGGTCTCTTTCGTCCCGCTACATTTAGCCCAACTTGGGTCTCTCCCTAAGGTGGCTAGCATGTATGTATCATTACCAGATCAAACACATAGCCAGCAGCTTTTGTTTTGGCCAAAAGGTTTTTTTAAATCTGAGACGACAACAAGGTAGACTCTTTTGGCCGGGCCCTACTCTACTCTAACCTATTAAACATTGGTTAAAATATGCAATACAATTTAGGTGTATTTTTATTTATTTTTCAATTGACCAATAATACCACATACAAGGGACAAATGCCACAACACCATGACCAGACACCATATTATCACCACATAGTGACCTATAATACTATCTACAAGGAACAAATACCGCCACACCATGTGCAGACCACATATTACCACCACAGTGACTGAACAATATCACATACAAGGAACAAATACCACCGCAGCATGTCCAGACCACATATTACCATCACATGGTGACCAACTACATACAAGGAACAAATACCAACACAACATGAACAGACCACATATTACCACCACACAGTGACCGAATAATAGCACATACAAGGAACAAATACCGCTACACCATGGCCGGACAACATATTACCACCACATTGTGACTGAATAGTACAATACTGATCATTAATTAAAAAAAAATACTATCACCATAAGTGCCATTATACACAGGAGATCTGTACTTAGTATGCAGTGTGTGTACAGGTAATACAGTGGTCACCGATGCCATTATACACAGGAGCTCTTCATATAGTGTCAGTGTACATGTAATACAGCGATCACTAGTGACATTATACACAGGAGCTCTGTATATAGTGTATAGTGTACATGTAATACAGCGATCACTAGTGACATTATACAGAGGAGCTCTGTATATAGTGTATAGTGTACAGATAATATAGTGATCACTAGTGACATTATACACAGGAGCTCTGTATATAGGGTACAGTGTACATGTAATACAGCAATCACTAGTGACATTATACAAAGGAGCTCTGTATATAGTGTATAGTGTACAGATAGTATAGTGATCACCAGTGACATTATACACAGGAGCACTGTATACAGTATACAGTGTATGGTGTCAGTGTACAGGTAACATACTCACCACTGACGTCTCTAGCTAAAGTCCTTCATCTTTGCGTTTCTTTTTAATCCAGCGCAGACCGCTATCACTTCTTTCTGCCAGGACTCGTCTCTGCATAAAATAACACAGTTATCTAGAGAACCACTTCCAGAGCACATTCCCTATTTTTTCCCTTTCTTCTACACTACACATCTGACTACAGACGTTCACCCACCATTAATATATAATTGGTTATTATGCAACCCACCATTCCAAATATAAATTATCCGCCACTGTGCCCCCACTATCTGTATATAGCCACTTTTTTTTAACTCATTTAATATATAAATTAATTAGCACCTGTATTCTTCCAATTTATTACCAGTCACTTTATCCTCAACGAACCCACTATGTACCTCCCGCTCTAACTCTTACCCCCATTCATTATAGTTACATGCCCCTTCTGCCTCAATTCATTGCCACATCTTCTCTCTCTCCCACCCTCTATTCATTATCAATTGATCTTCCCCACCCTCAAAATTCATTATTTGCTCTCCCCACCTTCAATACATCATTTGCTCTTCCCACCCCCAAGTTCAATTCAATTGCTGTCCACGTCCCTCACACTCACTTCATGTGCAGTCCCCATCACCCCCAATTCATCATTTAGTCCCCTATCATCATTTAGTCCCCTATCCCCCCCGTCACTTCATCTGCAGTCCCCCTTACTTCATCATTTGCAGCCCCCTATCATTTCATCATGTGCAGAACCCCCTCAAACACACTTCATCATCTGCAGTCCCTATCACTCCCACATCATTTCCTATCCCCATCACCCCCACATCATTTGCAATTCCCATCACCCCCACATCATTTGCAGTCCCCATCACCTGCACATCATCATTTGCAGTCCTCATCACCCCCACATCATCATTTGCAGTCCCCATCACCCCCACATCATTTGCAGTCCCCATCACCCCCACATCATTTGCAGTCCCCATCACCCCCACATCATTTGCAGTCCCCATCACCCCCACATCATTTGCAGTCTCACCACATCATTTGCAGTCCCCATCACCCCACATCATCATTTGCAGTCCCCATCACCCCCACATCATTTGCAGTCCCCATCACCCCCACATCATTTGCAGTCTCACCACATCATTTGCAGTCCTCATCACCCCCACATCATCATTTGCAGTCCCCATCACCCCCACATCATTTGCAGTCCCCATCACCCCACATCATCATTTGCAGTCCCCATCACCCCCACATCATTTGCAGTCCCCATCACCCCCACATCATTTGCAGTCCCCATCACCTGCACATCATCATTTGCAGTCCTCATCACCCCCACATCATCATTTGCAGTCCCCATCACCCCCACATCATTTGCAGTCCCCATCACCCCACATCATCATTTGCAGTCCCCATCACCCCCACATCATTTGCAGTCCCCATCACCCCCACATCATTTGCAGTCTCACCACATCATTTGCAGTCCCCATCACCCCCACATCATTTGCAGTCTCACCACATCATTTGCAGTCCCCATCACCCCCACATCATCATTTGCAGTCCCCATCACCCCCACATCATTTGCAGTTCCCATCACCCCCACATCATTTGCAGTCCCCATCACCTGCACATCATCATTTGCAGTCCTCATCACCCCCACATCATCATTTGCAGTCCCCATCACCCCCACATCATTTGCAGTCCCCATCACCCCCACATCATTTGCAGTCTCACCACATCATTTGCAGTCCCCATCACCCCCACATCATCATTTGCAGTCCCCTATCCCCCCTTCACTTCATCTGCAGTCCCCCTTACTTCATTTGGAGCCCCAATCATTTCATGTGCAGTACCCCCTCAAATACACTTCATCATTTGCAGCCCCCTATTATTTCACCATGTGCAGTACTCCCTAAAACACACTCCATCATCTGCAGTCTCACTCCCCCCCACCTCACCTCACCTATTTAAAAAAACAAAAATGTTTTTTATACTTACCTCAGTCGTTCCCGGGGCGTCTAGTGTTTCCAGCAGTGAAGCAGCAGCTAGAATGTATGGGCTGCTGAGAGGACCTGACAGGAGCCCCTACATTCTAGCACATTCCCTACTGAGACGGCAAGAATGTATGGGCTGTAGTCAGGACCTGCAGGGAGCCCATACATTCTAGCCACAGCCGAGCAGGAGCTGTGCAGCCGACTAGGTGAGACGGCCGTGCACAGCTCCAAAAAGGCTCCTGCGCCCCAGCGCCGACGTGTGCGCCGCGGCCGCAGTGCACAGTATTTTACTGCAAGATGGGGCCCGATCAGTAGAAGCACAACAGTGGGGCCCTGGATCTGCGGGCCCCTCTGTGTACTGCTGCTGACCGGGCCCCATACAGCAGTAATGGCTTTAATGCCCTGATGGCGGCCCTGCCACCATACAAACTACCTCCCACCGGCTGCAAATATGCCGTCCCACCTGCCTTAGTAATAAGAGGTGTTGGGGATGACTGCATGTAGGAGGAGGTTTGCATGGCTCTGGTCACACAGCCATGGACTACTAAGGTGGCCACTGACCCAAGGTCCTGGGAATCTTTTTGCTCAATTCTACATTGCAGTGTATGACTACTGCTCCCATAGACGGTGGAAGGAGCCGTGGTCAGCCATGTGCACTACTGTGCGGCACGCAGGATCCCCGCTCTTGTGATTGGTTGGGGGTCACACAATCTTTGATTAATCAACACACCTGTGAAAAGGCTTAAAGGGAACCTGTCACCCCGTTTTTTGAGATTGAGCTATAAATACTGTTAAATAGGGCCTGCGCTGTGTGTTCCTATAGTGTATGTAGTGTACCCCGATTCCCTATGTATGCTGAGAAATAACTTACCAAAGTCGCCGTTTTCGCCTGTCAATCAGGCTGGTCAGGTCGGGAGGGCGTGGTGACATCGCTGGTTCTTCCTCAGCTTTACGTTGGTGGCGTAGTGGTGAAGACACAGCGCGCGATCTGCGCTGTCATCCCTTTCGTCGGTGGGGGCGGCCATCTTCCTGGGGCCGCGCGTGCGCAGATCGAGTGCTCTGCTGCACGGGGCTTCAGGAAAATGGCCGCGGGATGCCGCGCGTGCGCATTAGAGATCGCGGCGGCCATTTTCCCAAAGCCGAGTTTGCATCTCGGCTTTGGGAAAATGGCCGCCGCGATCTCTAATGCGCACGCGCGGCATCCCGCGGCCATTTTCCTGAAGCCCCGTGCAGCAGAGCACTTGATCTGCGCACGCGCGGCCCCAGGAAGATGGCCGCCCCCACCGACGAAAGGGATGACAGCGCAGATCGCGCGCTGTGTCTTCACCACTACGCCACCAACGTAAAGCTGAGGAAGAACCAGCGATGTCACCACGCCCTCCCGACCTGACCAGCCTGATTGACAGGCGAAAACGGCGACTTTGGTAAGTTATTTCTCAGCATACATGGGGAATCGGGGTCCACTACATACACTATAGGAACACACAGCGCAGGCCCTATTTAACAGTATTTATAGCTCAATCTCAAAAAACGGGGTGACAGGTTCCCTTTAAGAAAAGTTATCAGTTCTCATTGAGTCCAAATTATTTGTCCTCTGTAAAAGGACCCTAATACCGCGAAGTGGACCCCGATTGTAGTAGCAGCTGACTGTTTCCGCTGCTCAGTTTCTCAGCCCTTGTACCGGTTCTCCTTGTGAAGTCGTACAGGCGATGTTTCCTGGAAAGGAGTACGGTATTTAATTCGACTCCTCTCCAAAAGAGACAGAACCAGAATCTCCCAAGTGCTTTTTCATAGGTATCCCAACCAGAAAGTTACTTACAGGGCAGCGTCCTGGCATCAGAGGGACAATATTGTTATTTATTGGGGAACCATTGCTACGTTCTTCCAAAATGAGCGCCGCTCCTGAACACAGGTTGTTTGTGGTTTTGCATTTCTGCGCTTTAATGGGGCATAGGTGCAATATGACACATGGAAAGGGGTAATGCTGCTTTTAAAAGAAAGCGCCTGTGTTTAGCCAATCCTAAACCACCCCTTTAATGGCAATTTTGCCATGAGTTGCCCTTTAAATCAGCCAACCCCGCGATCAGTAGGGCGTCCTGTATATGTCGCGTCGTCTCTTATATACATCCTGTATCAGTGATGATATTTTTTGTGTTCCACGTTTGTTCTTTTCAAGACAATATTGTAGAAGTTTAAGAAGGAACAAGCGGCGAGGACGATGTCCAGTGAAGGGAGAAAAAAGAATAAGACTTTGGCCCAAGTAGGTGGAACGGAGCTTGTGCCGGCGACACACAAGGCCTCATTCTCTTGTGCTTTTCTCTGGCTTCTCCCGGTCCGTGGAACGGTGAAGGGTTTTTCTGAAAAGGTTGCCGCATGTGTTTGAGGCAGATAAGCCCCTGGCTTTGAAGTGTGGCCACGTCGAGCACCCGCTCCTGTTGCTGCTGCCAGTCACGGGGAATTAATCACTACCGCAGAGAGATAAGAGGCGCAGAGCATCGTCACGTTCTGATTGGGAGGGGGCAACAACTACCACTGCTCCTCCGCCACCAGGTTTTTATTTATTTTTTGGGGTACATTTTCTTTGACACATTCAGTAGATGATGTTTATTTTTGCCTTTTAACTTCAAACAATTTTCAAGACCACTGCTTCCTGGCAGCATTCATGGTCACATCAAGAGGCTATGAAAACCCAGAGACTCCTTCTCCGAGCTGAAGATTTGTCAGGCCCCATTCACATCTGCATGAAATAACGGATGCCAGCGGCGCCCATCGCTCGTTTTGCCAGGGAGAATAATGCTACGGGCTGCGTTATTTTTACCCATCCAGTATGACAGGAGGTGTAATCGTGGATTTTGGCATCCCTGACATGGATATGCATTTGGCCTCACCATTGTATCCCCTCTTGCTTGTCTTGTTACAATGTATCCGTGCAGGGAATATGATGTATCCATCCGGAGTGCAGACTAGATGCAGCGCTAGCGATGTTCACATCTTCAGGACATTAATTTCCTACAGAAATTTCAGAAATCTTCCACTAGAGTCCTTAGTGACCCTTGTACCCATCACCTAGTTCACCCAGGCAGACACGTGCACCATTTCCGCAGATACCGCTTTTCTAACCGTCCGCACTTACAAGATGCAATACTAATGACTCCGATTAATCTCCGTCATTTCGCTAATCATAATTAACTAGATGCCAGGAGTTAGCGGCACATCCAGATACTAATAAAGTGTGAATTATTACAAGACCAGCCAGCTGCAATGGGGGGATGCCTGCCCGAGGGGGGCTGGCCTGGACGTAGGATTATCCATGCCCACCATAAAGGAAGCCAAAAAGAAAACTGCATGTTGTTTCAAGGTTTTATTCCATGTATTGCATGCTGATGGGTATTTTAGCTTTCAATGCATTTAATCTTAAAGCGACACTACCTTTTAAATGTTTGAATTAAAAGGGGCTGGCTGACGGTCCTTTTTAAAGGTTTTTTTTTGTTTCGGAAAACCCATGTCTCAGGTGTAATTTGTATAAAAAAGCAAAACCTCTGCTTTACTCACCTCTTCAGGTTCATGGCTGATTTTTGTGCCGCTTCTACTGGTGGTATTGTCTGCAGTGCTGACAGCGCTGCAGCCAATCGGTTAGCCCAGGGACAGGACATCAGAGCTGCAGACAAAAACAGACATCGGAAACTATAAAAATCCCTACCCCCTTATCTCCAGAGCCAGGACCCCTTAGTTGTGTGTCACCTCCGATAGTAGACGCCTAAGATAAAACACGTTCCCGCTGGCTCCTTCCTCTCCCTGTCACTGGGAGTTAATTCTGTCCTGGACCTTCCAAATAAAATGTGACATTAATAGAAATCCTGTTGTGTGGGTGGAAGGATTAGCGTCAGCATTAAGTATATAAATGCCAGGGCTTCATCACTGATCACTGCCATCCTTCAATACCAGGGAGATTGGCAGGAAATAATGGCATCTGCCCCATCACAGTTATGAATATAAATGGGTCTAGATGATTGGACATCTTAAAGCCAGGCATTACTGGATGACAGCAGGTACGTTTGCTGACCTGCCAGAACTTGAATGACGGACACTTGGCATCGAGGCAGCGACTTACCGTATTTTCTTTTGTTGACTTGTCGAGAGTTCTTGTTTTACCCCACTTTCACGTGTGGGAAACTAGAACCTTGCAATTCTGATATCCCGACACTTTGATACTCGGAGCTCCTTGGCACTTATTATATTATGGGTTCTTTTGGGGTCTTTACACTAAGGAAACTTGATATATCGACACTTTGACTTGAATTGTTGACCCGCGTTGAATATGGACTGTGGTGCACTCGAAGCTTGGCACAACAACATTTGGACCACTGATATGTATTGGACAACGTTCTCAACACTCTGGAAACTTTGAAAACAAAAACTAGGATCTTGCATGACTAACGATTCTTGGACTTGGACCTTAGGGCACAGGTAGTTTGGCCCATTAACACCTGGATTATGCAATGTCTTTCATTCATTTTGGACCTTGGTGCACCAGAAGCTTGGTACACAAACACTTGGACCTTGGTGCACAGAACACTTGGCATATACTTTTGGACATGTTGACACTTTTTGAATCTGAAGCTTGGTGCATAGTGAAGTTTGGGGCACAGACGTTATGACTTTGGCCCTAAACTCCGTCATACTGGAAGCTTGGCACACAGACTTTTGGATTTTGTCAAACCAACATCTATTTGTTCTGGGCCATGTCGCACTGTATACAGTTAGGGCCAGAAATATTTGGACAGTGACACAATTTTCGCGAGTTGGGCTCTGCATGCCACCACATTGGATTTGAAATGAAACCTCTACAACAGAATTCAAGTGCAGATTGTAACGTTTAATTTGAAGGGTTGAACAAAAATATCTGATAGAAAATGTAGGAATTGTACACATTTCTTTACAAACACTCCACATTTTAGGAGGTCAAAAGTAATTGGACAAATAAACATAACCCAAACAAAATATTTTTATTTTCAATATTTTGTTGCAAATCCTTTGGAGGCAATCACTGCCTTAAGTCTGGAACCCATGGACATCACCAAACGCTGGGTTTCCTCCTTAATGCTTTGCCAGGCCGCTATGTGCACACGTAGGAAATGTGGTGCAGAATTTTCTGCACTAAATCTGCATCTGCAGTTTCTGTGCAGTTTCTGTGCAGTTTCTGCGCAGTTTCTGCGCAGTTTCTGTGCAGTTTCTGTGCAGTTTCTGTGCAGTACAATGTAAATCAATGTGAAAAGAAAAAAGCTGTGCACATGGTGAAGAAAAATCTGCTGCAGAAATGCTGCAGAACTGCACAAGCGACGTGCACTTCTTTGAAATCTGCAGCGTTTCTGCGCAGATTTTTCTGCACCATGTGCACAGCTTTTTTCTTTTCACATTGATTTACATTGTACTGTAAATCACAGTGCAGTTCTGCAGCGTTTCTGCAGCAGAAAAATCTGCTGCAGTTCTGCACCAATTCTGCACTAAATCTGCATCGTGTGCACATACCCTTACAGCCGCAGCCTTCAGGTCTTGCTTGTTTGTGGGTCTTTCCGTCTTAAGTCTGGATTTGAGCAAGTGAAATGCATGCTCAATTGGGTTTAGATCTGGAGATTGACTTGGCCATTGCAGAATGTTCCACTTTTTGGCACTCATGAACTCCTGGGTAGCTTTGGCTGTATGCTTGGGGTCATTGTCCATCTGTACTATGAAGCGCCGTCCAATCAACTTTGCAGCATTTGGCTGAATCTGGGCTGAAAGTATATCCCGGTACACTTCAGAATTCATCCGGCTACTCTTGTCTGCTCTTATGTCATCAATAAACACAAGTGACCCAGTGCCATTGAAAGCCATGCATGCCCATGCCATCACGTTGCCTCCACCATGTTTTACAGAGGATGTGGTGTGCCTTGGATCATGTGCTGTTCCCTTTCTTCTCCAAACTTTTTTCTTCCCATCATTCTGGTACAGGTTGATCTTTGTCTCATCTGTCCATAGAATACTTTTCCAGAACTGAGCTGGCTTCTTGAGGTGTTTTTCTGCAAATTTAACTCTGGCCTGTCTATTTTTGGTATTGATGAATGGTTTGCATCTAGATGTGAACCCTTTGTATTTACTGTCATGGAGTCTTCTCTTTACTGTTGACTTAGAGACAGATACACCTACTTCACTGAGAGTGTTCTGGACTTCAGTTGATGTTATGAACGGGTTCTTCTTCACCAAATTAAGTATGCGGCGATCATCCACGACTGTTGTCATCCGTGGACGCCCAGGCCTTTTTGAGTTCCCAAGCTCACCAGTCAATTCCTTTTTTTCTCAGAATGTACCCAACTGTTGATTTTGCTACTCCAAGCATGTCTGCTATCTCTCTGATGGCTTTTTTCTTTTTTTTCAGCCTCAGGATGTTCTGCTTCACCTCAATTGAGAGTTCCTTTGACCGCATGTTGTCTGCTCACAGCAACAGCTTCCAAATGCAAAACCACACACCTGGAATCCACCCCTGACCTTTTAACTACTTCATTGATTACAGGTTAACGAGGGAGACGCCTTCAGAGTTAATTGCAGCCCTTAGAGTCCATTGTCCAATTACTTTTGGTCCCTTGAAAAAGAGGACGCTATGCATTACAGAGCTATGATTCCTAAACCCTTTCTCCGATTTGGATGTGGAAACTATCATATTGCAGCTGGGAGTGTGCACTTTCAGCCCATATTATATATATAATTGTATTTCTGAACATGTTTTTGTAAACAGCTAAAATAACAAAACTTGTGTCACTGTCCAAATATTTCTGGCCCTAACTGTGCTTACCACACATACTCTGGGATCTTATTGGACCTGGACTTTGGTGCATTGGAAAATTGTGACGCAGACTCCTGAACCCTGACATTGTAAAATTTTTACGTGCTGTAACTATGATCCTATTGCTTGGCATCTGAACCGCAAACTTGGACTTTGTTGCTCTGACACCTTAACGCAGTCCAGGCTGCTCCAATACTTGGTGTTCTTTTAGCTGTGGTCTACCTGAACCTTGTCCTGTGGACACCAGTGGAATCTAGACCCTTGTGCTCAGACACCTCCATTTTTCAATAGCTGTGCGCTAATCCTGAGTAAGGCCCTCAATACTGCCCCTTGTGGTTACAGCCGGTATAGTCAGGTTATATTTAGCGCTAGGAGTACTCTCATCCTCACCTCCCCGCAGACATCAGCCCGTGTCTGTGTCATTTGTCTTTTTATCTTTTTGGCGTAATTTGCTTTCTCACTGTAAATACTTGTGTAATTCTCCGCTACCCATTCGACAGCCGCCGCCGCCGTCCTCCCATCTCTATTATTACACCGCGATTTCCTTTGTTCTGCCTTTCTTAGTCTTCATTGACCCACATTTCAGTCCTCGGCTAAGTTACTTGCATTTAGATATTTCTTTATTTTCCCTCATTAAAATATGTAATTTGACAGCTGTAGCCAAAGGGTTTCATTGAACATTTCTTTTTTTTTTGCTCAGATTTATCCTATTTTTTGTCTCCCTCGACTGGCGCTTGTTACAGCTCAATTATACAATTACCCCCCGAATTCTCATGTAGAAAGATCTCACCGAAAACAAAAATATATTTTAATAGAGATTTTTCTTCTGTTATCAGCTCCGCCGATCCGCAGAGTAATTGGGAAAACAAACATGTCTGTGAGTGCGGAGGGGAGACGCGTCGCCCATCTAATATCTCGCCCAAATCGTGTTCCCCAGATGAAGTCGCAGCTCTATATTCATCTACGGCATGAACATTTGTGTTTGGGTCTAAATCTGATTGTTTTGCCGCTGTCTATGAACTATCTTTGTTAAAGGATAGTATTACTGCATTTAAAGGGGCGGTAACACTAGAACCTTTTCTGTCAAAGTTTATATTGAACATTTAAGTATTTCATGAGGGGAGAGAATATAAACGCAAGTAGAAAAAAAAAAGCCCAATAAACAGTGTATAAGCAGGAAAATAGATTATTGAAATAAAATCAAGCACCTTGCAAGCATTTTTTTAGCCTTTTTGTGGCCTTTTTTTGTGTGCATATGCTTGATAACGGAATTGTTTGTTGCATTCAGCTGTAAAGCAAACATTTTGGGTGCAAAATCGCATTAAATTTCATATATCCGTTAAATGGTGCACTATATTTTATATTTTGGCACCCATAAATGAGCTAACATTGTCCTGATGTACCCAGAGCTCCGATCTTTCCAAGGAACAGGTAATACCCCAAGATATTATGGATGTTTTTGTACGCACTTATGCGATTATGATCGTCATAAACGTTCATGATCTTCCTTTTTTGACAGATCATTCCTCATCTAATCACAGATGTAGACCGCATGTGGCCGTCGTCGAACTCCTACGTTCAGTGGCAAATGCTTTCTACGCATCAAGTGTAACATAATGATTTAGGTCTTATTTTTCATGATTATTGACCACTAGGTGGAAGCGTCACTCTTTCAATTCTAATGCTTTCTAGAAGAGCTGAGCTAAAAAGATTTGCAGGACTCTGGTTTGCCAGCCATGTCGGTAGTCCGTGTCTGCTGGACAAGAGCCCCTTGAGCCCCCTCATACCTGTCACCTCTTCTGATTACTAGGCTTGGTGCAACGTCATGATTGCGGTAAGATACACATGATATTGCGTTAGACCTGGTAATCTGAGGAGGTGCCATGGATGCCATCATGTAGGAGAAGGATTGCAGGGCTCTCGTCCAGCAGACACGGACTATGGACATGATGGCCGCCGAACCCAAGTTTTGAGAATCTCTTAGTACAATCCAGATCTGTGATAACTCTCTGGTGCCACCTATAAGTCCTATTACACACAGTTATCTTCCTTCTCTTGGAGAAGAGCTAAATTGCTTCCTAAGACCATGTATGTTTCAAGTTTGACTTTTGCTATACTGCTAGCATCCTACAGGTGTCGCTGTTGCAGACTTACTGACAAGTTTTTTTTTTCTTGTTGTCCTTTAAATAAACAGCAGATTTCAGTGCTGCATTTCTTTCCTCCCACAGTGAATCCTATGGCCCAGAACAATGTTTCCTGTTTTTCTTGTTTATTCCCCCTCCATCCTCTCCCTCCCTGGTTGTCACATCATTCCTGTCCTATTGATTTCTCCTCCATTTAGTTGCTGCGTTACTTCTGCTTTTTTGCATTTTTGATTTTGGTCCTGAAGCGTCTGACATGACTTCACTCTTCCATTACTTCCCGTTTACTATTTCTGAAGTCTCTGACTTTGACCTAAAGTTACAGGATATAGAGAGGGTGACGCAGACGTCCCCTGTTCCCACCACGTTCACAGCCATTGCTTGCAATATCGCAGGATAGGGGAAAGTAGAGCGACAACCCTTAGCGGAGCTGTCGGGGGGCAGCCATACTGGTCTCAGTAAATAGTGCGAAGTCGCCCTTTAAGTATATTCATGACATCAGTACTTTCAGTGTTCCACATCTGCTGCAGCGGGAGAATTTTTATAGCTTCTGGCTGGGATCACGTTTTACATACGAATGCCTGTGACCCTCGTGTCTCTCGCTGTAGCCGGCATCTGTCCCAGATAAACATTTCTTATGGAGATCAACCCCGGCTGCATCACATCCAGCTTCTGACCGCACAACACCCCCCACAGAACAAGAAAGAATCAAAGGAAATGTCCTTAATGTCCCACTGATGTCCAGGCGATAGGGAGAAAAAAAATAATAAACAATATTTTATTAGTTTTCTACCATAATGTGTCATTTTTGCTGTGGCATTCTAAATCTATCCCCGCATGGGCGGTGCTTAGTATTCAAATGAACATGAATAGGCAAATAGCATCAGGAGGTGGAGTCTAAAGCACTTAGAATTGGGGAAGGATACGTCACAGCCGTGTGCTGCTGCGGTTTGGAACAATACTACGCGTGTCAACACAATTGTCAAATGCGATCAGCTTTTATTTAAACAGACTTGTTTGCAAACATCGCCTCTGTTTCTTTAAATCTACTTAGGTTCCTCTCCCTTCATTAAGTGCATTTGTTTTAGTAAAACTGCCTAAAAATAATCCTCAGATGTTATCGGGCGCTGGCGCTGAATCAAAGCTGTGCCTCTAATTAAAGCAGGCCTGTGATTCGTTTGCTTTTCTGGCATATATTTCCATCCTAATGAGCGAGCTCTCGGGAGTCGCAGCTCTCCCGGCTCAAAACTTCAGGGCAAATCAGTGGCCTGGAGGCGTCCCAGTAGGGGCTGGCATGACTTTGAGATGAACAGATTCCTCCATCTTGATGCCTTCAAGGGTTTGTCATAGCCCTTAGTGTAGATTCCCTTTTAATGCTCAGTTTGCTTTAATTAATTGGATTTTTAATTCGATCTGCCCAAAACTTCAGACCGATATTGAGTAAGACTAGTCATCTAGACATTCGAGAGGAACAACGATCACGGCAAAATACATTAGTCTCCATGTCCTTTTAATGGACTTGCCAGTTGGGTATTTTTCACTATTTTGGCCTCGTGGTTTTTATTACCCATCTTGGATGACATTTTTAAAAACTATGGAGAACAGTGACATCACCCATGATATCTGCTCTGTCAAATGTGATCCCATGGGATTACACTACTTGCAATCACACCCCTTTCATTGCCTCTACTGGTCTCCTTTGCCCTTAAAGGGAGTGTGTCATCTCCATCTAACAGCTATATAAACTAAGCACATACGCTTGTAGGGATGTAAAAATTGCACCCTCAGTGCTCATTTCACTGCCCATGTCCTCCAGTAACTTAAGTGTAATAAAATATGCTAATTAGCGTGCCCCCCTGCACCATGGGCATGGCCAAGAGGCTCAGTGCTCCGCCCCACCTGGCCCCCACTTCACTAACGATCTGTGCTGTCTTGCATAGAGCAAGCACTGCCTGCAGAGAAAGCTCAGATGAGCTAGCGCTGTCAATCACCAGTGAGGGAGGCGGACACTACAGAAAAAGCTCAGATAAGCTAGCGCTGTCAATCACCAGTGAGGGAGACGGACACTACAGAAAAGCTCAGATAAGCTAGCGCTGTCAATCACCAGTGAGGGAAGTGGACACTACAGAGGAAGCTCAGATAAGCTAGCGCTGTCAATCACCAGTGAGGGAGGCGGACACTACAGAAAAGCTCAGATAAGCTAGCGCTGTCAATCACCAGTGAGGGAAGTGGACACTACAGAGGAAGCTCAGATAAGCTAGCGCTGTCAATCACCAGTGAGGGAGGCGGACACTACAGAGGAAGCTCACATAAGCTAGCGCTGTCAATCACCAGTGAGGGAGGCGGACACTACAGAGGAAGCTCACATAAGCTAGCGCTGTCATTCACCAGTGAGGGAGGCGGACACTACAGAGGAAGCTCAGATAAGCTAGCGCTGTCAATCACCAGTGAGGGAGGCGGACACTACAGAGGTAGCTCAGATAAGCTAGCGCTGTCAATCACCAGTGAGGGAGGCGGACACTACAGAGGAAGCTCAGATAAGCTAGCACTGTCAATCACCAGTGAGGGAGGCGGACACTACAGAGGAAGCTCAGATGAGCTAGCGCTGTCAATCACCAGTGAGGGAGGCGGACACTACAGAAAAAGCTCAGATAAGCTAGCGCTGTCAATCACCAGTGAGGGAGACGGACACTACAGAAAAGCTCAGATAAGCTAGCGCTGTCAATCACCAGTGAGGGAAGTGGACACTACAGAGGAAGCTCAGATAAGCTAGCGCTGTCAATCACCAGTGAGGGAGGCGGACACTACAGAAAAGCTCAGATAAGCTAGCGCTGTCAATCACCAGTGAGGGAGGCGGACACTACAGAGGAAGCTCACATAAGCTAGCGCTGTCATTCACCAGTGAGGGAGGCGGACACTACAGAGGAAGCTCAGATAAGCTAGCGCTGTCAATCACCAGTGAGGGAGGCGGACACTACAGAGGTAGCTCACATAAGCTAGCGCTGTCAATCACCAGTGAGGGAGGCGGACACTACAGAGGAAGCTCACATAAGCTAGCGCTGTCATTCACCAGTGAGGGAGGCGGACACTACAGAGGAAGCTCAGATAAGCTAGCGCTGTCAATCACCAGTGAGGGAGGCGGACACTACAGAGGTAGCTCAGATAAGCTAGCGCTGTCAATCACCAGTGAGGGAAGTGGACACTACAGAGGAAGCTCAGATAAGCTAGCGCTGTCAATCACCAGTGAGGGAGGCGGACACTGCAGAGAAAGCTCACATAAGCTAGCGCTGTCAATCACCAGTGAGGGAGGCGGACACTACAGAGGAAGCTCAGATAAGCTAGCGCTGTCAATCACCAGTGAGGGAGGCGGACACTACAGAGGAAGCTCAGATAAGCTAGCGCTGTCAATCACCAGTGAGGGAGGCGGACACTACAGAGGAAGCTCAGATAAGCTAGCACTGTCAATCACCAGTGAGAGAGGCGGACACTACAGAGGAAGCTCAGATGAGCTAGTGCTGTAAATCACCAGTGAGGGAGGCGGACACTACAGAGAGAGCTTGGATAAGCTAGCGCTGTCAATCACCAGTGAGGGAGGCGGACACTACAGAGAGAGCTCAGATGAGCTAGCGCTGTCAATCACCAGTGAGGGAGGCGGACACTAGCAAAACCAGTGAGCGACAGTGTTCTGGCCACACCCAGAGGGCACCAAGCATCTAATTAGAATGTTAGATTAAACTTTAGTTTAAGGTGTGTTTTGTTTTTTTTTTATATAGGGGCGATATCCCTTAAAAGGGTATGTTCTAATGGGATACGGACCGTACTTTTGAGTTTACAGACTCCTTATCTAAGACTAGAAAAAAAGGGTCCGCTCCTTTTCTTGTAACGGCGCCATCTCTGCTTTGGGCTATGTCTGGTATTGCGGTTCAGTTTCATGGACTTGAATGGTGCTGAGCTACAATACTAGGCATAGACAAAAAAAATATCTTGCCTTTTTGTAGAATCTTCTGTACGTGAGCAAATCGTGAGAAAACCCTTTTCCTTAGGATTTTTTGGGGAAAAAAAGGTTTAAAAAAATCCGTTGTGAAAAATTTACATTTTTTGAAATTTTTTTTTTTTTTAAGTAAAACATAGAAACCGTGATCAGCTCAGAGCTGCTCATTATCATCTGTATCTGTCAGATAATTTGTGACCCCGTTTCTGCTTCTTCGCCTCATCCGAGCCCGTGCTCCGCTGGAACGATGAGCATAATGTCACCCTGACGTGCACTGAGCGGCGAGGGCTTCCCATTGTGTTGTGTTAATATTTGCTTTCTCTTCCTCTGGTGCTCGCCTATCTGCCATCCATGTTTAATCATTGTAAAGCCACTCGCGTTTGGCTTCTTTGCCGCACGATCGTTCACGCTGCAGCCATCCGCACTTCACGAATGTCAAGTTGGTGCAGCGATTGTAATGTTGTGTTTGCCTAATACTCCATGTGTTTGCCCGTGTCCGTCTAATCTTTTTAATAGCGCTGGGAGTTTATCTGAAGGGCTCAATAGTCTGTTTATCAGCCGCCGCCGCCGCAGCTTCCTCCATTGCAATAAACACGACCGCGGCCCTACAGTGATTTGGATTAGCACAGAGTATTGACCGAGAAACGATGAGCCATGCTCTGGGATCTCACAATCTGTAATTAAACAGCATTGTTCAGAGAATCACCAAACTAATTAAAACATGCTTGGGTTAACTCTTTCCGGGCTAGGATTTGCTGCAGTTTTTGCAAAAACTAAAACAATTTTTTTTTTTGTCATACAGATTTTGGTTGACTTGTCTGGACCATCCTCCTCCCACGCAACACAGCAGTACGAAAATGTCCTAGTCCACGAGGGAAATGCAATCCTCCGGGATTTGGTGCTGAGCCCCGATCGCCAGTTCATCTACGCTATGACGGAAAAACAGGTACGAGCTCTTGTAGTAACTTCAAGTATTGGAGGAGTTGGACTCTCAGACCAGGGGGTCCATTAGTGTAGAAATGTTATCACACATAAGGTCCGGAGGGTCTGATGGTCAATCACTTGTTTGGCATTGTAATGTTGGGATTACTTTGGGGTCTTGAAATTAAGACTTTTTTTTGTATTTCCCAATGAGCTGTTATGGTGAAAGTTAAAAAAAAAATGTAGCTACTAATGACACAACCTAGGATAAAAACAAAAATGAGCAAATATCCTGCAACGTTTGAATAGTGATAGTACCTGTAAATAGCAAAGGGGACTTAACTCAGGATGGTCACTAACTCTTGTAGTTCACCTCACTACGTGCCAGTAGGTCTCAAAATAGATGGGGAACAGAGCAGGATCCAGCTGTATAGGCCAAATGCACAGCCTAAAAAGAGGGAGCTGCACTCCTGTATGTATGGAGTGCAAAAAAAGTAAAGCAAAACCAAACAAACGAGCCGGAATACAAGTTGGTAGACGTGCACATTCACACTGGCCATTTAACAACAAAACCGAAGAGAAAAACAAAATGAACACAAACCCTGTAGTAAGTAAGTAAATAATTATGTACATAACATAGGAGACTTAGCTGATACTGTTTTAACAAAACAAAAACATCCCACCGCGACAAGGTCTACCTCATCAGTATGGTCTTTAACTCTTGCAGTTCACTTGCAAACCTCACCAGTGGCTAATGGCCGCTATTATTTAGGATTGGGTACTCATATAGGCCCTGATTAAGCAAAAGTAAGCCATACTAGGATATATGGAATCTGGAGACTTAGGGTATGTTCACACGTTCAGGATTTCCATCCTTTTTTTTTCAGGATGGTTTTTTTTAAAAACTGCAGCTCTTGGCAGAAAACGCAGGTCCTTTTTTTGGTCCTTTATTGTCCTTTTTTGATGCGTTTTTTGATGCGTTTTTTTATCCTTTTTTTATGCAGTTTTCTATGCAGAGACTGTGTGTTTCCTAGGAAGCTTTTTAGGGCTAAAATGGCTGAAAATACCCTAACCCTACCCCTAACCCTACCCCTAACCCTACCCCTAACCCTACCCCTAACCCTACCCCTAACCCTAACCCTACCCCTAACCCTAACCCTACCCCTATTCTAACCTTAGTGAAAAAAAAAAAAAAAAAAATTCTTAATTTTTTTATTGTCCCTACCAATGGGGGTGACAAAGTGGGGGGGGGGGTGTGTCATTTACTATTTTTTTATTTTGATCACTGAGATAGGTTATATCTCAGTGATCAAAATGCACTTTGGAGCGAATCTGCCGGCCGGCAGATTCGGCGGGCGCACTGCGCATGCGCCCGCCATTTTGCAAGATGGCGGCGCCCAGGGAGAAGACGGCCGGACGGACACCGGGACGCCGGGTAAGTATAAGGGGGGGAGATTAGGGCACGGGGGGGGGCATCGGAGCACGGGGGGGCAGCCACACTCCGCCCACGCACTTCCGCCCGCTCCCCCGCACTTCCTGCTGCAGCGGTTCTGCACATCAAATCGCAGTAAAACCCGCAGATATATTTTTGATCTGCGGGTTTTACTGCGATTTTGACCTCACAATGGAGGTCTATGGGTGCAGAACCGCTGCGGTTCAGGAAAAAGAAGTGACATGCTCCTTCTTTTTTGCCGCAGCTATTCTGCGCGGCTTTTTAAACGAAATTACGGATCATGTGCACAGCAGTGACTGTTTTCCATAGGGTTACATTGTTATGTACCCTGCATGGAAAACAGCTGCGGAACCGCAGCGGCAAAACCGCTGCGGTTCCGCAGTAAAAAACGCACTGTGTGAACATGGCCTTAAAAGGGGGCGTCCAGCTAAGAGAATTGCAGCTTAAAGGGATTATCTATTGCACAAATGAATCTTAATAGGCTCCGGTCAAGAACCCCCCTCAAAAAACAAAACTATGTCCACCTCCCAGACGCCACACCTTTGATGCCCCTTGGCTGGATTTTGATGCCAGGAAACCTGCAGGGGACACACTATGTGGTGCAAGATCTGGGAGTTCGAGTATAGGTTTTTTGTTTTTACACCTCACTCGTGGCTTAATAACATTAACTTGTTTAGCACAGGAGAACCCCATTAAATTACTTTAGCAATTTATAGGCCAGTAATTTAGGTCTTCAAGGTGCCCTCGCCTTCAGTTACCAGCTCCTGTCCTGGCAGGTCGGCCTCCAGGTTTTTGTCCAATAGAGGACAGAGTTGCTTTTGTAATCTACGTGGTTGTGTGTACATTAGTTATAAGGCGATGTTCACATGTCCAGTAATAATACGTTAGAATGGATCCAGCAGCAATATTTTAGCAAAAAAGTTTTTTTTGCTTACTGGATCCATTACAAATGGAAGAAAACAGATGGCTAATTAACGGATCCGTTTTCCATAGACTTCAATGTTAAAAACAACAAAACAGACCCAGCAAAGATGTTTTTTAAAAACGGACTAATAAGTTGTCTGCACAACTTTTTTTTTCCTAAGAGCCGCAACACGTGGGAATGTCCTGTTTGTTAAACAATCCCCGCATGTGTTGCGGCTGTCTGACAGCCGCGAGACATGCAGCCACGAAGACCAGAACTTTTTTTTAAGAGCATGCTGAAGACACTAGGTTAGCACCCGAGCATGATCAGATAACACCTTATGCGAGCACACTCACTCATCACTAGTTCTAATGGATCATTACTGGACATGTGAACATAGCCGAACACTACTTCTGGCTGTTAATGACTTGTGTGCTGCGTTTTTGCAGGTTTTCCCTTCTGCAGACTGTCTTTAATTTACAGTTGTGACTATTAGAAAAGCAATTGTTGCTCATTAGCACAATCAATGGTGGTATTTTGTGTTTTTAAAGGGTATGTGAACACGTTCAGGTTTTTTCGCGTTTTTCCCCCGCGTTTTTTCGCGATACAAATTTGATAAAAACGCATTACAAACTGCAGACATATGCATTCTATCATTTAGAATGTATTCTGCAATTTTTGTGCACATGCGTTTTTTCCGCAAAAAAAATACATTGCGGTAAAAAAGCAGCATGTTCATTAATTTTGCGGATTTTTCGCGTTTTTCCCGCTATTCTATGCATTGGGAAAAAACGCAAAAAAAAAGCACAAAAAACACGTCAAAAACGCATGCGGATTTCTGGCAGAAATGTCCGGTTTTTGTCAGGAAATTTCTGCTAGAAAATTCTGACGTGTGCACATACCCTAAGCGTTTTTGTGGTGGTTTTCCGCTGTGGAAACGCTTACATTAAGCATCCAATTATTTTAATACATTCTGCAAAAAAAAAAAAAAAAAAAACTCGACAAATACGAGATTAAAAAACGCAAAAGAAACGCAAGCTGATTTCCTGCCAAGGGAGTCCGGATTTGATTAGGAAAATTCTGCATACATTCTGCAACGTGGGCACATAGCCTAAGTGTCCTGAATTCTCCAGACCAGCAAACTGCCACAACTTCTGCTTTTATAGCTTTGGTTAGCAGCACCTGGCTGTTACTTACGTACTTACTTTCTTGCTTGCTAAGGAAGCAGCAAGGGTGTACTTAATTTTTCACACACTGCTTCTGAAATTTGGCCTAGTTTTTTCGAAATAATGTCACAATGTAATCTGTCATGTGTGGTACATCTGAGGTTGTTTTTACGTAACTATTAAGACCTACTGAGGAGCAGCGGTGATTATTATTCCTGATTTGTAAAACCATAGAAATCTAGGACTTAGTTTTTTTTCATGACTCTACACTGTAAATATTCTTATATTGGCTTGTACTATTGTTTTATCCAAAGTTTTGCTGAGACAGCAGTGACCATTTCAAGTTCATTTAAAGGGGTATTCTCACGTCATCCAGGGGATAGCTTCCCAATCACTGGTGGTCTGACTGCTGGGACCCCGCCGACTCCAAAAACTGGGGTTTGTGAATGAAGAGTTAGTTGATTGTGCACATCTCCACTCTGTAAATTCGTGTGGGAGTGCTGCACTCCTCTTTCAATGTTGGGCCCATAGAAGATGAATGGAGAAGCAGTGCACATGATCCACCACCGCTCCAGTCATAAGCCCCGGATCTCAGAATCCCAACAGTCGGACCCCCAGTGATCGGGAAGTTGTCTTGTAAACTCGATATAGGGAAAAACTTCCAAACTTGAGAATATCCCTTTAACTACATTTTCTTTATTTTGACAACGCCTTAAGAATGTGGTCACTTTTATGGCTGCAGTTAGAGGTGGATGCCAAACTTATATTTTCTCTGTAGGAGACCTAAGTAACTCTGACATGGCGTCGCAGGGTAATGTCTTCTTGGGTCATGTGTCACAGAATATCTTTGAGGAACACTTCTGTAATTGAAGAGCTTTTGAGGACTAGAATAGGGTTTCTGGAGGTTGACTGAAATCTTGTAGTCTCTGAAGAAACTTTCTGCAAAGTTCTCCTCATCCTTAGCGTTGTACAGCTCAGACCGCTGAAGGCTAGAAGATAAGAGGACTCTTCGAGTGTCAGTCCACATCTCCATAGCCAGACGGGTAAATTGTGAGGCTGCCAAGCCTTCTCACCACGTTCCTCCTCTTCTTCTCCACCTGCTTGAGTTCCCTCTGCTGATTAGAGAGTTATCCGACATTACAGCTGCTTTCTTTCCTTCCCAAGGAGATGTCTCCTGAAAAATATATATTCTTAGGAGAAAAGTAAGCAAAGTGACAAGGAATTGTCAAGCCAAGGAAGCGTCGTTAAGAAGTGAAATGTGGCGTCCTCGTCAGTAGCGGCATCTTCAGGGTGGTGGATAGTAGGAGAAGATGGAAAGAATGGTGGGGGTTCATTCAGGAAAGTTTTCTTTCGTTATCCACGTCTGTTTGTCGTTTGGTTGGAAACAAGATGGGTGACAGCTCCCCAGTTTGCCTTGTTTCTTCTTTTGATCACAAATGATGCATTGGAGGGGGATTTAGAGAGAGAAGACTTTCAGGGTCCTTCTTCATCACCGGTATGACAGCCCATGTTCCTCTCCTGCCTGGTGGAAGGACGACGTTCTAAGATGTAGGAAACCATACTGATGACAGTTGTGGGGGTGTTTACACCTCAAATAAAACCCCGTGAGGCATTTCTTCATTGCACACATATAAATAGCCACTAAACTTCAGTGCATATCAGCACCTGAGCTCGTACCTTGTGTCTCCTGCGATGTATTACCTACGAATGTGACAATATGTCAGATATAAACTCCAACAAAGAAAAAATATAGGAAAAAATAGACCTTTTATAATACAAAAAAAAAAAATCTTCAAGAACCATCAACTCATTCTCCTATCTTCTCATGAAGAGTCTGGGTAGCACAAAATAACTGTTCAGACCAGGCGCAAGGTGCATCGGTGACATGGTCTGTGCACCTTCTGACCTACCGTACTTGTTTTGCACCTACAGCGAGTGAAAGAAATATTGAACATGTCACCAATTTTCTAAGCAAATCTATTTTTCAAGGTGCTACTGACATGAACTTCTCACCAGATGTCTGTAACAATCCATCCAACCCACACGGGCAAAGAAATGGAACAAGAGATGTCCATAATTTATGAGAAATGACACAGAGGAAAAGTATTGAACACACTTACTGAAATGTACCGTATTTTTCCGACCATAAGACGCACTTTTTTTCCTCCAAATTTGGGGGGAAAGTGTGGGTGCGTCTTATGGTACGGATGTAGCATGTGGGGAGGGGGGCAGCAGTGAGTGGGATCGCACTGTTATCCCACTTCAGGATGTCCCTGCTGCCCAGAATCACCTGGGGAAACCATGTGGTCCCGATGATTAAGTGCAGTGAATATTCATTAGCGGCTCCCCGCCCACCTATCAGCTGAGCAGTGAGCCCGGAGCAGCAAATGAATACTGCACTTAAGCAGGAACACACATGGCTTTTCCAGCGCTGATTCCTGCAGCAGTTGGGGAGGTCTGTGTGTCCGGGGGAGAGGAGGCAGCAGCAGCAGGGGCCAGAGGAGAGAGGAGATCGCTGCATACCTGCCTGCCATGCCTGGGCTGGACACTGAGTGCTGTGCACAAACAGGACCTGTTTGATGTCAGGAGTGGGCGGGCTGGAGCATCACATGGCAGCTCAGAGCCCTCCCTCTTCTTGACATCATCACAGGTCCTTCAGGCTCTCCACTAGAATCTGCAGCTTCCTCATAACCTGTGCTGTGGAAAGGAAACGAGGGAAGGCTCTGTGTGCAGTCATGGGATGCTTTTACCTCACCACAGTGTGGCTGGCTGCCACATTTAAGAGGTTAGTCTTTACAAAACACAATAAAGCACTCTGCCACTCCTTTGGTGAACTATAACTCCCAGCATGTCATAGGATCTGCAGGACATGCTGGGATTTATAGTTCTTCCATGGGATTTTAAAGCAGCACTCCAGTGTTATTTTGCAGTGCTGGAGTGGTGCTTTCAAGCCCTGTGCCCCCATTCTTATACTCACCCTCCAGCATCTTCATATAGTACTGTACAGACACCACACTGGTCCCGCAGCTTCCAACATAATAACATACTATTATATATAATAACACCACATATAATAGTATGTTATTAAATATTTTACCACGATTTTTTGCTTCAAATATTTTTTTTCCCTATTTTCCACCTCTAAAACCTGGGTGCGCCTTATAGTCCGGTGCGTCTTATAGTCCGAAAAATACGGTATTTAATACTTCGCACAAAAGCCTTTGTTGGTGATGACAGCTTGACGCATCCTGTATGGAGAAACTAGTCTCAGGCATTGCTCAGGTGTGATTTTTGGCACATTCTTCCACACACACTCTTCACATCCTGAAGCTTCCATGGGCTCCTATAAAGTCTGAGTTTAGTTTTTTCCATACATTTTCTATTGGATTTAGATCCGGTGATTGGTTTGGCCATTCTAGCCAGGGTGGATAAAAATCAATGTTTTTTTTTTTGTTTTTTTTTTTTAAATCGGATTTTTTTTATTTATATCGGATTTTTTTTTTTATTTAAATCGGATTTTTTTTCAATAAACTGCTTTTTGAGGAAAATATTTTACCATCCAAAGGTTCTTCCATCATGAGATAAAGCTGAGTTGTTTAACTCAGTAGAATAAAGGCTGTATATGTGTAACATTCACAATGCCATGCTCTTCCAGAGGTTTCTGTAGGATTAGTGGGCAGTTTCTCTCCTATATTATCACAGACGCTCGCTTTACTTACGCAGTTCTCAAAACTGAATTTGACTCCGCAGAGGTCCCAGCCTCTTCTTCATGGCGAAAATGTTACAACATGAACAGAGTTGAGAAAAAGACCTTAATCCTATTGTTCTACAAACCTATGAATACAGAATCAACCCCTTCAGTGCCAAGTCCAAGAAGTTAGACAATATGTTTCTGATTGTTTGGAGTGGAATAGATCTGCACAACACAAGAAGAATGCGAATCTAAGTGTGAGGAGGAGGAAGGGCAAGCAGACAAGAAAATTAAAAGTGAAACTTTGAGCACAATACTGCAGCATAGCCACAGACAGACAAGTCTGGATCTGTTTGTGTGTACGATCTGAGGTTTGTTACATTCTTTCCTTATAATGGCAGCAGGCCGTAAAAGAGACCCAGTTTGGGAATATTTTAATGAAGCTCCTTCGCCTATCGGTAAGGCAGGCATGCGTGCAAAATGCAAACGATGCAACAAAGAGATGCAAGGCCTGGTGGCGCGAATGAGGCAACATCATGAGAAGTGCGGTGATGAAGATGAATTCTTCTGTAATCAATTATATCAGTATGTTTTGCAACAATAAGGTTGCAAAGGTTTTGAGACAGCTCACTGGTTTTACCCATCATGAGATGTTTCTTGTGTGGCACCTTGGTAATGAGACACCTTTTTTAGACCATCAGTTGAATCAGCTGATACTAATTTTCACTAAGTGGCATGGTTGCTCTCTAATTACTGATAGATTTTAGCTGGTGTAATGACATTCTATGTCTTTTTGCACCTCTCTTGATTCATCTATTCAATACTTCATTGAAGCGTAAACCTGAGTTGGCTGAGCCAAATTAAAGTTTTTATAAGGTCAAGACAAGCATACAGGTAACATAAATCTCAATGCACAGCTTAGTCATTGTACAGCAAAAAGACTTAAAGAATCAAGCGGGCTGTCAGTCTCATGCTTGTGATAAGATAAGTATATTGCTACCTGTTGGCAGCATGGTGATAGAGGGAGGACCCCACGCTTATCGCCACCTATAAGCGTGGCTTCCTCAGGGGGTAAGGGTGGCCATTTTCTGAGCAGAATTTTTTTTTTTGTATTACGGTATATTGACGGTTTCAAGACGACATACCTTGCTTGTGGGCTGTTTTAATTGTTTTTATGATTATGCTGTGTTGTTTGTTCATTAATACAAATGTATTAGATTTTATCATTGATAATCCTGACCATTTCACACACTCCTTTCTTCTTTAGTATTTCTCATTATTACACATTATGGACAAATATGGTTTGATTTCTTTGCCTGTGTCGATTGGATAGGTTGTTACCGACATATGGCGAGAATTTAATGTCAATAGCACCTTTAGAAATATGTTTACTTAGTGATGTGTTCAATACTTACTTCGCCCGCTGCATCTCCATACTTATATGGCTCCTGTCAATCAAGGAAGAGGGGGCGAAGATAGATGGAAAACTAAAAGGGGGAAGGCGTACTGAATTGTTTGCTCAGACCAAGCATAGATGATTAGGTTACTCTTGGTCTTGAACAGTCATTTTCCATATGACAAGCTCCCTTAAATTTTGAAACAATAGGTTTAGTTTAACCCCTTAGTGACCGAGCCAAATTTTTTGAAATCTGACCAGTGTCACTTTATGTGGTAATAACTCTGCAACGCTTCAACAAATCCCAGTGATTTTGAGATTGTTTTTTCGTGACACATTATACTTTATGATAATGGTAAATTTTGTTCAACATTTTTTGTGTTTATTTATAAAAAATATCAAAAATTTGAGAAAAATGTTAAAAAAATTAGCAATTTTCTAAATTTGAATGATTATCCCTTTAATCCAGATAGTCATACAACAGCAAACCATTAATAAATAACATTTCCCACATGTCTGCTTTACATCAGCACCATTTGTAAAATGTTATTTTATTTTGTTAGCATTGTAGGAGGTTTAACCCCTTCCCGACCTGTGACACAGCGTATGCGTCATGAAAGTCGGTGCCAATCCGACCTGTGACGCATATGCTGTGTCACAGAAAGATCGCGTCCCTGCAGATCGGGTGAAAGGGTTAACTCCCATTTCACCCGATCTGCAGGGACAGGGGGAGTGGTAGTTTAGCCCAGGGGGGGGTGGCTTCACCCCCTCGTGGCTACGATCGCTCTGATTGGCTGTTGAAAGTGAAACTGTCAATCAGAGCGATTTGTAATATTTCACCCATTATAACAGGTGAAATATTACAATCCAGCCATGGCCGATGCTGCAATATCATCGGCCATGGCTGGAAATACTAGTGTGCCCCCACCCCACCGATCGCCCCCCCCAGCCCCCCGATCTGGCCGGTACACTGCTCCGGCTCCCCTCTGTCCTGTGCTCCGCTCCCCCCCGTGCTCTTGTCCGCTCCCCCCGTGCTCCAATCACCCCCCCGTGCATTCAGATCCACCCCCCCGTGCTCCGTTCCACCCCCCATGCTCCGTTCCAGCCCCCCCGTGCTCCGTTCCACGCCCCCGTGCTCCGTTCCACGCCTGCCGCGCTCCGATATCCCCCCCTGTGCTCCGATCCCCCCCCCGTGCTCCGATCCCCCCCCCCGTGGTCCCCCCCCACCCCATCATACTTACCGATCCAGCCGGGGTCCCGTCCGTCTTCTCCCTGGGCGCCGCCATCTTCCAAAATGGCGGGCGCATGCGCAGTGCGCCTGCCGAATCTGCCGGCTGGCAGATTCGTTCCAAAGTGCATTTTGATCACTGAGATAGATTATATCTCAGTGATCAAAATAAAAAAAATAATACATGACCCCCCCCCCCCCCCTTTGTCACCCCCATAGGTGGGGACAATAAAAAAAATAAAGAAAATTTTTTTTTTCCACTAATGTTCGAATAGGGTTAGGGGTAGGGTTAGGGCTAGGGGTAGGGTTAGGGTTTCGGTATGTGCACACGTATTCTGGTCCTCTGCGGATTTTTCCGCTGCGGATTTGATAAATCCGCAGTGCTAAACCGCTGCGGATTTATGGCGGATTTACCGCGTTTTTTTCTGCGCATTTCACTGCGGTTTTACAATTGCGATTTTCTATTTGAGCAGTTGTAAAACCGCTGCGGAATCCGCACAAAGAAGTGACATGCTGCGGAATGTAAACCGCTGCGTTTCCGTGCAGTTTTTCCGCAGCATGTGTACAGCGATTTTTGTTTCCCGTAGGTTTACATTGAACTGTAAACTCATGGGAAACTGCTGCGGATCTGCAGCGTTTTCCGCAGCATGTGCACATACCTTTAGAATTAGGCTATGTTCACACGGTGCGGATTTGGCTGCGGATTGGCCGCTGCGGATTCGCAGCAGTATTCCATCAGGTTTACAGTACCATGTAAACATATGAAAAACCAAATCCGCTGTGCCCATGGTGCAGAAAATACCGCGCGGAAACGCTGCGTTGTATTTTCCGCAGCATGTCAATTCTTTGTGCGGATTCCGCGACTTTTTACACCTGTTCCTCAATAGGAATCCGCAGGTGAAATCCGCACAAAAAACACTGGAAATCCGCGGAAAATCCGCAGGTAAAACGCAGTGCCTTTTACCCGCGGATTTTTCAAAAATGGTGCGGAAATATCTCACACGAATCCGCAACGTGGGCACATAGCCTTAGGGTTAGGGTTGGAATTAGGGTTGTGGTTAGGGTTGTGATTAGGGTTATGGCTACAGTTGGGATTAGGGTTAGGGGTGTGGGGGGGTTAGTGTTGGAGTTAGAATTGAGGGGTTTCCACTGTTTAGGCACATCAGGGGTCTCCAAACGCAACATGGCGCCACCATTGATTCCAGCCAATCTCGTATTCAAAAAGTCAAATGGTGCTCCCTCACTTCCGAGCCCTGAAGTGTGCCCAAACAGTGGTTTACCCCCACATATGGGGTATCAGTGTACTCAGGATAAACTGCGCAACAATTACTGGGGTCCAATTTCTCCTGTTACCCTTGTGAATCTAAAAAAATGATTGCTAAAACATCATTTTTGAGGAAAGAAAAATGATTTTTTATTTTCACGGCTCTGCGTTGTAAACGTCTGTGAAGCACTTGGGGGTTCAAAGTGCTCACCACATATCTAGATAAGTTCCTTGGGGGGTCTAGTTTCTAAAATGGGGTCACTTGTGGGGGGTTTCTACTGTTTAGGCACACCAGGGGCTCTGCAAACGCAATGTGACGCCCGCAGACCATTCCATCAAAGTCTGCATTTCAAAAGTCACTACTTCCCTTCTGAGCCACGACGTGTGCCCAAACAGTGGTTTACCCCCACACATGGGGTATCAGTGTACTCAGGAGAAACTGGACAACAACTATTGGGGTCCAATTTCTCCTGTTACCCTTGGGAAAATAAAAAATTCTGGGCTAAATAATTATTTTTGAGGAAAGAAAACGTATTTATTATTTTCACAGCTCTGCATTATAAACTTCTATGAAGCACTTGGGGGTTCAAAGTGCTCACCACACATCTAGATAAGTTCCTTTGGGGGTCTAGTTTCCAAAATGGGGTCACTTGTGGGGGGTTTCTACTGTTAAGCCACATCAGGGGCTCTGCAAACGCAACGTGACGCCCACAGAGCATTCCATCAAAGTCTGCATTTCAAAACGTCACTACTTCACTTCCGAGCCCCGGCATGTGCCCAAACAGTGATTTACCCCCACATATGGGGTATCCGTGTACTCAGGAGAAACTGGACAACAACTTTTGGGGTCCAATTTCTCCTGTTACCCTTGGGAAAATAAAAAATTGCAGGCTAAAAGATCATTTTTGAGAAAATAATTTTTTTTTTTATTTTCATGGCTCTGCGTTATAAACTTCTGTGAAGCACTTGGGGGTTCAAAGTCCTCACCGCACATCTAGATTAGTTCCTTTGGGGGTCTAGTTTCCAAAATTGGGTAATTTCTGGGGGATCTCCAATGTTTAGGCACACAGGGGCTCTCCAAACGTGACATGGTGTCCGCTAATGATTGGAGCTAATTTTCCATTTAAAAAGCCAAATGGCATACCATCCCTTCCGAGCCCTGCCGAGTGCCCAAACAGTGGTTTACCCCCACATATGGGGTATCAGCGTACTCAGGACAAACTGGACAACAATATTTGGGGTCCAATTTCTCCTATTATCCTTGGCAAAATAGGAAATTCCAGGCTAAAAAATCATTTTTGAGGAAAGAAAAATTATTTTTTATTTTCATGGCTCTGCGTTATAAACTTCTGTGAAGCACCTGGGGGTTTAAAGTGCTCAATGTGCATCTAGATAAGTTCCTTGGGGGGTCTAGTTTCCAAAATGGGGTCACTTGTGGGGGAGCTCCAATGTTTAGGCACACAGGGGCTCTCCAAACGCGACATGGTGTCCGCTAACAATTGGAGCTAATTTTCCATTCAAAAAGTCAAATGGCGCGCCTTCCCTTCCGAGCCCTGCCGAGTGCCCAAACAGTGGTTTACCCCCACATATGAGGTATCGGCGTACTCGGGAGAAATTGCCCAACAAATTTTATGATCCATTTTATCCTACTGCCCATGTGAAAATGAAAAAATTGAGGCGAAAAGAATTTTTTTGTGAAAAAAAAAGTACTTTTTCATTTTTACAGATCAATTTGTGAAGCATCTGAGGGTTTAAAGTGCTCACTAGGCATCTAAATAAGTTCCTTGGGGGGGTCTAGTTTCCAAAATGGGGTCACTTGTGGGGGAGCGCCAATGTTTAGGCACACAGGAGCTATCCAAACGCGACATGGTGTCCGCTAACGATGGAAATAATTTTTCATTCAAAAAGTCAAATGGCGCTCCTTCCCTTCCGAGCCTTACCATGTGCCCAAACAGTGGTTTACCCCCACATGTGAGGTATTGGTGTACTCAGGAGAAATTGCCCAACACATTTTAGGATCCATTTTATCCTGTTGCCCATGTGAAAATGAAAAAATTGCGGCTAAAAGAATTTTTTTGTGAAAAAAAAGTACTTTTTCATTTTTACGGATCAATTTGTGAAGCACCTGGGGGTTCAAAGTGCTCACTATGCATCTAGATAAGTTCCTTGGGGCGTCTAGTTTCCAAAATGGGGTCACTTGTGGGGGAGCTCCAATTTTTAGGCACACGGGTGCTCTCCAAACGTGACACGGTGTCCGCTAAAGAGTGGAGCCAATTTTTGATTCAAAAAGTCAAATGGCGCGCCTTCCCTTCCAAGCCCTGCCGTGCGCCCAAACAGTGGTTTACCCCCACATATGAGGTATCAGCGTACTCAGGACAAATTGGACAACAACTTTCGTGGTTCAGTTTCCCCTTTTACCATTGGGAAAATAATAAAATTGTTGCTAAAAGATAATTTTTGTGACTAAAAAGTTAAATGTTCATTTTTTCCTTCCTTGTTGCTTCTGCTGCTGTGAAGCACCTGAAGGGTTAATAAACTTCTTGAATGTGGTTTTGAGTACCTTGAGGGGTGCAGTTTTTAGAATGGTGTCACTTTTGGGTATTTTCAGCCATATAGACCCCTCAAACTGACTTCAAATGTGAGGTGGTCCCTAAAAAAAATGGTTTTGTAAATTTCGTTGTAAAAATGACAAATCGCTGGTCAAATTTTAACCCTTATAACTTCCTAACAAAAAAAAATTTTGTTTCCAAAATTGTGCTGATGTAAAGTAAACATGTGGGAAATGTTATTTATTAACTATTGTGTCACATATCTCTCTGGTTTAACAGAATAAAAATTCAAAATGTGAAAATTGCGAAATTTTCAAAATTTTCGCCAAATTTCCGTTTTTATCACAAATAAACACAGAATTTATTGACCTAAATTTACCACTAACATGAAGCCCAATATGTCACGAAAAAACAATCTCAGAACCGCTAGGATCCGTTGAAGCGTTCCTGAGTTATTACCTCATAAAGGGACACTGGTCAGAATTGCAAAAAACGGCAAGGTCTTTAAGGTCAAAATAGGCTGGGTCATGAAGGGGTTAAAAATGTAGCAGCAATTTTTCATTTTTTCAAAGAAATTTACAAAATTTATTTTTTTAGGGACTTATCCATGTTTTAAGTGACTTTAGGGGTCCCATATATTGGGAAACCCACAAACGTGATACCATTTTAAAAACAGCACCCCTAAACATATTGAAAACTGCTGTCAGGTAGTTTATTAACCCTTCAGGTGCTTTACAGGAATTAATGCAAAGTGGTATGACAGAAATGAAAATGTGTATTTTTACCACCTAAATGTTGCTAACTTCTAAACAGATTACAACAGCCGTCAGACTCTAAGGGTACCGTCACACAGTGCAATTTTCATCGCTACAACGGTACGATCCGTGACGCTCCAGCATCGTAACAATATCGCTCCAGCGTCGTAGACTGCTGTCACACTTTGCAATCTACGACGCTGGAGCGATAATTTCATGACGTATGTGCGATGTAGAAGCCGTTGGTTACTATGCGCACATCGTATACGATATATGTTACACCATGCGATCATGCCGCCACAGCGGGACACTAGACGACGAAAGAAAGTTTCAAACGATCTGCTACGACGTACGATTCTCAGTGGGGTCCCTGATCGCAGGAGCGTGTCAGACACTGCGATATCGTAACTATATCGCTCGAACGTCACGAATCGTGCCGTCGTAGCGATCAAAATTGCAGTGTGTGACGGTACCCTAAGGCTGCTATTTGGTCATGAATTGCCATGGCAAACATCAGGACAACAAAATCAGGATCTGAGGGCATCAATTGTGACAAAGAAGAAGCCCCCACACTCTGTTAACCATTTATAATGATGTAGTCACTATTGACAGCAGCATCTAAGGGGTTAAACAGATTTAGATGGTGCAAATACTGATCGTGGCTGGTACAGCAAGTTGTCAGCTATAGTGTACAACCGACAGATGCTGGATTGTCATCTGTATGGGGAGGCTATTCTCTTATATCTCAGGTCAGTTAAAAGACGTATTGGCGGTCATTAAGGGGTTAAGAAGTGATCAGCTTTATCCAACAGAAATGATACCTTGATGTACTGACACCTACAGTGTCCTATTGTTGGCATTGGACTTTTACAGATTATGGTGACTGATTTTTACTTGGCTTTGACTTTACATAGGACATAAGGTAGACCACCTACTTTCTTCTTGCTGGAGGAATTGTGGTGCAGGAGTTGCAGCATAGCCACGCTCTGGTTGACGGAAATCGGGACACCAAAGCTGTTCCCCAAATATTCACAAATGAGTTGTATGATCTAAACTAGAATCATGTGTCTTTGACTCGGCTCGAAAGCGATTGATCTGCTCAGGTCTTGCCCAAATCATGCAGAGTCGAATTAAAATTTATTTCTGGTCAATAGCTTGGAAGAAGACATAAGTTCTCAGAATATGTTTCCAAAGAGAGTCATTTTCTCCAGATACGAGTACCAAAATGGGCTGCCTAGAAGATTGTATAAACGCAAGGTGTCACTATAACAATGGGCATGGGGGTAGTTGTATGGATTTTTGCAGGAAATCAAATCTCTAAGGCAAAAATTTGGACAAAAAGTGTTCACGTTTTTACGATGTCCTCAGTGTCACTACATCTCTTTGTGATCAACTAATAAGGCAGTAACTCAATCAAATATTCACTGGTAGAGATGACAAGAATCCTTGTCTTGTGGACAAGTCGGTGGTCTATGGCCGTCCGACCACAGCCCTGGAATCAGCCTTGCAGGCTCTCCCCGCTCCTCATCCAAGCAGTAAGCTTTGCGTGATGCCTGTGTGAAGTCATGTCGACCTATAAGTCAGGAGAAGCGCTGGGGATGTCTACATGTAAGAAGAGGGACCTAGGGCTTCGGTCTTCCAGCCACAAATTACCGATCATGACTTGGCTGGACCCAGTGTCCTGAATAACCTTTCGCTCAACTTATTTAAAATACCTAATCATAGGAACGTCTACGTTCAGAGAGGCGCCGGGCTGCCCCTAGTTTCTGCTTGGCATTTTTCATAATGCAAAAACTTTTTTTTTATTATTTAGGTCTAAGAATAGAAATTGAATCTAATAAATAAATAATGTATTCCTAATTCATGCAAAAGTTTTGAAGCTTTGCGATTTTTTTTTTTTTCTTCCTTTAACTCTCTTTATCCCTTGTCTGTTCTGGCTTGAACTCCACCATACTGTGCCACTATCCCCCTTTGTTAATAAAGTGAAATATTTGATCGGGGGTTACAGTTATCTGGGCAGCAGAGAATGTAATTAAATGCACAGTTGTAAGTGAGCTTGAAGGGCCATGAAGGAATGGAGGATTTTAATCAAACGTAGAAGGAGCAATTAATGAAATGCCTGTAACCCTTCCAAGCTGGCTGCTGCTCTCTGGGTCTCCAGCGGCATCCTGTGCCCAGGGTACAATCAGCGGAGAGGTGGGGGGATATGAGAGATGCTTTCATCTCATAGGATTCCCTGTGGAATAAGAAAATAGGATTGCTTCTTGGAAGAGGTATTGATCCGGCCGTACAGATTTCTTAGATCGTTGCTAATACATCTTTAGTCCACTCTGTGCATTAAATAGAACCACACGCGGGAGCCGGAGCCTGTGTCTAGTACCTCCAAATTAAATGAGGTTTGTAACAAGTGTCATGTGATTAAACTATAACCTGGCCTTTTAAATCCACAGAGATCTGCCACGTGGGTGAGAAGCCCTTCTGGTCATGAGACTGTAAAAAAAAATCATTGCATATTATAGCACTGTGATATTTAATTAGTCTTTTTTTATTTTTTTACATTTTTGTGCAGTTCCTTTAGATCTTATAGTTTTTCTTTATTTTTATTCGAAAATGTTTTATTGCTTTTTATTACAGCATTTTTTGCAAAATATATATTTTTCCATTTTATTTTTAAAATGAAATATTTATCCTGTTTTATAATTTTTATTGTAAAAAATACACTATTTTATATATTTGCAAAAAAATGTGTCTGTATATGTATATATATATATATATATATATGTGTGTGTGTATATGTATGTATATCAGAGACGCGGGATTTCTACGTCGATGTTGTGCCGGTCTCTGATTGGTCGAGGCCTGGCGGCCTCGACCAATCAGAGAGCCGGGATTTCCAGGACAGACAGACAGACAGACGGAGAAACCCTTAGGCAATTATATATATAGATATATATATATATATATGTGTGTTTATATGTGTGTATGTGCGTGCATAACCAAATATAGTTATTTGGTTAATGTATAATTAATACTCTGTACCATTTATATCTTTTAATTTTTTTCTTTTTTTCTCTTCTGATTATATAATATTTTTGTTAATATGTTTCTATTTGACCACTAGGGACAATATCCAGCAATAATTAGTATTCTGCCCCTTTTTATATATTTTTTTTCTTATATTTGTTTTTTGTGGAGCTATTTATTTTTTGTGTATATGTATATAATAAATTACATTTCTCTCCTCCATCCCCGTAAAATGAGTTTGTAATTGTTTTCTGTTAAATATGCATTTATTACACGTACATATTGCTTTGGAGAAGCCACTTTTGCATAATTACCCCTTTTCGTTTGTAGTTTTAATTTGCTGTGAAACGCCATTAACAGCATGGAGAGAGGAAAAACATCTCCTAGCAAATAAATCCCCACCACCTACATCTCAGAAAAATATATATTCAGTGACCAGATAATGGAGGGGAGGGGGTGATAATAACTTCAAAGAATTTCTACAAATCCCTGATGCTTATTCCTAAACTCCAATGAATATTAATTTTTTAGTTTTTCCTTTCATATAGTCTTTTACTTATGGCCGCGACCTAAACAGACCGTCACCGTGTTGTCCTGTGCTTTTTCACTAATGACTATGATAAATCATGTCATGGAATGGGATATTTTTGACCGATCTTACACAGGGACAAATGCAAATCGCCCTTGGTACCAGTATACCCGTTCCTGTTTATATCTGGATAGGGTTATTTTTGACATTTAACTATCAACTATCTAAAAGTTCTTCCATCCTCATGTCCAAACTGACAATGGTTGTCGGTGCGAATCAAGTCGCAGGAGCAGGGCCATCAGCCGTGTTGGTAATCCGTGGCCACTGGACTAAACACTGCTTTTGGGTCCCAGAGTGCCAGCTTCGAATCCGGTACAATGACCTTGGTATCTCTCCCTAATTTTGCTTCTGAGTCCTCGCATCATTTTCCATCCACTTCTCACTTAAACTTGAAGTAAGCCGGCATCTCTTTGCATCAATCCTAATCTCACAAATAAACTCCTCTAAAATTCCTTATCTCCCTTGGAGAACCGCTTGGAAGGGGACCAAATCTGTCAGATTAAGACAGGGATGCGCTTGGAATGGTCCCAACAGCAAACCTGCTTATTGTTGAAGCTTCTCGTTGTTCAGATGCTTCTCATGCCTTAGATCTTCTTGATCTGGACCAAAATACCAAAGAATTTCATTTTTTTCTTTTTTAAGCGATAAAGATTGATGTTGGTAATGTGCCCTTTTCTCGGCTCTGTCTGGTGCTTTTGGAGGTACATTGGTAAAAAAAAAAAAAAATCAGAATATAGAATGAGCCACTGAATGACCACGACCTTGACCTGTAGATCAGAGGGCAGCATTGGTGGACTCATCTCTTCACCATGCTGAAACCCTAACGTCAAAAGCAGCTTTAATTTAGAGGAACCTGCACTCAAGGCCACTATAATTTGGCTCAGTACAACATCGATATGGAGATTTTCCAACAAAAGCACAAAACCTTCTACGAAAATAGTGTTGAATGAGGTCGTATATTGAGCCATTGTCCTACTGATGTTCTGATGTCCTCTTACCGTGGCTGCCCTTGTCTAAATTTATGAAACATTTACCAGGTACTCTATGCAATGAGGTGTACTTTGTGGAGCTTTTACCAACATGTCCCTGGTTACCATGGCTGGCGTTTGTTCTTGCTATTTCCATCAAACTTGGTTGATTCCACCGAACATCTGGATAAGCCAACAGTGTAATGTTTATAGGGGTCTCCTGACTCCTCACCCACAGATGATGTCTGGAGAAAGAAGGATCTGTCATGATGGCTTTCCTAAGTGAATCAAGAGAGCGATCTTGTTGGCTTACCGGTCAGTCAACACCTATCTTGTTGGCATGGAGGGACCCTTATGCTGCCTGCAGAGACTATTTCGGCAATGACCAGCACACTCTCTCATCACCCTCAATAAAACTTCTATGTGGGCTTTAGGTAAGTAAATGCAAAGATCCACTTATGCGTTTGACTTTTCGCACTCCTCATTTCGACATTCTGGAACTTTAAATGAAAGCATGAATGAAATGTGAGCATGGAGATTTTCCAACAACACGGCTGGAGTCTTCATTCCTTTTGCACAGATCAGACTAAACGGCCTCCGAGGATGATTTTGGAAATGACCAGCATTTTCTCATGTTACCCGGAATATAGCTTCTATACTGGACTTTAGGCATAGAAAGCAAGGTGTCATGGATTTCAAGCTACTTCGCTCTTATCATATGATCCCAGCCCAAAACGTGTGAACCGATATTTGTGGTTTGTTTGTTTTTAATAGCTCAAAGCCCAATGAAGTATCTTAAAGCTCCTGGTGTCAAAAAGAGTCTTTTGGGTCACTTTGGGCACTAACACCAGTGCTAGTGCCGCAACTCTTTCTTCTGGAGTAGGTAGTTTTTCATTAATGGCAAAAAAAATTTTTTGATTCAACACACTGCATTCAGTAATAGGCAGGCCATTGCTTCGTAGTTTTCTCCTTTCCTGTTCATCCCTTGCTGTGCCCCCTGCAGATGATGACTTCTAAATGGAGTTAAATCTATCACCTGCTTCCGATGTCGCCCATATTATTAATGGTCCGCTTTATAATCTCCACTTAACACTCCCTGTATCCCAATCGTCAGCTCCATCTTCCCTTTCGTCTTGTTCTTGCGCTCAGGTGACACGATCCCGGACCAGGTGGTGGTGGTGGGAGGCATGTCCTTCACATGATAGATGATCTAACCTACTTTTGTGGACCAGTGATGCATTGAAGTTGCTTTATCTGGTGAGGTTGGGCGTCCAGCTGTGCGTTCTATTCTTGTAAGCCTCATGCTCTGGTAAATTGTCCTTCTAATGCCCGGCTGCAATGACCTCATATTTCATTTCCCGATGGGCAGAAGTCTATGTGCTGCTAATGCCCTGACATGCACGGGATCCTTGTATGACTCAATGGGGTCACACGTCTTTTCTATCTTCCCATTCGACTCATAATTCTCATTTTGCATTCAGGCTACGTGAGAAATATTCTGTTCGGGGAGTCGACGTAGACCACCTATGGCGGGTCGCTTCAATGTTTTAATTCCAAAAAGCTTGCCTAGAGCTTCATATTTTAGAGGAACCAGCTAAATTAACAAGCAAGTCCATGTGGAATCTAATTACCTAGCAGCCGGCAGGCAAGTATTAATAAATTTCAGAAGTGCCATTGACGGGAGGTGTATCGGAGGAACGCATCTGCGACACAACCTTTTTGCTTCCTTAGGAGTTAGGGGAAGAAACAAACAGAGCCTCGAAAGGAAAGGGAAAAAAAACCCCTCTGCATTTGGTTATTGTTTCCTGGGTTTATGGCTGGAGCTGGAGGGAGTGTTCCTCTATCACAGAACACACTGATACATTCCAGATTTAATGTAGCGTTTCATGAAATCTCAGGGAGCAGTGTAAACCAATATTGCTTAGGAGGTTTAGTGTTTTTTTTTCTGCTTTTGCTGGTATTGGGTGTTTTATGGGACAAGCCCTGGGTATGTTTGGGACAAATGCAGAGATATTTGGATGTCATTATTGGGATTTTGTGGGGGAAGCGGTTCTTCGAGATCCAAGAAGTGGTGTGAATGCTCAGTAGCGGCTTTTTGGTTTTGTCGACCCACCTGCGACCACTGGAGGTGAGCGAAAACATTCAGTCCTCCTCCGCCTCTTACCAGGCCCTTGCCACTTTGTGTCATTCCATGAGGTCCAGTCACTAGGCTAATTATGTGGGGTTTTATAAAGGGTTGAAGCGCTCAATATGGCCAGGCAGAGAATTGCTGGTGCAAAAGGAAAAGCAAAACATTTTCTTGACTTTTGTACACTTTTGAATCTTCGAGTAGCGCTGACAAGTCTGTTAAATTAAGCTTTCATCCAGTACAGTCCTCCATGGCAGCCAGACCTTAGTCCAGATCCTTTCCTCATCTCCACCGATCACCTTTTCTAATGTGTTTGAAATGCTTGTATTCTTTATGAAATAACTTGGAACTCTGGCTTAAAGGGGAATCGGCACAACTTGCTATATTCCTTTATTGCTTAGAACTTCGTTTTATTGGGCCACTGCTTTTTATTGGAGGCTGCCTACAAATAATGCCATATTGTAGACTGTCTAACTTGCAGTAACACATGGGCTACTTGCACAGTGAACAAGTCTGTAAGAACATGTTCACACACCACCAAGAAACCTGAAGACACAAAAGAGAATGGTAAAACCAAAAACACTCAGTTTGAAAAAATGTTTGCAGTAATCCGCAAGTGCTAGTAAAAGATGTAAATAACAGGGTATTTGGTTGATACGTTTTTTTGCAAAAAATGTATACTAAGCTGCTCTACCAATCTTCACGGTATACCCATATCACAGCAGTCCTAACTAATGTGTGCAATCCCTATCTGATGTATTTAAAAACCTGATCATCTGTATATTACCTGTGTGAACAGGGTTCAGAGAGGAAAAATCCATGTGTGCATACAGGGCAGAACAGCTTTTGTGCAGCTAGCCCAAGAGGAGTGGTGGAACTCCCCAGTCTTGTAGACACAAGAGAACAATCATGGAAACAGGAACACATGGGCTACTTGCACAGTGAACAAGTCTGTAAGAACATGTTCACACACCACCAAGAAACCTGAAGACACAAAAGAGAATGGTAAAACCAAAAACACTCAGTTTGAAAAAATGTTTGCAGTAATCCGCAAGTGCTAGTAAAAGATGTAAATAACAGGGTATTTGGTTGATACGTTTTTTGCAAAAAATGTATACTAAGCTGCTCTACCAATCTTCACGGTATACCCATATCAGAGCAGTCCTAACTAATGTATGCAATCCCTATCTGATGTATTTAAAAACCTGATCATCTGTATATAACCTGTGTGAACAGGGTTCAGAGAGGAAAAATCCATGTGTGCATACAGGGTAGAACAGCTTTTGTGCAGATAGCCCAAGAGGAGTGGTGGAACTCCCCAGTCTTGTAGACACACAGGTTATATACAGATGATCAGGTTTTTAAATACATCAGATAGGGATTGCATACATTAGTTAGGACTGCTCTGATAAGGGTATACCGTGAAGTTTGGTAGAGCAGCTTAGTATACATTTTTTGCAAAAAACGTATCAACCAAATACCCTGTTATTTACATCTTTTACTAGCACTTGCGGATTACTGCAAACATTTTTTCAAACTGAGTGTTTTTGGTTTTACCATTCTCTTTTGTGTCTTCATGTCTAACTTGCAGTACCTCTTTTCGCCATTATGACTTATCACAGATGTCCACGCAACAGCGCCCCCAGATTCTATCAAAGGAGCTGTGAAATGACAAATCCATCTGTTAATGAACTTTCCAAACTCTGTGGAGTAAATGGTCTCTACAGTGAGGTGTCTGCAGGACTTCTGTAGGTTTGTAGGTTGCTGTCCAAGAAAACTAAAGGCGTGTTGAAGGTTGGATCTGTACACCACATCTACCTTAAATGTCACCCTCAGGAATTAATGCGCCTGGATCTGAAGAGCAAAACGTACAGGCAAGACACCTCAGACATTGCATCTCTTGTGAAATTTCCTAGTCTCCATGCAAATGTAATCAGAGAGCGTTCCTGATCACGGCGATGAGTGGAGCTCCGATCTGCTATCTTAGCAATGTTTTGGCTAAGTATCTTCTATCACTTGTTCTTCAGGCTCCTGAATGAGAACTATTTGCAGATTCAGGTTGGGCTGATATTTTATTTGAAGCCTTATATGGGGTTATCAGTTTCATACCATAAGTCCTGAAATGCTGTAAACAGCGGCTTTAAAGTAAGTTTATTGCAGAAAAATATCCCTTTTATCATTCCTTGCTCTCTTGGTGCTGCTGCGGGAAAGTTCTGATCACAATCGGTCTCCTTCTCCCTCTGGCAGTTGACCTTGCGTTCCCTTTTTCCACTATGGAAGGAATCTTCTCAGCTGCCATATTACTGCATACACGCTACTCCTTCCCCGACAAGCAGGCAAGAAGTTATGTCTATTAGCTGAACAGGGACCTGGCTATAGGGAGAGTGACTGAGCATGTGTGTCCAGCTCATTAGATGGACGTGCACGTCACTATACACTGTGAACACCAGGTGGCACCATACGATGTTATGTTCACCTTTCCCAAGCTCCTAACTCTGCACTTAACCTTTAATTAGTCGCGTGGGGTCTAGACCCCAAATGCAAGTATGGATGGCAGGTAGTTGTCTGTTTTGGCAGCTTGCTAGTTCGGGCACCGCTCCCTTCGCAGTGCATTGCAAAATGTGGTGTCATCTACATGTGCCGCAGCTAGGTCCATGACTAATAGCGTAAGTACGGTATTTTGATGTTACTTTTGGAAAACCCCTATTTCTTGGCTGCAGTTGGTTAAAAAAAAAAAAAAAAAAACCCTAACTGTTCTTTATTCAGCCCCCTGTGTCCTGCCCTGAATCTCTGCTGCTGGTGTCTAGTTCTGTCTGCAGCACTGATGTCATGTCGATAGTGCTGCAGCCAATAAATGATTTCAGCAGCGCGTGCCATCACTTCGGGAAGAGCCGCTGAGCTCCGTTCTTGGCTACAGCGTTGTGACGTCAGTGCTGCCAATGTGAGATCAGTCGTGCAGCCGATAACTGACACCGGACATGGCCCTGGATTAGAGAGAGGGGGATAAGTAAAGCTCCGTTGTTGTTTTTGTTTTTTGCATCAGGGGATAAGGGTTTTTCAAAGCTGTAACACTCCATACAAAACTGAGATTTTGCCGGTCCTCATGGGCGGGACTTGACGTTTAATGACCTTCCCTCTCGGATCCTACATTAATAATAACGCATTGTTTCTCTTAGAAGATTCTAGAACATAGGGACATTAAGTGTAATCCTTTTAGGAAACAACACTAGCTGTCATTTTTGGCCATCGCCAAACTTCTCCAATCTAAATCTGCACAGCCGTGCAGCAAAAGCTCCCAGATTTCATGACTTTGGGACTTTGTACATTCAGGAGATTTGGAAAGGGTGGTAACTACTACTTATAGCCCGATGGTATCTTCGACCCCTTGCTTCATTGATGTCTGAAGTTGAATGGGTTGCCTGGATTAGAAAAACATTCAGAGAAAGCGCCACCTCTGACCATTGGTTGTTCATGGCATTGCAAGTCATCCCTTTAAAATGCAAGGTTCTGAGCTGCAAGACCAGGCACATCCTGCAGATTCTGAAAAAAAAAACAGCCATGTTTTTTTAATCCTGACAAATCCTCTTAGGTAGTGTTTCCCTTTCATTCTGCATAGAATTCTACCTAGATTCTGCTTTATAGCAGTCATTTTGGAAGCCGCTGTAATATTTTAGTGCAGGGTATTGCTGCCTTTTTGTTATGTAGATGTGATGTGCTAATTGTCTTCTGACCGGCAGAAAGATTAATGAATTACAAAGCAAAAAAATCCGCAGAGATGGAAATGATCTGGGATCTGAAAGCCCATAAGACAATCATAAACCGCGTAATGTTCATAAATTGTCCATCATTTGTCCACTCCACGTGGCGCCGGCCGTTTCTATGCAGCATTGGCAGAACTGCAAATATTCAGCAGCGTCTACGATGGATTTTCTGATCAATCACTTCATAATGCCGCATTTTATTCCACCCAACTCGTACCAGATGTGGCCACACAGGGGTTGGACAAGCTGTTGTTGTACCTCGCATAGGGGTACCCATCTTTTCCAGACTAGGGCATGGCCGATCCTTCTAGTCATGCTCCACGATTTCCTCCATTTCCGTATCACTTCATTCTGGGAAGGATGGGTGCAAATCTCTGCGTTACAATAGAAGGTATTTGTGGTCACCCAGCTTTTCCAGTGTCCTCGGTGGCAAATATGAATTTCAGAGGTTTTCTGCTGACACTGGGAAAGCTGGGTGATCACCCATATGGCTAGGTTGTAGCTCCCATAGGAGCTGACGCCCATTTTTCCCAGTTGCAAATCTGAGCTCTCTAGAGGATTTTGCCTTTCATATGCTTTGGGAAAAATGGGAGACAATCAGTATGACTGCACTTTTTTCCATACTTTGTGGAAGGAAATGAGTGATCCTTCACTGTAAAGCAAGGTGAAGAGAGCTATAATAACGCAGGGATGCAGTGAAATGTGTTTGTCCTGATGCTCTGTGATGTGATATGTGATTTTTTATTTTTTTCCTCCCCCAGGTCACCCGTGTGCCAGTTGAGAGTTGTGAGCAGTACCAAAGCTGTGACACCTGCCTGGGCTCCCGGGACCCCCACTGCGGATGGTGTGTGCTCCACAATACGTAAGTTTCGCGGGGGACTTCTCAGACGCTTGCGTACCCTGCTGCCTCATGACAGCCCCTCTCAGTCTTCAGCTTTAAATAGCACCAGTCTATTCCCCCCTGAGCAGCCACAGGCTGGGCCCGGACCCTGGAGACGCTGGCAGAGCGAGGCATGGTAATTTAGGCCAGGTGCATGCAGGACAGCGCTGGCATCCTTCATAGATGCAGATTGCTGCTGTAGGACATTTCTGAGCTCGTCACTTGGAGAAAGACTTAGAGAGAACTGTCACCATTTTTTCTTTCCCTTCTCTGCGATGCTGGTGGGGGTGGGGTGGGGGGGTGGGGGGATGAGAGCAACTCTCCCAATTTTATAGGACTACACCCCAAATCTTCACCGCCTGCCAGTGCAAATTACTGCTGAGGAACTAAGGAGTCGCCACCTGCTGGTCATTTACTGCTTTTTAACCTTAAAGGGGATGTGCGCTCACTAATTTTGACTAGCCACCATACAGTCTTGTGCTCTGGGACTACAACTCCCAGCAAGCCTGTCAGGGTCGCTTCATAGCGTCATTATTGCACCAGTCTTCCATGTTCTGCACTGTACCGTATGGTTAATACCAGGGAGCAATAGCTTGCATCCAGCTTTAGATGTTAGGCCTGCTTCGTCATTCCTATATAGTAAATATATATCTGGTTTGCATGCTGGGAGTTGTAGTTCATGTCCACAAGTTCAGGAGTCCCGGTACGTATCCTCTGGCAGTCCCGTTTTGTATTCGGCGGGTATCGCTGTCATCTGCTCGCCGGTGACCCGTCATCCAGGGGGGGCTTCAGCTGACTGCGGCGTCCATTGACACAATGTCAATACGCGCTCAGGTTAAGAGTCGGTGGCGAGTTTTGTTTTCCCATCGACCCTGCCAAGTACACGATGCGTGCAGCATTACAGGAGCGCGGAGCTGTAATCCCTCTACAGCTGGGATTACCGGCCGACATGTGAACAAAATGGAATGAAGGGCTCTGCAACCTTCTTCTAATGTACTTTGCATCAATTTGGACCTTTCTCAAGATCTCTGCTTGCTGTCAGTGAATTCACACTGATTTACAACCTGAGGCTGATTTCTTTCTCTGCGGCGTAGCTGCAGCGCTCGTTACAGTGCATCACTGATCGCGGACATCCACATTAAGCAACGCATAACAATAATCTTCATATAGCGCCAACATATTCCGCAGCGCTTTACATGCATGCTTTTGCTCTTTTCTTTCTAACGTATTTTCCAGCATTGAGCTTTTTGTTAGTGAATTTTCCAGTGTTGATTTTAGGCATCCTGCCTTATACTCCGGTCACATCCAGAGCTGCAGACAAAATTCTGTTATTCTATGACGAGCATTCCATAGCAGGTAATACATGAGCTGTGAGGCCACATATCTCGTGGAGGAGTGCGGATAAAACGCAAGAGCAGCTGGGAGAATTATAAATGCAGCTCTGGAAGTGAATGGAGTAGGGGCAGTCGTGAAGAAGTTTGGTATTTTCAGCATTGCTCAAACATTATGGTTTTTTGAATCTCGGCCACCAGTAGGGTTCGCTTGGGGGTTGTCATCCTTCCTCTGCTCTGAGTGACGGCTGGACAGGTTTGGCAGCTACTGGACCTGTAATTCCCCAATGTATTGAGCTGCCAGGCTCTCGCCAACAAGCCGCACTTCACGTGTCCAGACTGGCAGAGCGCGGCCGTTGCAGCCGCCGGATGCCCGGGACAGGAGAGCTGTCAGTCTGCAGCACTAATTCCGGCGGCGTCCCCCGCTCTCCGCTGTCACACCTCCCGCCGAGCGCCTGTTTGATGGAAGAGATTCTCACCTTGGCCGGAGCAGTCTCACCTTTATGTCCCCGACCGGAGAACCAATTAAACTGAAATGCAGTCATTCAGCGCGAGGAGAGGGCGGATTTATTTCTGAATTTTTAGATTTGCATGGTCGGGATGAATTGACGTCTAAATACCCATTCTATACATTGCAGGTGTTCTCGGAAGGACAAGTGCGAGCGTGCCGACGAGCTCCACCGCTTCACGACTGACCAACGCCAGTGCGTCCAACTGACCGTGCTCCCCAAGAACATCTCAGTTACTCTCTCCGAAGTCCCGGTTAGTCATACAAAGTTCTATAGGTCTATATAGACATAATCTTGTTGGTTTGTCTCATATCTGTCTCCTTATGTATATGTATAATATCTATATCTTATTCTATCTGTCATATCTGCCTGTCGGGATCTGCCATTATTTTATTGCCGTGTACTTGCAGATGGTTCTCCAGGCCTGGAACGTCCCTGACCTCTCCGCTGGGGTGAACTGCTCCTTTGAGGATTTCACAGAGATGGAAGGACACTTAGAGGGAGAGAAGATTTACTGCACGTCTCCCAGCGCCAAGGACGTCATCCCCATCACACGGGGCCAGGGTAAGCGCCATCACATTGGCCAGTCACGACGATCAAGTCAGAAGGCTCACGTGTGTGTGTATATTATATATATAATCTGAGACTCTGGCTTTGGGGCTGCGATGTATAAACATCATGTTAGGAGCGGAGCATAAAACCCATAAGATGCCAGGACTCTGCAGACCCCAGGACTCGCACCTGTGTTGTGTCTGTCTCTAAACGTAGCCTTCAGTGCTGCATTGCATTATGTCAGATAGTTTGATCAAGCAAAAACTCTTGATTTACTAAGATGCAACACAATTCATGCTGTAGTATCTCGTCACATTTTTTTTTAGAATTTTGAATGCAGCTTTGGGTGTAACTAGAGTATAAGTAACAATAAAACGATCCACTTCTGAGCTCTGTTTATGGCCAGTACTCATGGGTGAGTGGGTGGTTGTCGAAATTGCAGCGCCCGTCAGAGAGGGGGTCATGAGACCCAGCGTGAGCAGCCACGGGCATCAGAGCCTCTCGGCCAAGGGACGGGGGGAGCGATGTTTTCTGGGCTTTAATAAATAGCACTAACAAAAGCCCGTATTCTGGCTGAGAACGCCTCCTCCGCTCTCACCGCTTTCCCTTAATTCTGCCTTAAAGAGCCGGCTTTTGTTGGAGAACAGAAGCCGCCTCTGTTTTTCAATATGTCCCCCCATCCCCGATCCTTCCTCTAAGTCTCCAGTGTAACCGTTCCGCTACATGTTGTGCTGCGATGTTGCAAATACGTCTCTGTTTATTCTTACTGCTACATGTGGTTAACCTCCACATTAGGGCCCTCCAGCTGCAAAACTACAACTCCAAGCATGTGCAGGCAACTGTTGGCTCAAAGGACATGCTGAGAGTTGTAACTTTGCAGCAGTTTAGAGAAAACCGACCTAAAAATTGGTAAAAAGTATGTATAGTTGAGAACATGGCGGAATACCCCATTAAAAAAATAAAGAAGAGTGGTGACCCGATCTCTAAAAACTCAGCTGATCCAGAGAATGAATTCAGCACTGCGGCCCTGTTGCTGATCTCGGCACTGCAGTCCCGCTGCTGAACTTAGCGCTGTGGCCACTTGGTGAAATTGGCGCAGCGGCCCCATTGCTGAATTCGGCGCTGCGGCCCCTGTAGCTGAACTAGGCACTACGGCCCCTGTTGCTGAACTCGGCGCTGTGGCCCCTGTTGCTGAACTCGGCGCTGTGGCCCCTGTTGCTGAATTCGGCGCTGCGGCCCCTGTAGCTGAACTAGGCACTACGGCCCCTGTTGCTGAACTCGGCGCTGTGGCCCCTGTTGCTGAACTCGGCGCTGTGGCCCCTGTTGCTGAACTCGGCACTGCGGCCCCTGCTGCTGAACTCGGCGCTGCGGCCCCTGTTGCTGAACTCGGCACTGCGGCCCCTGTTGCTGAACTCGGCACTGCGGCCCCTGTTGCTGAACTCGACACTGCGGCCCCTGTTGCTGAACTCTGCACTGCGGCCCCTGTTGCTGAACTCTGCACTGCGGCCCCTGTTGCTGAACTCTGCGCTGTGGCCCCTGTTGCTGAACTCGGCACTGCGGCCCCTGTTGCTGAACTCTGCGCTGTGGCCCCTGTTGCTGAACTCTGCACTGCGGCCCCTGTTGCTGAACTCTGCGCTGTGGCCCCTGTTGCTGAACTCGGCACTGCGGCCCCTGCTGCTGAACTCGGCACTGCGGCCCCTGTTGCTGAACTTGGCACTGCGGCCCCTGTTGGTGAACTCGGCACTGCGGCCCCTGTTGCTGAACTCGGCACTGCGGCCCCTGTTGCTGAACTCGGCACTGCGGCCCCTGTTGCTGAACTCGGCACTGCGGCCCCTGTTGCTGAACTCGGCACTGCAGCCCCTGTTGCTGAACTTGGCACTGTGGCCCCTTTACGGTTTTCCCTGCTCAGCAGCGCCCCCGACATCCCGCCAGGTTGTGCATCTATGGGGTCGAACCTCCGATATCTGCATTGAGTTGGTTTTGATGCCTATTAACAGTTACTAAAGCATCGATTCCGCACTGTGACCTTCCTAGAGATCAAACTACTATGAACATAAAATAATGGCCTCCTAGAAATATTCTGTCACTTTATGGTAAATGAGTGCCCCCTTTAAATTAAAGTATTACTTTCCTTGAGTGTGTCCTTAAAGCGACAGCCGTGTAGTCTTCATCATGCACCATGTACAGCACAGCCCCCTCGTTCTCGATGTTGCGACCTCGGTCAATGTGATATTTTTTATTTATTTTTTATTTGCAGGAGACAAGAGAGTGGTGAAACTTTACCTAAAGTCCAAAGAAAGCGGGAAGAAGTTTGCGAGCGTGGACTTTGTCTTCTACAACTGCAGCGTGCACCAATCGTAAGCGATTCCTCCAGCTAAAATCTGGTTGCATTTTTACAGGCTCAATGTCCTTTTAAATCCGTTTAGCCCAACCCAATCCGAGGGGGTGTGTATACTTCTGCAACCATCATTATTGCAATAGTGCATCTAATATAATTTTAGTTCCATATCGCCAGCCTACTCGAATAGTTTTGCACTAATGCTGACTGTGCGCAGCTTCTGCACCACCGATGTGTCGCCATGACTACAGACTGCAAACTAACCTTGACGGCAGGAACTGACTACCCACACCTGTTGTAACCATGGTGACACATAGGTCTGCATGGGAGCTGTATACAGAAAACGGTAAGAGGTTTTTCATCAAGACCTTTTGCGAAGGTGATTCACTTGTTTACTTAAGATGCATTGGAATAAAAAGCAAACCCTTTATATAAAGAAAAAGAAATCAGTGACACCTAGTGAGCAAAATGGATGAAAAAGACCCAAATCTGATCTTCATTATAGAAGATAGGAAATGTTGAGTTAATTAGGTTCCTTTTACTCCAGATTTTTCGTCGTCAGCTGGAGCTGTCGGGGCATGCTGGGAGTTGTAGTTGAGGCTTGCCATGTACCGTATGTCGATCGGAGATGCTTCCCTCGTCTCTGGACCCTTATAATGGTCACACGGTGGGGGGAGGGGAGGGCCGACTCTTTTTTTCGGTGGGTGCACTCTTCATGCCTCCAGTGTCCATTTATGGTGTAATGAAACGTGCCAGGGTGATGTTTAGATAAAGGATCCGGCGGTGGCTCCGGGGCCGGGCGAGCCGCTGCTCCTTTATAAACATGGATATTCTGCATTCAGCTTTTTTTCCCTTTTATTAGGGACTCGCTAATGGAAAGTTTCCTGCGCTCTGCGCTCGCCGCCTTTGGATGCTGCTTGTAAAGGAAATGCTAGCTGCAGGCGAATCTGTTTTGCGGGAATCGGCAAGGTTTTTATTTTTTTTGTAGCGCGGCCTTTGATAGATCCCGTACTGTTCACCTGACAGTCTAGCTGCCTTTTAAGTGGGGATCTTTCTCAGTCGGTGCGACCCCGGGGAGTCTATCAAGCGAGCCCCGTCTGCCTTCTGTTAACTCTTTCTGGCTTGCGTTACTTTTCCGACATATATTAAAGAAATCTTTATTTCGTGGCATCTTTTATTAAGTTAAACTTTAAAACGGAGAAAAGCAGCTCTGGCGCCGCTTATCCTACGGACATGAACATTGCGCCCAGCTTATTGCACATTTGTGGCCTGCTTCAGGTTGTGACTCCATATCGTAGATACATGACAAGTGCAGTTTGCCTCATTTGACTCCCACAAGTCCAAGATCTCAAAACAAGGTGAACGTCGGGGCCTGATGTTTCACCAGCCCCTTACTCTATACTAGTTTTGGCCTCCCTCCCATGAGAACACAATGGTCGGCGACTGCAGCTTAGTCGCAGTGTCAGATGGAGGCTGTAGTAGTCTGAAATCCACTTTCTGCCTCATCAGAAGCTTGTACTCTGCCCATCCACCTTCCTTTACACTGCAGGCCGGCTTCTCAATGATGCGAACAGAATGATGCTGCGATTCCTCCTGCCCATGGAAGGTAATGATCTACGTAAGGCGGTTCCTTATGTTTACCTCTAGGGTTCTACTTTAATTGGCTAGGACTTCCATTATGCACCTATGCCAGCCATTGCCCATGGTGCCACCACAAGTTCAGCTGCAGCGCCCTCCCTAACTCACCAGAGAGTGACGGCTCGGCGCAGTGTTTAAATTAATATCCGCCGCCGAAATCAAACTGCATAAATTTGCATAAAGCGCACGCCAATTAACGTGTTTGTAGGTAAAGCTAAAGGCTTCTCATTACCAAAACGAGGGGCGAAGAAGTTGCTGGAGACATGGAAATAAATTTCTTTTTTTGCAAGCAGCTTAATTAAATATTTCCTCAATGTTGTGTTTGTGAACATTTTTTTTTTCTACGTTTTTCGGCGGATTTCTGTTTAATGGCTGCGTCGACACGTCTCGCTGGCGGGGGATCTCGGGGCTTTAGAAACGCTCCTCCGCAGAGAGACCGTCCTACCTTGACATATGGAAGTGTAACTTTGAGCGGGAATTGGAAAAGATCCCTCGCATTCCAAATGTTTGTGTACGAGCGGAATGCGGATTCCATCTTTAAAGGGGGCTCTGTGCTAAATCAAAGCTCCAGACCCCTAGTGATATGTCATCACTATCTAAGCTGAGAATACCACTTTGATTCTCGGAGGGGAGCTCCACTTTTGGACATCATTTTGTATTTGCTAATGATAAATGTTTCCATTTTTCTGAATTAAAATTACTTTCTTTTAACTCTGAACATTTTTTAAAAAACTTATACTTGTTCACCAAAAAGAGCAATCCTGTACAGTACTCAAGAGCTGCAATCTATATTCTACTAGCTGTTATTAAGAATGATCAGCAAGCACAGTACACAGTGACTATACCAGCAGAATAGTGAGTGCAGCTCTGGAGTATAATACAGGATGTAACTCAGGATCAGTAATGTAATGTATGTACACAGTGACTGCACCAGCAGAATAGTGAGTGCAGCTCTGGAGTATAATACAGGATGTAACTCAGGATCAGTAATGTATGTACACAGTGACTGCACCAGCAGAATAGTGAGTGCAGCTCTGGAGGATAATACAGGATGTAACTCAGGATCAGTAATGTAATGTATGTACACAGTGACTGCACCAGCAGAATAGTGAGTGCAGCTCTGGAGTATAATACAGGATGTAACTCAGGATCAGTAATGTAATGTATGTACACAGTGACTGCACCAGCAGAATAGTGAGCGCAGCTCTGGAGTATAATACAGGATGTAACTCAGGATCAGTAATGTATGTACACAGTGACTGCACCAGCAGAATAGTGAGTGCAGCTCTGGAGTATAATACAGGATGTAACTCAGGATCAGTAATGTAATGTATGTACACAGTGACTGCACCAGCAGAATAGTGAGTGCAGCTCTGGAGTATAATACAGGATGTAACTCAGGATCAGTAATGTAATATATGTACACAGTGACTGCACCAGCAGAATAGTGAGTGCAGCTCTGGAGTATAATACAGGATGTAACTCAGGATCAGTAATGTATGTACACAATGACTGCACCAGCAGAATAGTGAGTGCAGCTCTGGAGTATAATACAGCATGTGACTCAGGATCAGTAATGTAATGTATGTACACAGTGACTGCACCAGCAGAATAGTGAGTGCAGCTCTGGAGTATAATACAGGATGTAACTCAGGATCAGTAATGTATGTACACAGTGACTGCACCAGCAGAATAGTGAGTGCAGCTCTGGGATATAATACAGGATGTAACTCAGGATCAGTAATGTAATGTATGTACACAGTGACTGCACCAGGAGAATAGTGAGTGCAGCTCTGGGGTATAATACAGGATTTAACTCAGGATCAGTAATGTATGTACACAGTGACTGCACCAGCAGAATAGTGAGTGCAGCTCTGGAGTATAATACAGGATGTAACTCAGGATCAGTAATGTAATGTATGTACACAGTGACTGCACCAGCAGAATAGGGAGTGCAGCTCTGGAGTATAATATAGGATAATTAATGCATGCATGTTCTTAAGATTCTTGTGATCGTTGCACAAAGATTGTCTGTTCTAGATGGGACCGCGGCTCCTATGACGATGTGCGTGTTGGAGTATGTAAATTACCTTACTAATCTGATTATCATTTATTATCCAAGATTGCATGGACGGAACATAGGGAAACACTTGTCCAGACAGAAGATGACTCTCTCTATTCTGGAGCCCGTGGGTCATAGTTGAAAGGTCAGGGTTGCAGGACAGAGTCTTGCAGTGACTGGTAATAATTAGCATACATCCATGGCTCCCTGCGGTTTGTAAAATATTTGCGCCCCGATCTTATCTGCTTTGGGTGGAAGTCTGACCCTCACATGCTGCGGAGATGAATGGTGGATATTATGACATCACGGAGTGTGAAATCCTCGGATATCATCTGCTAAGAGGCTGAGCGTCTTATTGAATGGTTATGCTGATTTTCTCGGCTCTAATCTTTTCTGGCCTCCGAGTAAAAGATCAATACAGAATTTTATTTCAGTGTTTAATAGAGGAAAGCCTATTATAGATATGATGATTTCGGCACCGATCACCACGCATTTCGCAGTGTGCGGCTTGATACTGAGATTGTTTCACTGGCTGCTGCTTTCAGTTGGGATTTTGCATTTGCAGTTCCATTTTTATGGCTGCCTTTTAATAATATGTTTCTGGTTTTGGTCTTAAAATATGAGCATGTATATCTTTTAAAAGCCATCAGGCCCTAAGGCATCACTTATTTGACCTTAAACAGTAAAGTCTCAATCCTACGTAATCCTTCAGCAGTCATCATTTCAGCCTTGGGACACACTGCTCACCATTGGCTCCTCTGGATACCAAAATGTGTTGGCGTCTAGTGGGGTCTTTTAGGTCAGAAAATCAAGACGTTATGGTGGGTTGTGATTGCAAACCAAACTTCACACATAATTTCAGGTTTTATTTAAAGGAAATTACCCTTTTAATTGTTAAAAAAAGATAATGTAGAATGTGTGGACTAAGTAATTCAACCAGCACAATAGTGAGCGCAGCTCTGGAGTATAATACAGGATGAAACTTTGGATCAGTACAAGATGAGTAATGTATGTACACAAGTGACTCCATCAGCAGAATAGTGAGTGCAGCTCTAGAGTATAATACAGGAGGTAACTCCGGATCAGTAATGTAATGTATGTACACAGTGACTGCACCAGCAGAATAGTGAGTGCAGCTCTGGTGTATAATACAGGATGTAACTCAGGATCAGTAATATAATGTATGTACACAAGTGACTCCATCAGCAGAATAGTGAGTGCAGCTCTAGAGTATAATACAGGAGGTAACTCCGGATCAGTAATGTATGTACACAGTGACTGCACCAGCAGAATAGTGAGTGCAGCTCTGGAGTATAATACAGGATGCAACTCAGGATCAGTAATGTATGTACACAGTGACTGCACCAGCAGAATAGTGAGTGCAGCTCTAGAGTATAATACAGGAGGTAACTCAGGATCAGTAATGTATGTACACAGTGACTGCACCAGCAGAATAGTGAGTGCAGCTCTGGAGTATAATACAGGATGCAACTCAGGATCAGTAATGTAATGTATGTACACAGTGACTGCACCAGCAGAATAGTGAGTGCAGCTCTGGAGTATAATACAGGATGCAACTCAGGATCAGTAATGTAATGTATGTACACAGTGACTGCACCAGCAGAATAGTGAGTGCAGCTCTGGAGTATAATACAGGATGCAACTCAGGATCAGTAATGTAATGTACGCACACAGTGACTACACCAGCAGAATAGTGAGTGCAGCTCTGGAGTATAATACAGGATGTAACTCAGGATCATTAATGTAATGTATGTACATAGTGACTGCACCAGCAGAATAGTGAATGCAGCTCTGGAGTATAATACAGGATGTAACTCAGGATCAGTAATGTAATGTATGCACACAGTGACTGCACCAGCAGAATAGTGAGTTTATGAGTTCAGCTCTTGAGTGTTGGCTGCTGGGCTCTTTTTTAGCTTTCATTTGCCCCGATTGGCATTCGGCAGTAGTTTGGGTTTGTGTTATGTAATATATTAAGATTTTTCCACTATAAACAAAAAATAACTGAAGCATTAAAGGAAAGTAACACTTCCCCTCTGTGAGTTCAGGATTCTTCTGCTCGTGACGTCGGCTCATTGACTTTTCATGGAGCTGTAATGTTGCTGTTCTTTGCTCGCTCTCTGGGACGGGTTTGGGTCTTGCGCACGGGTGAAATACTTCATTACCTGGTAGATAAATGAATATGAACTTGGGTTATCAGGCTAATTGCTTATTATTGTTCGCAGCCACGCATGTTAATAGACGCCAAGAATCCGCTTTATTAAAGAGCAGTATTTACAAATTGCTCTTAACACCTCGTTACCCAGAAGCCCGCAGGTCTGATGAGTCCTTGTGCCATGATCGGCTGCCCGTGATCACTGCAGAGCTATGAATATTATCCTGCCCGGGCATGTTGGGAGTTGTAATTTTACTGTGGCTGGAGAGGCAGAGGTTGCAGTTTAAGCTACAGATGTATCCAAGTAATGCAGGCTGTATCACAGTGGGCCAAGTCAGCAGACAAAGAGCTTAGATACACTCCTCGGCTGATAGGATATTGTTTCATAAGCTTAGATATTCTGGATCAGGGAAGAGGAATCACACTTTATTGGCTTAAAGGGGCTCTGTCAGCATATAATGACTGTTCAAACCAAGCACAGGCGATCGATGATCCATGGCGGGGCATAACATTATCTACCTTCCCACCTGCTTGTTTTCCCTCCATCTCTGACCTTTTCTGCCACTTTGAAGCCAGAGCTGTCAATCAAGGAATAGGGGGTGGAAATAGAGGTAAATCAAGATGTTGAGAAGATGTATATAAATGACTGTCCCTGCCGTAAGCACCGAGCGGCAGGACTTCGTTTCAACAGTCATTCTGTGGGGACAGAGTCACTTTAAATATGTAGCTCAGCAGACATTATCATATATAAGCTTAGTTGATCCATTGTTAGAGTTGCTGTAGTTTGGTCTGTGGTTACATTGTTGCTGTACTTTGGTTGCAACATTGTTGCTATAGTTTGGCCGATTGTTATATGGTTTCTGATGTTTGGCCAGCGGTAACTTTGTTGCTGTACTTTGGTTGCAACGTTGTTGCTGTAGTATTGCCGCTTGTTGCGTTGTTGATGTACGTTGGCCGGTTGTTGCAGTGTTGCTGTAGTTTGGCCTGTGGTTACATTGTTACTGTAGTTTGGCCGATTGTCATATTGTTTATTTGGCCAGTGGTTACTTTGTTGCTGTACTTTGGTCGGTTGCAACATTGTTGCTGTAGTTTGATCACTAGCTGCATTGTTGCTGTACTTCGACCGGTTGTTATTTTGTTGCTGTAGTTTGTATGATTTGTTACATTGCTACAGTACTTTGGCCGGTTGTTAATTGTTGTATTATTGCTGATTGTTGGTGATGCCGATCTTTGGCTGATTGTTTTTTTTGTCCCTGTAATTAGATAGTTGTTGCAGAGGTGCCAAAGTTTAGCTGGATGTAAAGTTGTTGCTGTAGTTTGGATATTTTTAGCAGTGTTGACATAGTTTGAGCAGTTGTTGCCAGGCTTTGGCGGGTGCTGCGATAGTGCCGCGCTTTGGCCGGTTCTGCGGTGGTGCCAGGCTTTGGCCGGGTGCTGCGGTGGTGCCAGGCTTTGGCCGGATGCTGTGGTGGTGCCGCTCTTTGGCTGGGTGCTGTGATGATGCCACGCTTTGGCCAGGTGCTGCGGTGATGCAAGGCTTTGGCCGGGTGCTGCGATGATGCTGCGCTTTGGCCGGGTTCTGCGGTAGTGCCAGGCTTTGGCCGGGTGCTGCGGTGGTGCCATGCTTGGCTGGGTGCTGCGGTGGTGCCATGCTTTGGCCGGGTGCTGCGGTGGTGCCGTGCTTTGCCGGGTGCTGCGGTGGTGCTGGGCTTTGGCCGGGTGCTGCGGTGGTGCTGGGCTTTGGCCGGGTGCTGCGGTGGTGCCGTGCTTTGGCCGGGTGCTGCGGTGGTGCCGTGCTTTGGCCGGGTGCTGCGGTGGTGCCGTGCTTTGGCCGGGTGCTGCGGTGGTGCCGTGCTTTGGCCGGGTGCTACGGTGGTGCAGTGCTTTGGCCGGGTGCTGCGTTGCATTGTTGTATTTCTGCAGCTCATCAGTTGGCGGTGCAGTAAATGTCTTCCTTCCCGTTCTTATTCCGGGGTCTCTCAGTGGTCGGTCTGCACCCTCCACTCTCATGTGTCGGCTTCACTGAGCATCCATAGATTACGCTGTGCCATGGAAATATCCGCGGCACTAAATGCATCTCCTTATTAACTCTCCATTTACTTTGCCTAATAGCTACAACATATTCGTTAAATGAACGCATTTGCCAAATGTCAGGGCCGCTCATGTAAGGAGTCTCCAGTGTAAATAAAATTATATCCGCTTCTATTAAAATGACTAATGACATCTACATATTCAAATACCAGAACAGACGCCGCGCTGCCAATATTAGTGAACTTATAGAAAATGAGCAGCTCCATGAGTGGTAGATCCTGGCATCATGGCACCCACTGTGTCTGTGGCGGTGCAGGGCTCCCAGTACATAAACCTCGCATGGGCTGAGATAGCAGAAAAGACTGACCGTTGTCCGTCATCTGACCCCGTCCGTCACTTCACATCCGGCTGGTTGTGTTTACAATCCTGCAAAGTTTAGTGACTTTCTGGGAAAGCTGAGTGACGACTTTATGGCCACCCAGCTTTTGTTTTGTTTTTTTTTGAGAGTCCTGAAGGGTAAAATTAGCTAATTATATAATACAATAATGCGCTGGTGCGTTACTGCTTAATCTTCCTGTATTACAACTCCCATCGTGGCCAGGCATTGCACACGTTAAACCCTGAAGAGGGAAGATCCGGTCCAGCTTTGTTCTCACTCGCTGAATATATGTTTTTCTTTACCAGATGCCTCTCCTGTGTGAATGGATCGTACCCGTGTCACTGGTGCAAGTATCGCCATGTGTGCACCCACAATGCAGCCGACTGCTCCTTCCTGGAGGGCCGAGTGAACATGTCCGAGGTAAGAAAGCCAGTCCGTCCTCACCGCGGTTAATCCTCCATCGAGCACACTTGGGTACATTCTGTTTTTAGGACGTAGACCCCCGAGGTTCATAGTGAGCTGCGTCTAATGCGTGGGGGACATAGAAGTAACATGAAGAGTAAGTGTCTGCCCTCTGTACCCTTCCCGATAACGCTCTCGCCCCCCCTTATGAAGCCTGCGTCCCTCCTGGCCGCTCTTCCTCCCATCTGCGGAGTATATAGGTCATCTCTACCCTGCGGTGGTTGGTTACATATATGGTGACTGACAGCTACGAGGAGCGGACGGTCGGAGGGACACACAGCTGTCCTTGATCGCTGCAAGTTTTTAACCTTTCCTCTTGTAGGAAGCCAATGGGGATGTTTGTATTTTGGGGGGAGGTTGTCTCCTTTGATGTTGGGTGCGACCGCCGTTTTTTTTCTTTAGATGTAGAAGTGAATATAACTATTTGGGGTCCCGCAGATCTGTGTGTCTGCGGGGAGGAAATGCTTGTTTCAGGCTTATTGCTCACACACTGAGAGCTGCGTGATGATGGCGGAGTGCACACAGCGGCTGCCGGACACTGTGCACAGGAGTGGGCTGCAGAGCTGTATCTCCAGACCTCCCTGTATATGGGGAAAGAGAGGGGGCTCCTATGGGAGAGGGCAGTAACGCTAGATTCTACTGCCCACCATATCCTTCCGGACGGCTCTGTCCCCCTCTCCCCACATTGCCCTACCGCCGGCTGTCCGGACTGCTCTGCCAAAATCTTCTGACAAAATACAAAACCTTCCTGTGATTTTGACTTCTTCTTGCACTTTTTTTGTCCACTTTCTTGTCTGGCCGATCAACCACTGCCATTGTCGGCCGTCTTGGCTTCTATGGCTGTAACATTTTTGTCACTTGGTCACCCAATTTCCTTTTCCCATTTAACCCATGGCAGTAATGGTGTCTCCTCCATGCATCCTTCTCCGTGCATATGTGGACTTTGGGGACTTTGTCACCCACAAGAGAAAAAACAATGTTCTGATCTTCACCTCTGTCCTCCATTTTTTGGGCGCGTAACCAGACTTTGCTCCGTCACCAGCTGTAGCAGTAAACCCTCCTTAACACTTCAAGCCCCAAATCTAGTATTGGTGGGCTTAAGTCACTCTGTCACCAGCCCCTCTGCGTTATCTATGCAGCGCATGCAAGGGGCCGTCTGAACCGCTGGGAAAAGAAGCCGCAATTCAGCAATGATTAATGATGTGTCCAGAGCCGATCCGGGGAAATATTTCCTGGTTGTATTCTCTGCCATTATTCCTCCCGTCTCCCTGACAGCCTTCTCCAGCGCCCGCAGATCACCAAATGTGCCGGTAATAAAGGATTCAGCATTCTGTGGATGAGACGAGGTCTGAAAGGCAAGTGGCGGCCTGGTGTGATCCTCTGCAGTGAGGGCGTGCTGCGGTGACGCCACGGTGTACGGCCTGCGGACTGCGGCTCATCTCCAACCTGTTCGAAAAGCAGCAATGGGGGTAGCTGGACGTTCATCGTAAAGGGTGACATGGGAGGGTGATCCTGCCACCTACGGACCCCACAATCCCTATTTCTGGATATGGATTAGTGCCACCTTTTTTCTACATCTTCTCACTGTACTGTGTCACGGTCCGTCATCTAACCCAGTAACTCTCCAGCCACGGCGAAACTACAACTTCCAGCATGCCCTGCCAGTCGCTAGAAGTTCTGGTTATAGTAGAGTTGTAGATCATTGATCTCGTCAATCTTGCTGGCTTTGGCCATGTCTCAGCTGCTCAGACTGATGACCTTTGTGATATGCCCAACCATCACTGCTGACACTTGTAGTACCACGACCACCGGGGACAGTCGTACTGCCCGTCAGGCCTAAAGGGCGTTCATTTTTGAATAGTCTGAATGTGGCTGGATAAAGGGAGCATCCAGTAATAGGACGGCGCGTCAAAGCCTTCAGCCTAATTACACGGCCCACGGTGCTCCTGCCGACATCATCTCCCCGGTGCGGAGAGCAGGAGGAAGGAGCCCGGGCCGGGGAGGAAGGTGAGCGCCAACTTCTGTCTTTCTGACTCGGCGGCCTTCTGTGGTGTCTGCAATTAAAAATGAATTATCGTTTAATAAAAAGTCTGATCTCGGAGGATTAGATGACTGCCCCCGACCGCAGCGACTGAAGGTGGCTTGTGAATTGAGGCCGGGTTCAGCGCAAGGTGACTGAAAAGTTATATTAAGTGGAGATGCTTAATGCGGAGATATTAGCTAGTCCTTGTCTCCTGCCGATCGCTTCTTATGATTCCTCACCTCCATGTACCCCGACGCTGCCCCTCCCTCACCTAATCTGTACTCAAGGAGGGTTCCTTAAGACAGTAAAGATTCTTAAAGGAGTCCAGGAGTATAATCCAGGATGTAACTCAGGATAAGTTTTGTTATATACAAACATAATGACTGCACCAGCAGAATAGTGAGCGCAGCTCTGGAGTATAATACCGGATGCAACTCAGGATCAGTAATGTAATGTACACAGTGACTGCACCAGCAGAATAGTGAGTGCAGCTCTGGGGTATAATACAGGATGTAACTCAGGATCAGTAATGTATGTACACAGTGACTGCACCAGCAGAATAGTGAGTGCAGCTCTGGGGTATAATACAGGATGTAACTCAGGATCAGTAATGTATGTACACAGTGACTGCACCAGCAGAATAGTGAGTGCAGCTCTGGAGTATAATACAGGATGTAACTCAGCATCAGTAATGTAATGTATGTACACAGTGACTGCACCAGCAGAATAGTGAGTGCAGCTCTGGGGTGTAATACAGGATGTAACTCAGGATCAGTAATGTAATGTATGTACACAGTGACTGCACCAGCAGAATAGTGAGTGCAGCTCTGGGGTATAATACAGGATGTAACTCAGTATCAGTAATGTAATGTATGTACACAGTGACTGCATCAGCAGAATAGTGAGTGCAGCTCTGGAGTATAATACAGGATGTAACTCAGGATCAGTAATGTATGTATACAGTGACTGCACCAGCAGAATAGTGAGTGCAGCTCTGGAGTATAATACAGGATGTAACTCAGGATCAGTAATGTATGTACACAGTGACTGCACCAGCAGAATAGTGAGTGCAGCTCTGGAGTATAATACAGGATGTAACTCAGGATCAGTAATGTATGTACACAGTGACTGCACCAGCAGAATAGTGAGTGCAGCTCTGGAGGATAATACAGGATGTAACTCCGGATCAGTAATGTAATGTATGTACACAGTGACTGCACCAGCAGAATAGTGAGTGCAGCTCTGGGGTATAATACAGGATGTAACTCAGGATCAGTAATGTAATGTATGTACACAGTGACTGCATCAGCAGAATAGTGAGTGCAGCTCTGGAGTATAATACAGGATGTAACTCAGGATCAGTAATGTATGTACACAGTGACTGCACCAGCAGAATAGTGAGTGCAGCTCTGGAGGATAATACAGGATGTAACTCAGGATCAGTAATGTATGTACACAGTGACTGCACCAGCAGAATAGTGAGTGCAGCTCTGAAGTATAATATTGAGAATAGGATAACTTATGATAATGACTAAAGCTTTTGTGTAAAGTGATTGTAAAGGCGTGTTTAGAGGTGGACATGCCCTTTAAGCTGTGGTGACCAGATCTTGTGACGAGCGTGGAATTATACATCTGGAGTCAGACATTGCCGTCTTGTACAGATTGCTTTCTTTTAGGCTGTTAGTGGTTGAGGACTTGAATTCAGTCTCTTGGACCAGAGTCGCCATGTGATTGTTAATCTGCCGCCCGTGTTTGTTTCCATCCATCCTTGGAATGCCAATGAAGACTTGAGCGACACGGTTCCTCCAAAATGACAGAGTAGGCAGCGTCCCCGGCGCTCAGACCGTCAGTCTGCCGAGCGCTGCTGTCTGGAGAGTATTTATTGAGACTCTTGACAGACAGTAAAACACGCTGGGATTTGCATAGATCTGAGTAATTGTGAGACGTTCCCGGCTCCTGATTGGTTTCCGCCTTTCCATTCCTGCGCCATTTCCATCGTTGAAGAAGTCTTTTGTGCTGTGAGGGCTCGGAGATGATTCTTGCGATGACGCAGTGTAACATCCATTTATCATGTCAGAGCAAGGGAAAAAGCAATCCAGCTAAAAAGGGGGCTAATAAGGGGCACCTGGGAATCGGAGGTCCAAATTCACTGACTTGTCCAATACGAAGACTTATTTTTCGAAAATTCAATTTTCACCTAAAAAACATATCGTATATAGTAGAAAACCATTTGTAAACAATTGTGACTATATCCGTGGATGCAACCAGTAATCCAGGTTCACAGTGCGGGACAATAATGAATCAAATGTCACGACAGCATAAATGCAACTAAGGCTACGTTCACACTAGTGTCGGGCTCGGCCCGTCGCAGTGCGTCGAGCCGAGGTTACCGACGCCAGCAGTGAATTTACAAACATCCAGTAATTTCTGTAGAAACAGCGCCTCCGTCATCTGTAGGTTGTTCCTGGTGTTGCAGCCTGAGCTGAGTGAGGTTTTTTTGGCTGTTGTACTCATAGTTACTAGGGTGTCTGACTTTTACACCTTCCCATACATTTTTATTCCTTACAAGTAAGACAAGAGGAGGTATGGGTGTGTATATATGAGGGAGGCCGGGAGATCTTCCAGGCCCGAGTATGTACTGTATATATAAGAAGGTCCTGGCATGTATACATATGGGGGGATATTCCAGTGCCTGGTGTGTACATAGACGATACATGTATGGAGATAAGTATGTGACCCCTCCACCTCTAGGAACTTTTCTAATCTCCCATCCTACAGCCATAGACATTACTATGGAGTCGCCCTCAGCGGATATATCGGCCCTGCTCTTCTGGGAAGATTTTCTTCAAGATTTTGGAGGCCTCAGTGGGAATTTTTGCCCCCTCATTCATCATTTGTGAGGTCAGACCCTGATGTTGGGGGGAGGCCGGGCTCACAGTCTCCATTATAGGATGGGGCTGAGGTCCGGGCTCTCGTGTTCTTCCCCTTCATCTCTGTATGGAGCTTGTACACTGGGTACAGTCATGGGGGGCAGAGAAGGGTCTTCCCCAAACTGTTCCCACAAATCTGGAGCTACAACTGTCCACAATGTCTTGTGCTGATAACAGCCCATAGTATTATCCTCCTCCTCCACCATCTGTTCAGGGGGCACAATGCAGTCAGGGGGTAACGTCCTCCTGGAACCACCAAACCCAGACTCCTCCATCAGACGCAGATAGAGAAGTGCGATCCGTGACTGCACAGAACACGTCTCCTCCAGAGTCCAGTGGTGGCGGCTTTACACCACTCCATCCAACGCTCGGCATTGTGCTTGGTGATGTACGGCTGCATCCGGCTGCTCGGCCGTGAATATCTTCTTGGGAGCGCAGTGTTTCTGCTGATACCAAAAGGAAAAGGTTTGGACTCTGCAGTTATGGGGTCAGCAGAGCGTTGGTGACATTTCTGCCCTCTGCTCCTCAACACTCGGCCCCCCGCTCTGTAATGTTACGGGGTCTCCATTTCGTGGCGGAGTGGCTCTGGTTCCTTTCACTTCTCAATAATATCACTCACAGGTGATGGAGGAAGATTTAGGAGGAAGAAATGTCATGGCCGGACAATGGTGCTGGATGGTATACACAGTGGGAGATGTGGGCAGATTTTTACATGGGGGGCTATGAGGCCAGATTCTATACATGGGCGACGGGGCCGGGTGTTGTACGTTGGGGTAGGGGGCCTGATGAGAACCCAGAATTCATTGATTAGTCGTCCGCCCTAATCCTTTTCTCCATGCTGTGTACATGGGGGTGATATATCCAGTCCCGGCTGATGTGACTCCCGCCGGCCGTCCCAGTTACTTAGGAACCAAAACAAACTTGTCAATCCTAAACACAATGGCGGAAGCACGCCTTACAGAGGAGTCTGCCCAGGAAGCCGGAGCATAAACCGCAGCCACTCTGGCCAGAAAATTCACCTTTTCCTGGTGACTAATTTAACATCGGATCTACGACGACCTCAGTCTGTGTCACCTTTTCTTACAGGGGATCTCCACTCTTCTAACGTCGCGTTCTACCATTCTCCCCGCGTTCTGCTTGCTTTCCTATAAACTGCAAAATCTTTATACCTGGACAGTGAAAACTTGTGCAGAACTGATATTTTTCACTTTGCTACAGTTGTTTATAGTTTAGACGAATACGGTCCTGATAGTTTGTTACAATGTTTTGGTGCAGGCCGGGGCCTGATCACATCAGCTCTTATTTTTGTGCAGACCTCCAGAAAAGCTCCTGTCCTATACACCAAGCGTATCTATAGGGCTCAAAACGGAGACCAAAGGAGCGTTCTTCTGCCCCTCAGACTCGGGATTGTCTGTATGCAGATGTAACAGACCCTCTGCAGTGAGAAGTATAAGACCTGTGCGACTTATCGCCAGTCATCAACCGCAAGCTGAGATTTTAGAACTGGCAAAGAATGGAGCACAATGTTGCAGAACTTTCCATTCTCTGGTGGGTCACAGATTTCAGGCCGGTGCCCGCCCCGGGCCGCTGTGTTCGCCCCTTTTCTCATTCCCTGTCTGATCTGGGACATTTCCATGAAGCGCACACGTGCCTTGTAGAATGAATTCCCGCGTCTCCGCTCTGCATGTGGCTGGGCGTGCGGCCCTCCAGGTGTTTCCTGTTTTGCATACTTTCGGGATGATGTGGGCCCTGGGACCCTTGAACGTTGTTGTGCGACCTTTACAGCTGAGATTAAAAGACCGAGTTGACATGAAGCCTTGGAGGGGGGAGATCGCTTTTTTTTTTCTGAGCATTTTCTTATCGAGCACTAGTGATGAGTGAATGTGCTCGGATAAGGTGTTATCTGAGCATGCTCGGATGCTAACAGCGCGTCTTCAGCGCGCTCGAAAATATATTCGATTGCCCGTGGCTGCATGTCTTGAGGCTGTTCAACAGACGCAACACATGCAGGGATTGTGTAACAAGCAGGCTGTCTCCGCGTGTGTTACGGCTGTCTAACAGCCACGAGACATGCAGCTGCGGAGACACAAACATATTTTTTTTTAACACCCTGAGAGTACAGGAGCATGCTTAGATAACGCCTTATACAAGCATGTTCGCTCATCACTATCGAGCACTATTGCTTTTATCTGCTTCTTGGTAAATTGGACGACTGGTTGGTACCAAGATTTCCTGCACTTCTAGATGAGGTGAGATTGGGGGTTATAGCTAGGTCTGCCCTGGCATTTTTGGGAAAGCTGTGTGACGGAGTTATAGCTAGGTCTGCCCTGGCATTTTTGGGAAAGCTGTGTGACGGAGTCATGTAGGGTGTCGCTCCATTATTTCTTTATTTTTTCACATGGGTCTGATTAAGCATTGGCGTCCGGAGCCTGTCATGTCTCTGGCACTCGATACCTTTTTCATATCTCAATCAGCCGTCTGGCCGTGATCACATTATTCTTCACAGCCGCACATGCAGCTTGTCCCTTCCCCGTGCCAGGGCCACAGATGCTGCGGCGGCTCAGGTGCGGTGGCTTGTGCGGTGTCAGCGGATTCTGTCTGGTCCCCAGGTAGCTGCTCCATCTTCTTACCCGTCCTCCCCGCAGGCACAGGTGCAGATTCCTGGCACGCTCTCCTCTCAGCTTTTACACTGTATTGCGACCAACATAAGAAATGCCGTCCTGTCTATTCTTTGCCTTAATCCATCGTCTTCTGCCTGATAACTCGTTACAATGTGTCAGTGCAGGTAGACTGGATCATTCCGACTGCAGGTCAAAGGGATTGTCTAGATTTGATACAATTATAATAAACCCTTCGCTTTAGGGATTTTCCACCTTAAAAAAAAGTTCACATTGACAGACAGAAGGCAGAGTCCGTGAAATAGATGATGTGTAGAACGTATATTTGATAGCTGCAACATATTTACCGTAAATAGTATCGCCCCGCACTTTTACTGATGGACCCGGTGGTACCTCGGTGCTGATCGGCACCACATTGTGTGTGATATCTACATCATACATACATGTATGGAGCGGGGTCACCTGCCCAATCTGCCCCGTACCCAGCAGACACATGCCAGTAGCTCCTGTCACTGAACCAAGCTCTGATTGCAGCAGTTTACCAAAATTAAAAAAAAAATGGTGTCGCCCCCTTTAGACCACTGGATCCATCGGGAATCTTTTTAAAGTTGAGGGACGCATGGATTCCTCTCAGTATCGGCAGATTCTTGACAATAATGTTCATGAATCAGTGACAAAGTTGAAGTTACGCAGGGGATGGATCTTTCAGCAAGACAATGATCCAAAACACCGCTCCAAATCTACTCAGGCATTCATGCAGAGGAACAATTACACTGTTCTGGAATGGCCATCCCAGTCCCCAGACCTGAATATCATTGAACATCTGTGGGATCATTTGAAGAGGGCTGTCCATGCTCGGCGACCATCAAACTTAACTGAACTGGAATTGTTTTGTAAAGAGGAATGGTCAAAAATACCTTCATCCAGGATCCAGGAACTCATTAAAAGCTACAAGAAGCGACTAGAGGCTGTTATTTTTTCAAAAGGAGGATCTACTAAATATTAATGTCACTTTTCTGGTGGGGTGCCCATACTTATGCACCTGTCAAATTTTGTTTGAATGCAGATTGCACATTTTCTGTTAGTACAATAAGCCTCATTTCAAGGCAGAAACATTACTGTGTCCAACAGTTATTAGATATATGAAACTGAAATAGTTGTTGGCAAAAAAAACAAACAATTTTTAGAAAACATTTAAGCTTAAGATTTTTTATGGCAGCTGGGTGCCCGTGGCAAGACATCAATTTGGATTTTTTTTATACGTGTGTGTGTATATATATACTAGCTATTGAACCCGTTCTACGCCCGGGTGGCGAGCATTTATATTGGTATATGGTCTCCATCCTGGTATGTGCTGCCCCCATCCTGTCATGTGCTGCTCCCATCCTGCGCCCCCGTTCTGTCATGTGCTGCTCCCATCCTGCGCCCCCGTTCTGTCATGTGCTGCTCCCATCCTGCGCCTCCATTCTGTCATTTGCTGCTCCCATCCTGTCATTTGCTGCTGCCATCCTGCGCCCGTTCTGTCATTTGCTGCTCCCATCCTGCGCCCGTTCTGTCATGTGCTGCTGCCATCCTGCGCCCGTTCTGTCATGTGCTGCTGCCATCCTGCGCCCGTTCTGTCATGTGCTGCTGCCATCCTGCGCCCGTTCTGTCATGTGCTGCTGCCATCCTGCGCCCGTTCTGTCATGTGCTGCTGCCATCCTGCGCCCGTTCTGTCATGTGCTGCTGCCATCCTGCGCCCGTTCTGTCATGTGCTGCTGCCATCCTGCGCCCGTTCTGTCATGTGCTGCTCCCATCCTGCGCCCGTTCTGTCATGTGCTGCTGCCATCCTGCGCCCGTTCTGTCATGTGCTGCTGCCATCCTGCGCCCGTTCTGTCATGTGCTGCTGCCATCCTTCGCCCGTTCTGTCATGTGCTGCTGCCATCCTTCGCCCGTTCTGTCATGTGCTGCGGCCATCCTGCGCCCGTTCTGTCTTGTGCTGCGGCCATCCTGCGCCCGTTCTGTCATGTGCTGCGGCCATCCTGAGCCCGTTCTGTCTTGTGCTGCGGCCATCCTGCGCCCGTTCTGTCATGTGCTGCGGCCATCCTGCGCCCGTTCTGTCATGTGCTGCGGCCATCCTGCGGCCGTTCTGTCATGTGCTGCGGCCATCCTGCGCCCGTTCTGTCATGTGCTGCGGCCATCCTGAGCCCGTTCTGTCATGTGCTGCTGCCATCCTGCGCCCGTTCTGTCATGTGCTGCTGCCATCCTGCGCCCGTTCTGTCATGTGCTGCGGCCATCCTGCGCCCGTTCTGTCATGTGCTGCGGCCATCCTGCGCCCGTTCTGTCATGTGCTGCTGCCATCCTGCGCCCGTTCTGTCATGTGCTGTGGCCATCCTGCGCCCATTCTGTCATGTGCTGCGGCCATCCTGCGCCCGTTCTGTCATGTGCTGCTGCCATCCTGCGCCACCATTGTATTATATGCCCCTGCTCCAGTGTGTATGCCCCCGAATGCTGCTGCCATATAAAAAAAAAAAAAATACCATACTCACCTATCGTCCGGCTCCACTGCAGGTATGTCTTCAAGAAAATGGCGCCGGAAAGCGGGGACTGCGCAGGCGCCGATTCCGGCAGCAGGAATCGGCGCCTGCGCAGTCCGCGCCCTCCGGAGCCGGGAACAGAGGAGCCGGGAGACGGAGCCGCAAGCAGCACTGGAACCGGGAAAGGTGAGTATACTTACCCTCCCTCCTGGCGGTCCCTGACTCTCCGGTGGAGATCGCGGTATGCGTTCAGTGCTTACGCATACCGCGATCTCCCGGGAGCGTCGCTCTGTGAGGCCCAGACTGCGCCGGCGCTTGCGCAGTCTATAGAGGCTTCGGACAGAGTGACGCTCCCAGCGTTATATTATAGATATATGTATGTGTGTGTGTATACAGTGGGGCAAAAAAGTATTTAGTCAGTCAGCAATAGTGCAAGTTCCACCACTTAAAAAGATGAGAGGCGTCTGTAATTTACATCATAGGTAGACCTCAACTATGGGAGACAAACTGAGAAAAAAAAAATCCAGAAAATCACATTGTCTGTTTTTTGAACATTTTATTTGCATATTATGGTGGAAAATAAGTATTTGGTCAGAAACAATCAAGATTTCAGGCTCTCACAGACCTGTAACTTCTTCTTTAAGAGTCTCCTCTTTCCTCCACTCATTACCTGTAGTAATGGCACCTGTTTAAACTTATCAGTATAAAAAGACAACTGTGCAAACCCTCAAACAGTCTGACTCCAAACTCCACTATGGGGAAGACCAGAGAGCTGTCAAAGGACACCAGAAACAAAATTGTAGCCCTGCACCAGGCTGGGAAGACTGAATCTGCAATAGCCAACCAGCTTGGAGTGAAGAAATCAACAGTGGGAGCAATAATTAGAAAATGGAAGACATACAAGACCACTGATAATCTCCCTCGATCTGGGGCTCCACGCAAAATCCCACCCCGTGGGGTCAGAATGATCACAAGAACGGTGAGCAAAAATCCCAGAACCACGCGGGGGGACCTAGTGAATGAACTGCAGAGAGCTGGGACCAATGTAACAAGGCCTACCATAAGTAACACACTACGCCACCATGGACTCAGATCCTGCAGTGCCAGACGTGTCCCACTGCTTAAGCCAGTACATGTCCGGGCCCGTCTGAAGTTTGCTAGAGAGCATTTGGATGATCCAGAGGAGTTTTGGGAGAATGTCCTATGGTCTGATGAAACCAAACTGGAACTGTTTGGTAGAAACACAACTTGTCGTGTTTGGAGGAAAAAGAATACTGATTTGCATCCATCAAACACCATACCTACTGTAAAGCATGGTGGTGGAAACATCATGCTTTGGGGCTGTTTCTCTGCAAAGGGGCCAGGACGACTGATCCGGGTACATGAAAGAATGAATGGGGCCATGTATCGTGAGATTGTGAGTGCAAACCTCCTTCCATCAGCAAGGGCATTGAAGATGAAACGTGGCTGGGTCTTTCAACATGACAATGATCCAAAGCACACCGCCAGGGCAACGAAGGAGTGGCTTCGTAAGAAGCATTTCAAGGTCCTGGAGTGGCCTAGCCAGTCTCCAGATCTCAACCCTATAGAAAACCTTTGGAGGGAGTTGAAAGTCCGTGTTGCCAAGCGAAAAGCCAAAAACATCACTGTTCTAGAGGAGATCTGCATGGAGGAATGGGCCAACATACCAACAACAGTGTGTGGCAACCTTGTGAAGACTTACAGAAAACGTTTGACCTCTGTCATTGCCAACAAAGGATATATTACAAAGTATTGAGATGAAATTTTGTTTCTGACCAAATACTTGTTTTCCACCATAATATGCAAATAAAATGTTAAAAAAACAGACAATGTGATTTTCTGGATTTTTTTTTCTCAGTTTGTCTCCCATAGTTGAGGTCTACCTATGATGTAAATTACAGACGCCTCTCATCTTTTTAAGTGGTGGAACTTGCACTATTGCTGACTGACTAAATACTTTTTTGCCCCACTGTATATATATATATAATTTTCCCCTGCTTTAATGTGCGGTAACTTGCTGGAAAACGAACTAATTTCTCCACGATAAAGGCTTCCTGACACCCATGGGTGTAGCAATAGCAGGACCCTGTAGAGGAATCTTTTAGCACCCCCTCTCCAGTGAAACAAACATTGACTACAGTTACCAGCATGCCCTGACAGCTGCATGCTGGGAGTTGTAGTGACACAAGTCAGCGGTGACTGCAGTCTATGCAGCCAGACATAGGTGCACTTCTCTCTAGATGGCGCTGAGCTTGCTCTTCATGGGGGCAATGCCTGGCCCTGCGCCTGTGACCCCGATCTGTCCCCCTTTAATGCTTTACCTTCCAGTCACGCTCTCTTGTGTTTATCACCTGAGTTAATCAAGCCAGAGGAGCATAAATCCAATGGTTCTGTCACCCACTTAATATTACCCCGTGACGCCTCGGCCCTCCAGAGAGGGTCCCTCCGGTGCCATTTTGCAGCTTCTGAAAATTGCATTTTCTTTTGTTTGGTGTTTGCAATGAGCCAGATTTATGTTCCCGTCCATCGCGAAGAATATTAATGTGCCCACTCCTGCGAAATGAAGCCGGCATCCTGCTCAGACCCAAGTGACAAATGAATAGGGCCTGATCGAGAGCCGTCCAGGACCTGTGGGGGGCAAGTCGGGGGGCTGCCCGGTGTGTCATGAATGTCATTAGCTGACAGGCTTCTATTAGTGGACATGAGCGGGTGACACTCTGCTTAAAGGAGTCTTAAAGGGACAGTACACCTTGAACTAAATATGGAAAAGCAAAGCAAATTCCAGCCCTCACGTCTTCAGGATATTCTACAAAACGTTGCAAAGAAATTTCATGTATAAATGAGATTTCGCATGGAGGAGTGTGACTTATGCACTGTTATACAGACAACGGTCTGCAGTAGGAGCTTCTCCCCTTTTCCCTGTTTGCAGTAACAAAAAAACAAAAAAACATCTAGAGGATCAAGCAGGATATTTTCGATTTTTTTTTTTTTTTTTGTTTGTTTTTTTTGTTGAGGATAATTGCAAAAATCAGCATCCTTTTTAATATCTTTGTGCATCATTCAACCCTATGCATGTGAAAATTATTGTGCTCTTGTCCCACGGTGGGCCATTAAAATGTACGACTGTCGACTAACTGGTGGGTCCTTCCTATAGATGATATGCAGAAGTGCCAAGAATTGTTCGTAATGATCCATAATCAGGCCAATCAAAAAATCTATAAAAAAAAAAAAAAAAAAAGCACAAATATGTTTAAAAAAATCTCATAATGTGCAGTACCATGAACGACCAGCGGGTGGTACAGTGGGGCATCCCGAGATCAAACTTGTCTTTGTGGTCACGACTCTTTCGCCAATTTCTTAATTTTTTTTGAACGATTGCATTTTTTTATTGTAAAGGTCGATTATCATCCAGCACTTGTCACATTTGATGTCCCTAGACCCTTTCTAAAATGTCCTGCTCCTGGGACCCCCTCCCCTGCTGCAGATCTCATGGTTATTTGCCTGTAGGCCTCTCTGCATCATAACATGTTATTATCTGCTCCTGCGGCGGAGCCTGCCCCTGTACTTAGCCCTCGACACTCCTGTCTCCGGGGCTCCCGGCGCTCTCTGCTGACCTCGTCCCGGATGGGTTGACCATGTAATAAGGCTCTGTGAGTTGCATCAGGGTTTTTGTGCTGATTCTAAAGCCCCGGAGGGAAGCGCGCTGTTTTTGCTTGTCAGGTCCCTGAACACAGACGAGCAGACAGATCAGTCCTAGGGTAATTTAGTAGTCAGTGTTTTATACTCGCTCACTGTCTCATTTCCAATAGCCCAGCTGTTGCTGGGAGTAGTAGTTCTGCAACATCTACAGAGCCGGAGGTTGGATAATTTCTGTTTATCCTCTGAATAGGCTGTTTTTTATACATGGGGGCAATTCTCATGATGAACCCCCATTTTATTAGTGCAGCTGTGGCCTCGCACTAGTGCCCAGATGGTTCCAGATTATCCGGGGTGATCGCTGTCTATCCTTTTTCCTTTCGCCCTCCTCGTGGCTTTGCTCTCGTGCCAGGCGCGATGAGTGTGAAACGCGCAGAAATGCGCTGATCCCGTTCAAGATAATCTGTGACCATCTGCTCCCCCATCCCTGCTTGCCGAACTTTGGTTTCCAGACATAGGAGTAAGCGGAAATTTTTTTTTAATTTTTATATTTATTTTTGTCACGCTTCGCCTTCTGCTACCATTATGCCGTTCTCTTGCATAAAGGAAAAGCATCAAGTGCCGCACTAATGCCTTAGGTGTAAAAATTGGGTGAAGATATAAGAGAATAAATCTAAGATACTCAGTGTCAACTGCAGAGTAACATGAAAGAGAAAAAAGTTACATTTTGAAATAAGAGCAGTGTTATGGCAGTTATATTATTGTACATAGGGGCAGTATTATAGTAATTATATTGTATATAAGAGCAATATTATAGTAGTTATATTCTTGTACATAGGGGCAGTATTATAGTAGTTATATTCTTGTACATAGGGGCAGTATTATAGTAGTTATATTCTTGTACATAGGGGCAGTATTACAGTAGTTATATTCTTGTACATAGAGACAGTATTATAGTAGTTATATTCTTGTACATAGGAGACAGTATTATAGTAGTTATATTCTTTTACATAGGAGCAGTATTATAGTAGTTATATTCTTGTACATAGGAGACATTATTATAGTAGTTATATTCTTGTACATGGGGCAGTATTATAGTAGGATATATTCTTGTACATAGCAGTATTATAGTAGTTATTTTCTTGTACACAAGGGGCAGTATAGTAGTTATTCTTTTACATAGGAAGCAGCATTGTAGTAGTTATATTCTTGTACATAGGGGCAGTATTATAGTAGTTATGTTCTTGTACATAGGGAGCAGTATTATAGTAGTTATATTCTTGTACATAGGGAGCAGTATTATAGTAGTTATATTCTTGTACATAGGGGCAGTATTATAGTTATATTCTTGTACATAGGGGGCAGTATTATAGTAGTTATATTCTTATACATAGGAGACATTATTATAGTAGTTATATTCTTGTACATGGGGCAGTATTATAGTAGGATATATTCTTGTACATAGCAGTATTATAGTAGTTATATTCTTGTACACAAGGGGCAGTATAGTAGTTATTCTTTTACATAGGAAGCAGCATTGTAGTAGTTATAATCTTGTACATAGGGGCAGTATTATAGTGGTTATATTCTTGTACATAGGGGGCAGTATTATAGTAGTTATATTCTTGTACATAGGGGGCAGTATTATAGTAGTTATATTCTTGTACATAGGGGGCAGTATTATAGTAGTTATATTCTTGTACATAGGAGCAGTATTATAGTAGTTATATTCTTGTACATAGGGGGCAGTATTATAGTAGTTATATTCTTGTACATAGGGGGCAGTATTATAGTAGTTATATTCTTGTACATAGGGGGCAGTTTTATAGTAGTTATATTCTTGTACATAGGGGGCAGTATTATAGTAGTTATATTTTTGTACATAGGGGCAGTATTATAGTAGTTATATTCTTGTACATAGGAGCTATATTCTTGTACATAGGAGCAGTATTATAGTAGTTATATTCTTGTACATAGGAGCAGTATTATAGTAGTTATATTCCTGTAAGAAATACTGAGAAGCATCTTCTGTGACTTGGAATCTAGTCTGAGTAAGAGTTGGGCCTACATGTAAGGCTAGGTTCACACTTGTGTTGTGCAGTTCGTTCAACAAATCCGTTAAACGGACTGCAGTAACGCAAGTGCTGACTTTGGCACTGCACTAGCGCAGATGGAGCATCTGCTAGCTCCATCTGCGCTAGCAGTGACGGACCTGGAAACGCTGCAGCCCGCGTCTCGGGTCCGTCACTCAATGACGGCACATCGCTTGCGCACGCCCATTGTGGGCGTGCGCTAGCAATGCGTCCGCCATTGAAAGTTATGGCGGTGTTAATGGACTACGTTACACCGCGTTATGCTGCGGTGTAACGTAGTCCGTTAAACGGGTTCTCACAACGCAGTGTAATAACCATTGATGGCTGCTTCCTTTAGGTTCTCACTACTGTGAGGGTCACACAGGGATTGGCTCTTGGATTCTGCATATTGCAGCTCATTTTATGTTGCCGCAGTATTATTACTGGGTTATTAGCTAGATCATAGGATATCCTTCTTGTTTGCTGAATCAATACAATGGAGACCGCAGCTCATCCATTTAACCTGCTCTACTATCATCATCATCATTATTACGGCATCGAACGCGTTGTGAGTTGCTGAATTACTTCCTCTGAAAGAAGGATTAATACGGTATTTGGAATCGCCGAGAGCTTGTCACTAGATGCCGAGGGTTAAATGGTGGCCGCACCATTCAGATTTGTAGCCTTGGCTTCTTATCTTAGATGATCATTTATACAGATGAACTCTCCACTGATGAGTATTGATGGAGCGATGCCAAAACCTTAAAGGCACTGAAGTCAACGGCATTGATGATCAGGAGAAGGCTCACGATGAGATTGCAGAAGAGTAAATGATAGATAACCCCTCTCCTTCCAGCATGCTCGACAGACTCCCAACAGCTTGCATCTGCCGGATGTGGTACAAATGACTCTAAGATGAACCATACGGGTATCCTGGCACATTATGTATGCGGTGGTTAGCACTTCTCATCTCTTCGTTAGATGTTGGATGGAGCATAAGCCACACGTTTCACTTCTTACTGAGGCCACTGAATGAACGCAGCGAGCTGGTGTCCCAGTTTTGTTGGCATAAGATGTGGAGTTCTGCACCAAATCATTGACTTAAGATCATATTCGTGACGCTTGGAAACCCAGCAGTTGGTAGGAACTGCGTATTGTTGGGGGCTTTGGCCTGTTGGGACAATGGTCGCCGGGCTTTATCTTGTTAGGCTAGGTTCCCATTGCGTTAATGGGACCGTGCTAACGGACAGCGTTGCACGGCGAAATTAACGCCGTGCAACGCGTCCGTTAGCGCACCCATTAACAGCAATGGGGACGCGCATCACTAGCGCGTGCCATTTTTGGCACGCGCTAGCGATGTGCCGGTGTTTTGTGGCGCGCCGCGGACGCTGCTAACGCGACCCCTTTATATCACATTGCGTTAGCGCAATCCGCTAGCGCTGGGCGCTAAACGGAGAAAATCAACCCCAAAATTTGTTGTGCAATTTCTCCAGAGTATACCGATACCCCGAATGTGGGGGAAAGCCACTGTTGGGGCACACGCCAGGGCTCGGAAGGGAAGGAGCGCCGTTCTGACTTTTTGAATGCCAAATTGGCTGTAATCGAGAGAGGACGCCATGTCGCGTTTGGAGACCCCCTGATAATAATAATAATGATAATCTTTATTTTTATATAGCGCTAACATATTCCGCAGCGCTTTACAGTTTGCACACATTATCATCACTGTCCCCAATGGGGCTCACAGTATGTCTTTTTGAATGTGGGAGGAAACCGGAGTGCCCGGAGGAAACCCACGCAAACATGGAGAGAACATACAAACTCTTTGCAGATGTTGTCCTTGGTGGGGTTTGAACCCAGGACTCCAGCGCTGCAAGGCTGCTGTGCTAACCACTGCGCCACCGTGCTGCCCCGATGTACCAAAACAGTGGAAACCCCCCACAAGTGACACCAGGTTAACTACACTTCTCAAGGATTTTATCCGGGGGTATTGAGCATTTTGAACCCAAGGGTGCTACACAGAATTTGATAACGTTAGGTTATAGGAAAGATATATATCTTGGTACCGTGTTAGGCAGTAGATAGAAAAATATTTAGAATTGAGAGTCCTCAGTGGTTGATACCTTTTAATGGCTAACTGAAAAGATGGTAATAAATTGCAGCTTTCGAGACTACTACTAATTTGTATTATTCCCAGCCTGATGAAGGGACCTGTGTAGTCTCGTAAGCTTGCAATTTACCATCTTTTCAGTTAGCCATTAAAAGGTATCAGCCACTGAGGACTCTCAATTCTAAATATTTTGATAACCTTAGGTTGTCATATTAAATATGTTGTCATTAGTGTTGAGCGCAAGAGCTCGCTACTCCAGTTTGCATCGGGTTCTCGGGTATGCACCGAATATCGCGGGTGCTCGAGTGACCTGCTTGAGTCCCTGCCACGCATGTCTTGCGGCTGTTAGACACCCAAACAAAAACTGTGGGGTTCCGTGATACTCTGTGCGTGCGTACCTGTGCCCCCGATGCAAATTCGACACCCGATGCAAACTCGAGTAGTGAGCACTAGCGCTCAACACTAGCCGTCATATGATCATCATTTTTTTTTTACTTTTCAAAAACTCCAACTATAACCCCAACCCTATCCCTTACTGCAAAGAATGGAAAAACTCAGAAGGGGGCCGGGCATAGTGGAGGTATCGGAGGAGCTTGGTGGACCCCATTTCTCTCTTCTCTGATATGTTAAATCACATCAGAGGAGATGGAAATGAATTATAAATCAGACTTTATTTTTTATTTATTTTGTGATCATCGTTACTTGGTGAATAACAGCGATCACATGACAGGGAACTGTAAAAACCGGCCCTGGTCATATTCAGGGTAGCGAAGACCCCAGAGATTTTCTAACTCTGGGGGTGCTATACCCTTATTTCTCAGTGCCGTTAAAAAGCGGAGCTGAGGAATAAGTGCCCTTAACTGCCGCCATTAAAAGGCGTATCAGCGGTCGTTAAGGGGTTTACAAGACTAGATCTATATCCTGAGAAAATGTTGGCTAAAATATAAGATTATATTGACATACAGGGAAGAGGAGGCCATATCTCATGAACGGAGAGAGGCAGGAGCAAAAGAAGAACCACGCGGGATTCAGGAGAACAGTGAAATCCACACCAGGTCCTCTTTACAGCTATTCTGCCTCACTCCTCTGTGCCCATTGATACTCGGCTGAGCTGACCGCGCTTTTTTTTGCTCGGTGCAGTGCATCTGGCGTATGAACCAACATTCCTTATCCTTCTCTTCCCCGACTTCTACATTCAGGACTCCCCCAATATGCAAAGAACGTCTGCCCGTCCTTGCACCTTTAGACAATATCCACCAACCAGACCTGTTATTTCTTTGTTGTGATATGGGAACTTTAAAAACAGTACATGTTTGTATTTGACAAGGAGACGTCCATTCCATGTATGATCCCTTCAGATCTCATGGGGAGAGGTTTGTCTCATTTTGAGGCGGCTCTAACAAATGTATGACTGAAGGTTGGAGCAGACATCTTATCTCCCCAGACCACAACGATTCTCACAACATTGAATCTCCTCTATAGCGGTGGTCTCCATCCCGGGGTCTAAATTGCTTGCAAAAACTGAGTCCTAGCTGGAGAACCTTTGAACTTTTATCTTTGGCTTCTCTAGTTTTCTAAGTGCCAGATCCTCTTTAATAACCACAGGGTACGTTACATCGGTGACTTTTTTTTGCCATAATTGATGCATTACTGTTGTGTAATGAAGCCTGCAAAATTTATGGCAAGTGATAGATTCTCAATAATGGCGTGAAAGGGAATTTCCTATCAAGACCGTTCCTGCTCATATCTCTTGTCAGCATATGTGGATGTCATAGGGGGAAAACCTTTGATGTGGGACCCTCTCCTGTGTCCCAGAATGGGGCGCGGATCAGCATTGCTCGCAGACGTATGACAGGTACCGGGGGAATCTCCACTTCTAGATGTACGTTTCTTCAAGAATGTATATAAATCTTGGCGGCGTCTCTTGCAGGTCTTGTGGTTTACAGTTATAAGCCGTTAGCTTTAGGTGTACCGCTCCTTTAAGGTCAGTGACCTCGATGCCTCTGTCTTGATTGTGCTTCCTAGTGAATCAATAGATTGCTTTTTCAATAATGATGGATTGGACATTTGCTGTGTGTGGTAAGCACAGGACAATCGTTGTAGGTTTTCCCTCCACAGCAAAAATCAACCAAGGTTATTTTCTCAGATTTCCATATTCTTCTTATACATGTAGGTGGATATTTCATGGTATTGTCCATATTGCCAGACTGGCCTCCATTGCTCTTTTAAAGGACCTTACCTATTAAATGTCTGTGCTGTACTCCGCTTTGGTTATAATCCAGGCTCGGAGGGATTTAGGTCCGTAACAGCTGATTTAGAACAGATGACATGGACTCGTCCAGGTGATGATACACACTGTCCTCTCTCCTACAGGACTGTCCGCAGATCCTTCCATCAACTCAGATCTACATCCCAGTCGGAGTGGTGAAGCCGATCACACTGACCGCCAAGAACCTTCCCCAGCCGCAGTCCGGGCAGCGCAATTACGAGTGCATCTTCCACATCCCGGGCAGTGTGACGCGGGTCACGGCGCTGCGCTTCAACAGCACCAGCATTCAGTGCCAGAACACCTCGGTAAGTGGCAGCTCTGCACATTGCATGATCCTTACTACCCAGCTGAGCGTCTTACTGTGTGCAAAGAAGTTGTCTCATACTTGGCCAAAATAGCAGGAAATGGATCAAAATATGTAAATAACCAACACTCAACCTGGTAAATCCACTGCTCCAGTGGTCACCGCTGGTGTTTGATGACTTGGCTGCATCACTCGCAGGGCCGCTGCAGACAGTCACCGGCCTTAGTGGTGAATGTACAACATTCAGGCCAGAGATTGGCTGCAGCTGTCATGTAGATGTGCTGCACGCCTTCAATGCAGTAAGTATACATTGATCCGCGGTGACCACTGGAGCTGCTGCCAATCGATCAGGTGAGTGCTGCTCACTAATTTTTGTATGTGCTATATCATTCATTTGAAAGATGCGCGCATATAGGGAACCGAATCTATGGGACGTCTATGGCATTTCTTCTGAAACACCCATCTAAGCAATAGGAGCTTCAATCACAGATCCTGTCAAGAAATAAGGTGACCCGTAATCCCGGGGTTTGCCGTCACTGATATGGTTACCGTATATCTCCTTTTTCCCCCCCTCTTTGGAGTCATATGACCCAAGTCACTGATTTCACAAGCAATTTAATGACTCATTGCTTTAAGGGTGTAAATGTGTCTGGGGGGTTTATCACCGCACTCACAAGTGATGACGGACCAGCAGCAGCAGACGATTCATAGAGATGACAGCGCCGACTCCCCGTAATCAATAAGGGCAGATAATTCTCTGATGGGATTACATGGATAGGAGAAGGGTCTCTATCTATCTATTATCTATGTATCTATTATCTATCATCTATTGTCCATCTATTTGTCTATCGATCTATTATCTATGTATCTATTATCTATATATTATCTATGTATCTGTGTATCTATCTGTCTTATCTATCTATCTATTATCTATGTATCTATTATCTATCGATCTATCATTTATTGTCTATCGATCTATTATCTATCTATCATCTATTGTCCATCTATTTATTGTCTATCGATCTATTATCTATGTATCTATTATCTACTGTATATATATTATCTATGTATCTATCTGTGTATCTATCTGTCTTATCTATGTATCTATTATTTATGTATCTGTGTATCTATCTGTCTATCTATCATCTATTGTCTATCTGTCTATTCTATGTATCTATTATCTATATATTATCTATGTATCTATCTGTCTTATCTATGCATCTATTATCTACCGTATGTATCCGTCTGTCTGTCTGTCTGTCTATCTACCTATCTGTCTGTCTATCTGTCTCATCGGTAGCTGATACCTCTCTTCACCATATGCTGTGTGTAGCTTCCAGTCCTTATGCACAGGACGGGCCCGTTTCAGTGTTGTTTTCCTCCTAATAAACCTATTTACATAGTGTTTATTTCCCAGAGGTACAGACGGGATTTTATGATTACAAAACTGCAGCAAATTAATGCAAAACAGGAAAGAGCAAAATGTAAAACACGGGAATGTAACCCAAACCGAGGAGATGATCTCTGGGATCTGCACGTCTCTGTGATCCAGCCAAACTTGTGTAACTGGACAGAACGTTGCGCGTCCGTCCATCTGTGCCGTCCTGTGTCTCCTGTCTGTGCAATGCTGGGACCTAAACCCTGGTTTTGCACTGTTTTCTTGGATATTGGATGTGAGCTGTAGCCGTCATGGGGGATTTGGTGGATGTCTGTTTTCTGCTGTGCTGTTATGAAGGTCAATAATTGTGTTTAAGTCACTTGTTATATGCTGCTCAGTGCAATATTTTACAGGATGACTGGTCCCGGTGGTCCATACACATCTTTACAGCTTATAGGGATCTTTAGTGTGCTACACAGAACACACATCTAACACGGCACATTACAGTAATTGTACTGATCCTGAGTTACATCCTGTATTATACCCCAGAGCTGCACTCACTATTCTGCTGGTGCAGTCACTGTGTACATACATTACAGTACTGATCCTGAGTCACATCCTGTATTTAATTATACCCCAGAGCTGCACTCACTATTCTGCTGGTGCAGTCACTGTGTACATACATTACATTACTGATCCTGAATTACATCCTGTATTATACTCCCGAGCTGCACTCACTATTCTGCTGGTGCAGTCACTGTGTACATACATTACTGATCCTGAGTTACATCCTGTATTACACTCCAGAGCTACACTCACTATTCTGCTGCTGCAGTCACTGTGTACATACATTACATTAGTGATCCTGAGTTACATCCTGTATTATACCCCAGAGCTGCACTCACTATTCTGCTGGTGCAGTCACTGTGTACATACATTACATTACTGATCCCGAGTTACCTCTTGTATTATACCCCAGAGCTGCACTCACTATTCTGCTGGTGCAGTCACTGTGTACATATATTACATTACTGATCCTGAGTTACATCCTGTATTATACCCCAGAACTGCACTCACTATTCTGCTGGTGCAGTCACTGTGTACATACATTACTGATCCTGAGTTACATCCTGTGTTACACTCGAGAGCTACACTCACTATTCTGCTGCTGCAGTCACTGTGTACATACATTACATTACTGATCCTGAGTTACCTCCTGTATTATACCCCAGAGCTGCACTCACTATTCTGCTGGTGCAGTCACTATGCACATACATTACATTACTGATCCTGAGTTACATCCTGTATTAGACTACAGAGCTGCACTCACTATTCTGATGGTGCAGTCACTGTGTACATACATTATATTACTGATCCTGAGTTACATCCTGTATTATACCCCAGAGCTGCACTCACTATTCTGCTGGTGGAGTCACTGTGTACATACATTACTGATCCTGAGTTACATCCTGTATTATACTCCCGAGCTGCACTCACTATTCTGCTGGTGCAGTCACTGTGTACATACATTACATTACTGATCCTGAGTTACATCCTGTATTATCCTCCAGAGCTGCACTCACTATTCTGCTGGTGCAGTCACTGCGTACATACATTACATTACTGATCCTGAGTTACATCCTGTATTACCCTCCAGAGCTGCACTCACTATTCTGCTGGTGCAGTCACTGTGTACATACATTACATTACTGATCCTGAGTTACATCCTGTATTATACTCCCGAGCTGCACTCACTATTCTGCTGGTGCAGTCACTGTGTACATACATTACATTACTGATCCTGAGTTACATCCTGTATTATACCCCAGAACTGCACTCACTATTCTGCTGGTGCAGTCACTGTGTACATACATTACATTACTGATCCTTAGTTACATCCTGTATTACACTCCAGAGCTGCACTCACTATTCTGCTGGTGCAGCCATTGTGTACATACATTACTGATCCTGAGTTACATCCTGTATTACACTCCAGAGCTACACTCACTATTCTGCTGCTGCAGTCACTGTGTACATACATTACTGATCCTGAGTTACATCCTGTATTATAATCCAGAGCTGCACTCACTATTCTGCTGTTGCAGTCACTGTGTACATACATTACATTACTGATCCTGAGTTACCTCCTGTATTATACCCCAGAGCTGCACTCACTATTCTGCTGCTGCAGTCACTGTGTACATACATTACATTACTGATCCTGAGTTACATCCTGTATTATACCCCAGAACTGCACTCACTATTCTGCTGGTGCAGTCACTGTGTACATACATTACATTACTGATCCTGAGTTACATCCTGTATTATACTACAGAGCTGCACTCACTATTCTGCTGGTGCAGTCACTGTGTACATACATTACATTACTGATCCTGAGTTACATCCTGTATTATACTCCAGAGCTGCACTCACTATTCTGCTGGTGCAGTCACTGCGTACATACATTACTGATCATGAGTTACATCCTGTATTATACTCCAGAGCTGAAATCTCCAAAGCTTCCCTGCTTGTTCAGTGTCTGCATGGGGCTTTAACTATTAATTTTCATTATGTCATGTCTGTTCCTTATATCAGGCTTTATACTGTAATCTGATGTTGAATCGCCCTCTTCCTGCATTGTAAAAATTAAGCTAAGCTGTCAGTGGTGTATGTTGGGAGTCTGACGAGAAGATTTCGGTCTTGCCCATGATAATGACAGAATTGTGAATGCAGCTCTTGAGCATAAACCGGGCAGTAACTCTGAAAGTAAATACATGTACCAGTGCCACTTTCTCCTCAGTGTTTTGCAATTAGCCAGAATGATTTGACTGTCAGACACGTTGTGGATTAGTGATTGGTTCCGTCATGGAGGTTGCCGACCTGTTCACACACAGATTTGCTTGTTCTCGTTTTACACATTAATGAGCTTTTGCCTGGTGGCCGGGATCCTCCTTTATTTCTTCAGTTCTCTCCAGCATTTGTTGAGTCAGTGCGCATTAAAGGGATAAAACAGATGGAAGGTGGTCAATTTGCTTGTTGGAGGAACCTGTAATCGGAGGTCTTGTGATGTCCCTGTGAGTTTCCATGCAAAGCCTTGGAGAGCGCAGAAGTCGGGTCAATGAGAGTGTGAAATCCATGAAAGAAGTTCAGTTCACCAAACCTCAGTAGATTAATTGTGTTTGCAAAGCTCTCCAGCCAAGAAAATACGGATCTGATGTATTGATGGACAAGGTGTCTCTGGGGATGGATGCTGTTCCAAGCTGCCCGCCAGCCACCTTCCCTCCTCTGAGTGCACGCTCCGGCTGCTCTGCACTACTTACCTCCCAGCATGTGCATTGTGTTTTCTATGCTGGCTCTTGGCTTTGTGTATCCAACAGTCTGATCCTGACCGAATACAGCTACTGATGTACATTGAGCAATTCTCTAAGCATTTCCTTAACTCTTACACAACTAGAAATTACTTTATATTAAACCTATTATACTGCCCCCTATGTACAATAAAATACCTACTATAATACTGTCCTATGTACAAGAATATACGGTAACTATAATACTGCCCCCTATGTACAAGAATATAACTACTATAATACTGCCCCTGTGTACAAGAATATCACTACTATACTGCTCCTATGTACAAGAATATTACTATAATACTGCCCCCTATGTACAAGAATATAACTACTATAATACTGCTCCTATGTACAAGAATATAACTACTATAATACTTCCCCTGTGTACAAGAATATAACTACTATAATACTGCCCCTATGTTTAAGAATATCACTACTATACTGCTCCTATGTACAAGAATATTACTATAATACTGCCCCCTATGTACAAGAATATAACTACTATAATACTGCTTCTATGTACAAGAATATAGCTACTATAATACTTCCCATGTACAAGAATATAACTACTAGAATACTGCCCCTATGTTCAAGAATATCACTACTATACTGCTCCTATGTACAAGAATATTACTACTATAATACTGCCCCCTATGTACAAGAATATAACTACTATAATACTGCCCCCTATAAACAAGAATATAACTACTATAATACTGCCCCTATGTGCAAGAATATAACTACTATAATACTACTCCTATGTGCAAGAATATAACTACTATAATACTGCTCCTATGTGCAAGAATATAACTACTATAGTACTGCTCCTATGTGCAAGAATATAACTACTATAATACTGCTCCTATGTGCAAGAATATAACTACTATAATACTGCCCCTATGTACAAGAATATAACTACTATAATACTGCTCCTATGTACAAGAATATAACTACTATAATACTGCTCCTATGTACAAGAATATACGGTAACTACTATAATACTGCCCCCTGTGTGCAAGAATATAACTATTATAATACTGCCCCTATGTACAAGAATATAACTACTATAATACTGCTCCTATGTACAAGAATATAGCTACTATAATACGGCCCCTGTGTACAAGAATATAACTACTATACTACTGCTCCTATGTACAAGAATATAACTACTATAATACTGCTCCTATGTACAAGAATATACGGTAACTACTATAATACTGCCCCCCTGTGTGCAAGAATATAACTATTATAATACTGCCCCTATGTACAAGAATATAACTACTATAATACTGCTCCTATGTACAAGAATATAGCTACTATAATACGGCCACTGTGTACAAGAATATAACTACTATACTACTGCTCCTATGTACAAGAATATAACTAATATAATACTGCTTCTGTGAATATAACTGGGACTTCTTTCTGTGAGCTCTCGGGGTATTTGTATTCATGCTGTGTCTGTATATTGAGGTGGGTGCAATATGTATCTTACATATAAATGTGTTCATTTGCTTTGCTCTCGAGGATCGAAGACTAATAGAAATTTGCTCTTTGTCCATGGAGTCGATTTCATCCTTCTAGGGCTGATTTTGCAGTAATGTTTCTTTTTATTATTTTTTTTCCGTTTTCTCTGTTGTTTTCAGATGCAAAATCCCCCCATAAAATTCTTGTGAAGACCTTGTTGTGCCCCCACTCTGCCTTTCTCTTTCTTTCTCCCTCTCTATGCGGCCGTCACATTTATCCTGCTCGTAGCTGCGTTTTAAAGTGAGGAGGGAGAATCAGGAGAATTTGATAGGATCCAATTAAATTTGTGCAGATAAAATGATGATGAATTGCAGCCTGGTTCCACAGAGACACCCTGTACGTTACCGCCAGCCCCGTGGAGCTTGCAAGGAGCTGAGGTCATCAGCTGCAGGAAAGAAAATAGGACACAGCTGCATGTACATGTGCGGCGCCTGCAGTCACGGGTGGCGGTGGGGAGAATGCTGCATTATTTGTGGAAGGTGCAAATAAATTACATTGATTACTGTAGGAATAATGCTTGGTGCATCCTAATCTACACAGGTCCAGTAGAATGAGATATACACCATGGTTAAGATGTAGAGGAAGTGGCTGATATCATTTTACCCTATAGGGGTTTTGAGGGAACATGTGGTGCCAGGTCTCTACTGTCGCCAATGCTCATAGCAGCCCGATAACAAACATCAGCTTCATATTTGCATGGTATGGCGGTAGGATTATAATGACTTAAAATGCAATATTTTTTCAACAATATACATAGTTTTGCCCCCAAAATTACATATTATTACATGTTATTATTATTGCAAATAATGAAGTAAATAATATAAATAATCTACTATATAATTGTCTAAGGGTCACTTCCGTCTATCCTTCTTTCTATCTCGGATATTCATTGGTCGCGGCCTCTGTCTGTCATGGAAATCCAAGTCGCTGATTGGTCTCGGCAAAACAGCCACGACCAATCAGCGACGGGCACAGTCTGGAAGAAAATGGCCGCTCCTTACTTTCCGCAGTCAGTGCCCGTCGCCCGCATACTCCCCTCCAGTCACCGCTCACACAGGGTTAATGCCGGCGGTAACGGACCGCGTTATACCGCGGGTAACGAACTCCGTAACCGCTGCTATTAACCCTGTGTGTCCCCAACTTTTTACTATTGATGCTGCCTATGCGGCATCAATAGTAAAAAAATGTAATGTTAAAAATAATTTAAAAAAACAAACAAAAAACCTGCTATTCTCACCCTCCATAGTCCGCCGAGCCGCTCGCGCCTGCCGCCATCTCCCGTTCCCGGCGATGCATTGCGAAATTACCCAGATGACTTAGCGGTCTCGCGAGACCGCTAAGTCATCTGGGTAATTTCGCAATGCATCCTGGGAACGTAAGATGGCGGCAGCCGTGCGTGTACCGCCGGAGCTTCGGTGGATCCTAGGGGGTGAGTATATAACTATTTTCTCTAGTAACCTTCCACGACGGCATACGGAGGTTGCCTCTTTGCCCTAATGGGGAACAGGAAATGGAGAGGTTAAAAGGCCCTCCCACCTCCCTCTCACCAGTGTCTTTCCTGTTCCCCATGGGACAGGAGAGGTTTACTTCGTATGCAGTGGTGGCCGGTAACTACTGCTATGCAGGCTCTGCCTAGAAATTATAACCGGGCAGCATGGGGTCGTTTCTTACCTCCCCTTCCCGCTTATGCTGCTCCCGTCGCGCCGCGCTGCGGTGTCCTCGGGACCTGGTCCTAGCCTTCCCGCGCCCCCGTGAGGGCAAAGCAGGCTAGTGTTCCTATCCGGAGTCCTCCTGGAGCTCTCCGGTGTCCTCTCCTCCACATGCCGCTGGCAACCCGGAAGTGATCGCGCGCGTCACTTCCGGTCTTCTCTGGGCGCCTAGAGGCACTTCCGCCGGCGGCATCTCGTGCAGGACGGCGTCCTCCACCCTGGGCCATGGAGGGGAGGAGGAATTCCAATCGCTGGGGGCTGGGACATGCCTTAGAGCATAAAACCTGCCAGAAGACGTCGCAGGTAAGACTATCCTATCATGGAGAGCAGTACCTGCCCTGCACTTGCAGAGCCCAGCGCTGCCCCTGCCACAGTAAGTGTTGCAGGGACAAGGGGTCCTTAGATGGTATTTTTGGGATATTTCTATTAGCATGACTCTCTCTCCCCTCTCATTGCAGGGAGAAAAGTCTACCCCCAAAACTACTACAAAAAAGAAGTGTGCCATCTGTAACGTTAAGCTGCTACCAACTTGGGAGAAAAAACTCTGCAAGACCTGTACTGACAAGATTGTCAGGGCAGAGCAACCTTCTTTATTAGAAGAAATACGCTCCTTGGTCAAACAAGAGGTGCAATCCTCCCTAGCGGCCTTTACCCCCCCACCCCCACAGCCACCCTCCCCAGCTAAAAAAAGGAAAATCCAGGAGGAGGATTCTGAATCCGAATCAGACCTCTCCTATGCCTCATCCTCGGGTAGACGGGAGGAACCTACGTCCCCTATAACCTCTGAAGTTCGGAAATACCTTTTTTCTTCAGAATGGGTTGAGGATTTAGTAGCTGCTGTACGCAGTACTATGGGGCTGGAGGAAGAGCCAGAACCACAGTCCATACAGGACCAGATGTTTGGCGGTATATCCAAGGGTAAACGGGTGGGGTTCCCGATCCACTCAAATATATCTGATATGATCGATCAGGAGTGGGAACTTCCTGAAAAACGTCTCAGTACTCCATCTGAGATGAAGCATAGATTCCCCTTAGAAGGAGATCTGACTAAATGGGATGTTCCGAAAGTTGATTCACAGGTGGCAAGAGTGGCTAAAAGAACGGCTCTTCCATTCGAAGACTCGTCTCAATTGAAAGACCCGATGGACAGAAAAATTGAAAGTCTGTTAAAAAAATCGTGGGAAACCTCCTCGGTAGCCCTCAAAGCCAACATTGCTTCAACCTGCGTGGCTAGAGCACTTTTTCGTTGGTTAGGTGAACTAGAATCTCATATATCCCAAGGTACATCTAGGGCTGAATTATTGGAATCACTACCCAGTCTCCTTAGAGCCACGGGTTTCCTAGCAGACTCTTCTATGGAATCCATCAGAATTGCTGCCAGGTCATTAGTACAGACCAATTCGGCTAGAAGGGCGCTTTGGTTAAAAATGTGGTCTGGTGACATCACCTCCAAGTCTAAATTATGCGCCATACCATTTAAAGGTAATTATGTCTTCGGACCTTCCCTGGATGACATCTTGGAGAAGGCAACCGATAAAAAGAAAGCCCTCCCAGAGCAAAAAACTCCCAAAAAGAAGTTTTTTCGTCCCTTTCAGGGCCAAACCTCTCAGAGAGGGAAAGGCAAGTCTGGGAGATGGAGTTACCCGAAGGGAGGCGGGAGAAACATCCTTATCCCTCAGCAACAGCAGCAGCAGTCTCAACAAGAGAAGCGGTGACTTCGACCCGGTGGGGGGGAGACTCTCAGATTTTATTCCCCAGTGGCAAAAAATTACCAATTGCTCCTGGGTCCTCAAGGTCATCGAAGAGGGTCTTCTAATAGAACTCATCTCCTCTCCCCCACGGGGTCTAAAAATCACCTCCCTTCCCTCCATGAAAGACCAGTCCACTCTAGAGTCGGGTCTCAGGACCCTGAAGATGTCAAATGTGATATCACAGGTTCCGGAATCAGAGAAGGATCGGGGACACTACTCTCGTCTATTTCTGGTTCCCAAACCATCGGGCGAGTCCCGTATTATTATAAATCTGAAGGGCCTCAACCGGCATGTCAAATACCGGAAATTCAAGATGGAATCAGTGAAAAATGCGATTCCCTTGATAAGCCCGCACTCCTACATGGCCACTATCGATTTGAAAGATGCTTACTTTCACATCCCCATTCATCAGAGGCATCGCCAATATCTCAAGTTTGCAGTGCAGAAGGGACATATGATAGAACACTATCAGTTCAACGTCCTTCCATTTGGGATCTCCTCTGCTCCAAGAGTTTTTTCCAAAGTAATGGGGGAAGTAGTCTCCTTCATCCGGAGGCAAGGCGTCTGTATAGTGCCATACCTAGACGACCTTTTATTAGTGGCTCCCACCAAACAATCTCTGGAGTCTCATGTATCAAAGACCCTCGATATTCTGACATCTCTGGGATGGGTGCCGAATGTAGAGAAATCTCACCTACGACCCTCCAAATGCAGAAAATTCCTGGGAGTTCTTCTGGACTCTGCAAGACAAATGTCCTTCCTCCCTTTAGAACATCGTCTAACTCTACTATCAAAAGTCAAGATGTTCAGAGACACCAGATCTCCTACAATCAGAGAAGGCATGTCTCTACTAGGATCGATGACAGCTTGCATCCAATCGGTACCCTGGGCCCAAGCCCATTCCAGGATTCTTCAGGCACATATCCTACAGAATTGGAATGGTCAGCCCAGTTCTTTGAACAGGAGACTATACACACCGGGCTGTGTCAAGGCCTCTCTGGCATGGTGGATGACTCCGAAAAATTTACAAAAAGGAGTCAGTTGGTCTCAGATTCCTCTGATTACGGTCACAACAGATGCCAGCAAAAGAGGCTGGGGGGCCATGATAAATCACACACCTCTCCAAGGGCTCTGGGATCAATCGACGAGCAGAAAATCATCCAACTACAGAGAACTAAAAGCTGTAGAGGAAGCCCTCCTGATGGGGGGTCATCTTATCAAGGGACATCATGTCCGAATATATTCAGACAATGTGACCACGGTGGCTCACATCAGACATCAGGGCAGTTCAAAAAACAACAACCTGAAGAAACTATCTGCCAGAATATGTTCCTGGGCAGAAAGACATCTGTTATCCCTGACAGCAGTTCACCTGAAAGGCTCATCCAACACTCAGGCGGATTATCTAAGCCGTCAGGACATTCACCCTGGGGAATGGGGTTTGAGCAACCAAAGTTTCGAAATGCTGGTGGACAAATGGGGTCTTCCAGAAATCGACCTTTTTGCATCTCGGCAAAATGCGAAAGTCGAAGCATTCTTCTCCCTAAACCCCAGAGACGGCTCCAGAGGAGTGGATGCATTGGCCCAGGAATGGAATTTTCGACTGGCATATGCGTTTCCACCAATTCCGTTATTGGCAAAGGTCTTGCAGAAGATTCGGGAAGAACGTACACCAACTATATTGGTAGCTCCTTTGTGGCCAAAGAGGAGTTGGTACAACCTGATTGTGGAATTACAAGTGGATGGGCCATTCCAGTTTCCGATGGAAGAAAATCTTCTCTCTCAAGGACCAATACATCTCCTAGACGTCCACAAATGGAATCTGGCGGCATGGCTACTGAAGCCCAGGTGTTGAGAGCCAAAGGACTATCAGAAGCAGTGGTTTCCACACTTCAAAAATCAAGGAAACCGGTGACCATTGCTATATATAATAAAATCTGGAAGAAATTTTCATCCTTTTGTCTTCCCGAAGTACCAGATCCTCTTAATCCAAATCTGTCGCAAATTCTAGATTTTTTACAAAAAGGCCTAGAAATAGGCCTCAGGCCGAGTACCCTAAAAGTACAAGTTTCCGCACTCAGTTCAATATTTGACCAGGATCTGGCAAATCATCGCTGGATTAAGAGGTTCATGACATCAGCCTCTAGGATGAATCCTAAAAAACAAATAACAGTACCTTTATGGGACCTGAACCTGGTATTACAAGGACTTACAGGTGCACCCTTTGAACCATTATCCTCCTGCTCGCAGAAAAATCTGATTTATAAAACAGTTTTTCTAGTGGCCATTACCTCAGCAAGGAGGGTAGGAGAATTACAGGCTCTCTCAATGAGAGAACCATACTTGTCTATCCGTGATGACTCTATAATACTGCGCCTTGACCCCTCCTTTCTTCCAAAGGTCGTATCAGATTTCCACCGCTCTCAGGAAATCATTTTACCTTCTTTTTGCCAGAATCCAACAAATCCAAAAGAAGAGAAATTTCATACTCTGGATGTCAGACGCATTGTATTATTTTACCTAGAGCAGACCAGCTCGTACAGAATTGATCAGAATCTGTTTGTCCATCCATCAGGACAAAATAAAGAAAAGAAAGTAGCAAAAAGCACTATTGCCAACTGGATAAAGAAAGCAATAGCAGAAGCATATCTCGCTCAAGATAAAACTCCTCCAGTAGGAATCAAGGCTCATTCGACTAGATCAACCTCAGTCTCTTGGGCAGAAAGAGCAGGTGCATCAACAGAGCAAATCTGCAGGGCAGCCACGTGGTCTTCGTTGCATACTTTCGCCAGACATTACAGACTAGACGTAATGTCCAACAAGGATTTAGTCTTCGGCCGGAAAGTTCTCCAGGCTGTTGTCCCTCCCTAGCGCCAATATTAGTTGGTATTCCTCCGTATGCCGTCGTGGAAGGTTACTAGAGAAAATAGAATTATTCTTACCGTTAATTCGGTTTCTAGGAACCTTCCACGACGGCGCTAGTTCCCTCCCTATATACTCCTGGATTAAAATCTGGGATTTAAGGTAAACCGGTGCTATGGTTTTCAGTTATAAGTCACTGGTGAGAGGGAGGTGGGAGGGCCTTTTAACCTCTCCATTTCCTGTTCCCCATTAGGGCAAAGAGGCAACCTCTGTATGCCGTCGTGGAAGGTTCCTAGAAACCGAATTAACGGTAAGAATAATTCTATTTTTTTTATTTTAATTATTTTTTTAACAGGGATATGGTGCCCACACTGCTGTATACTACGTGGGCTGTGTTAGATACCGCGTGGCTGCTATATACTACATAGGCAGTGTTATATACTATGTGGGCTGTGCTATATATTACGTGGCCACTGTTATATACTGCGTGGGCAGTGTTATATACTACGTGGCTGCTATATACTACGTGGGCAGTGTTATATACTACGTGGCTGCTATATACTACGTAGGCTGTGCTATATATTACGTGGCCAGTGTTATACTGCGTGTTCTGTGTTATATACTACGTCGCCTATGTTATATACCGTATATACTCGAGTATAAGCCGAGATTTTCAGCCCAAATTTTTGGGCTGAAAGTGCCCCTCTCGGCTTATACTCGAGTCAAGGTGGGTGGCAGGGTCGGCGGGTGAGGGGGAGAGGGCGCTGAGGCATACTTACCTGCTTCCAGCGATCCTGGCGCTCCCCCCACCTGTCCCACGGTCTTCGGTGCTGCAGCTCTTCCTGTGAGCGATCACGTGGGACCGCTCATTAGAGAAATGAATAGGCGGCTCCACCTCCCATAGGGGTGGAGCCACCTATTCATTTCTCTAATCAGCGGTAACGGTGACCGCTGATAGAGAAAGAAGCTGTGCGGGAGAAGGAGCCGGACGCCGGGACCAGGTGAGTATGTCATATTTACCTCTCCCCGTTCCAGCCGCCGGGCATCGCTCCATATTCCCGGCGCCGCTCCATCTTCCCGGCGTCGCTCCGCTCTGACTGTTCAGGTCAGAGGGCGCAATGACGCACATAGTGTGCGCGGCGCCCTCTGACTGATCAGTCAGTGCGGAGAGACGCCGGGACCGGACGATGGGAGCTGCAATCAAGAGAGGTGAGTATGTGTTTTTTTTTTTTTTTTATTGCAGCAGCAGCAGCGGCACAGATTTATACAGAGCATCTATGGGGAAATATGAACGGTGCAGAGCACTATATGGGGCACAACTATGGGACAATATGAACGGTGCAGAGCACTATATGGGGCACAGCTATGGGGCAATATGAACGGTGCAGAGCATATATGGGGCACAGCTATGGGGCAATATGAATGGTGCAGAGCACTATATGGCAGCTATGGGGAAATATGAACAGTGCAGAGCACTATATGGCACAGCTATGGGGAAATATGAACGGTGCAGAGCACTATATGGCACAGCTATGGGGCAATAATGAACGGTGCAGAGCACTATATGGCAGAGTTATGGGGAAATATGAACGGTGCAGAGCACTATATGGCACAGCTATGGGGAAATAATGAACGGTGCAGAGCACTATATGGCACAGCTATGGGGAAATAATGATCTATTTTTATTTTTGAAATTCACCGGTAAATGCTGCATTTCCACCCTAGGCTTATACTCGAGTCAATAAGTTTTCCCAGTTTTTTGTGGCAAAATTAGGGGGGTCGGCTTATACTCGGGTCGACTTATACTCGAGTATATACGGTACTTCGCAGCCACTGTTATATATTGTGGCCTGTATTAACGCATCGGGTATTCTACAATACGTATGTATATAGCAGCCACATAGTATATAGCACAGGCCACGTAGTATTTGTCTGCTATATACTATATGGCTCCTACATACTACGTGGCCTGTGCTATATACTCTGTGGCTGCTATATACATACATAAATACATATTCTAGAAAACCCAATGCGTTAGATTCGGGCCACCATCTAGTTCTTACTATAATTATCTGTCAATTTTTATTTATAATTTTATGTTTATTACAGTTATATGTCATTTCATAATTAGTATATAACGTTTATTCATAATATATTTTTATAATATTTTTATTCAGATTTAAATTTTTTTTTTTTACAATTGTCAGTTTTACTATGTATTTGTTAGTATTTATTTTTATTTATTTACGCATCAGTTTTTTGGGTGGTATTGTTTTATCTTTGCCTGCTTACGAGTGGCAGTCAGTCATGAAGAGAAATAGTCATGGCAGGTGCCCTTTCCCCCATCTCAGCTGGTGTCTTCCATTCTCAATTTTTGGTTAATGCATTTTGCCGTTGGTATAAACCATAAATTCTCGTTGGCACCTCTCTTTTCTTTTTTTTTTTTCTTTTTATAACACCCACAGAAAATAAATCCGAAAATTAATTCCGGAGGCGTCTGTAGTAAACATGACATAAAGCCGCTAAATCACGATAATGTCTTTAATTTCTCCATGTTAACTTTTTTTTTTGCTTTATATATATTTTTTCTGTTATTCAGATCTACCACTAAGAAGAATATTACCCGGCGCCCTCCACAAAACTCCACATTTATATTATATCCCATGCCAAAAAAATGAATTTATTGCAACGATCAAGCTGCTAAATCCTTATTAATCGAACGGTTTATGTTCTTCACGTCGTGTTGGCAGTAAACAAATTTGTTCGCCGTAGACGACTGCTTTTATTTTCGTTCTTTTTATTTATTTATTCTACTTTTATTTTGTGAACAGCCAAAAATGGAGCTCTGTAATAATAAAAGGAGTAAATAGCAGGTCGGGTCGAGGATGTTTGACCCATAGAGCGCACACGTTTTTTCATTGGGAGGTCACATTATAAGTCATAAGCTATTATCATCGAGCCGGGGCATATGCTGTATTTTGGGGATTGGTCAACAATGACCCTTTAATTCAAGGCAGATGAACTTCTGGGTGTGTATGAGTCCTATGTGTCTTCCCCCCGACAGATGATGATTGGGGGTAAATCGATCGCCAGCTGTGTTGTGTGCGTATTTAGGATTTGGTAACGAAGCCTGTTGGCCAAACTTGTCCACCACTCTTCTTCCAGTGCTGCACAGGTTCCCCGCCAGTCTCTATGCATTATGCTCTGGCTGGATGGACATTCCAGCGCTGCAGCCAATCGCCATCCGAAGTGGTGACATGGTGGCCAAATTTCCGGCCTAAAATTGGTTGTAGCAGTCTCATGCTTGTGCTGACCAAACAAAATCCGAAGAGTGGTTGGGGGTCCAAGCTGCCTTGGAGGGGGAGAGGGGTGATTGGTAACGCCAGGGGGCTTTATTTTATAATTAAGTACATGCTGGATGGTTTTAAGAAAATATCCAGGATGGACAACCCATAAAAGAAAAAATAAATCGCTTTCGCTTTCTTGTGTAATATCGTCCAGGCAGATCGTTGGCCCTCCCTGGTGGTGGCTGAAGACAGAATTTTATCACTTCAGCTTATGTCATGGACTCCCCATCACCAGGCCGGACTGCCAAGAGGACCCATAAGCAGGTTCTTCAAATAGACCGTTGACTAAGGCCGAGGCTATGATTTGAGCCTTTTTTATGCTCTCATTGGCCTACGGTGGCTTTCCTAACTATCATTTTGGGTTGGAGTTTTTGATGGCGCCATTATAAATTCACCTTGGGGTAATGGCAAAAGCTCCTAATCTCCATTTAGGAAATGTGCGGAGTTGTTGTTCTCCCCTCACTCCCTCCATCGAGTCCTCGGAGTTTGCGTAAAGCGCAAATCTACACATGACAAAACACTTCACCGCATCCACAATATAAATCAATGATTAAAATGTTGACTTTGTGGTTTTAATGAATCCTTCTCCCTCTTCCCCCCCAAATGCTTTCAATGCAATTAATGTGTTTCCATCAATATATTTCCCAATTTCCTCGGTAACATCGTGTCGCGCTGGTTAAGTGCTCTATTCTGAGATAGTACACTGCGCTTTTGCTTAATGCCGATGTTCGGGTGATGAATTGTGTATCCAGGTAATGGATGCCTCTGAGTGATTTTTACATTGAGTACCGAGTCCGGCACATTAAACCCATCATGCGAGCGAAGTAGTCGCGGTCATGTAAGGATTTCCTGTATGGAGACGTCGTCCGGGCCGCAATCCTCCCGAGACTTTGTTATTAAGCATGAGCTCTGTAAAATATTTAATGATGTGTTGATCTAAGGGGAGCGGAGGGTAAAAGTCCCCAATCCCCCACTGACAGTCACCGGCTGTAGAATTAATTTACTTGAAACTGATAACCTCTGGTCTTTCCTGCAAATTATTTATTCATTGGGAATGCAGTCATGGAGAGGATTCGTTGGATTCACCATGTAAAGTGCTCTACCGTAGCTTTTCGAAAAACGCTCTTTTAGCCATTTTCCTCCTTCTGACCCCTTCCATACACATGCACACTCCGCTCCATTGAGCATGCATCTGTTCTCTCTAGGGAAATAGGAATAAGCTGCAGCCAGACATTTCTTACCACAGTCATGTTTCCATTGAGCGTGCACCAAACTTGCCCCTTCTTTCCCCAGAAATAGGACAGCCCTAATAGATATTAGATGCCCAACCGGTGTCTCCAAAATTGCCAAATATTCTATAGAACCCTTTAAACAGTTCATAGATTATTTTTCCCAGTTCTACATGATTCTGATTCAGAAAGTTTAGGCCCGGTTTGTAAGATTAGTGATCATGAACACTTTTTATCCTGTGCCCTAACCCAATTCTGATTTGATCTTGACGGGATAGTCTACAGGTTGGTGGTTTTTGAGCTGGCAAGTTCTTCTCTGCCGGTTTGCCGTGATACATTAGATGTTTACACCCCCCTTTATTTCGACAATCTGTAGATGCCACCATGATCGAATTTGGCAAAAAAACGTGTGTGGCCAGCATGATGGCTGTGTAGGTGTGCTGCCTCGTCTTATCAGGTCTGTTGTATGTAGTGACTCAACTGGACCAAAAGCGTCTCTGGGAAGGTTTATCGAGGTATGTGTGCCTAGAATGTAGACGGTGGATAGGATACCAAGGTGATATAATTAGGGCAGCAAACTGAACCTTCAACCCAGATGAAAGCCTTTAAAGGGCTATTTCCATCTCCAAGATCCTATCCCAGTATGTAATAGGTGCAATAATAATGTCTGAACTAAGGCTGGCACCTTAATCAGCGCCTGTGCTGCATTCCGTAGAGGAGTATATAATCCCCTGTCTTCCCTGTGTACCCCCCAAAAACATTTTTAATCTCTC